>NW_006789773.1:276814-300000 GCF_000442215.2 Lipotes vexillifer
GAGGGGGAGGGGAGGGGAGGGGAGAAAGAAAGAGAGAAAGAGAGAGAGAGAGGGAGGGAGGGAAAGAATGAGAAAGAAAAAAAAAAGAAAAAGAAAGACAAAAAAGAAAATGAAAAAGTGCTAAAATCCTCTTCTCACCTTTCAATCTGGTCCTGGAGACTAAGACCCAAACAGTAAATGGTTCCTGGTGAGATTTAAAGTAGTTTCCTTACTCCTACTTTCCCCTTCAACTACGCACGGAAACAGGACGAGGGTGTGTCTCCTCCCTCGCGCATGAAAACAAAAGGCATCTTCTCCTCCCTCTGAAATCTGACCCCTCCCTCAAGGCCTTGAGGGCCCTCAGGCGCGGCTGGCAACGCACAGCTGCTTATTTACTTGGGTCGTATTTAGGCACCATGGGAACTCAGTTTTGTCCTTTTAGGAACAAACTTTCCCCCAATTTTGACTGTTACATCTTTCATTTCAATTAACTGAATCTTTTCTTACTTTCTCCCCCAGGCCTCATAGGACTAAATGTCTTGGAATCCTTTGGAAGGAGGCTGTGTGTTCCACTTATTTCTATTCTCCTGGAAGAGAAGCATTTATTATCCCTGTTCCCACCTGCCTTATTCAGACCATAGTTTTATCCACATGACTCAAGTCAGCTCTTCCTTTACGGAGTTCATGAAAGTTACTACGTCACTATTGCATCGTCTTCAGAGTTCTCAGCTGACTTCCCCATAATTCGTCCATCGTCCTCAGTGACTTCTCCATCTGAGAATGGTTGTTTCTTTTCTTATACCCATCGTTGCCTTCGTGAATGTCAATAATCTATGCTGATAAAGCTTCTCATATTTTGACCTCACACGTTCTTTCCCTTTCTTTTTTTTTTTTTTGCGGTACGCGGGCCTCTCCCATTGCGGAGCACAGGCTCCGGACGCACAGGATCAGTGGCCATGGCTCACGGGCCCAGTCGCTCCGCGGCATGTGGGATCCTCCCGGACCGGGGCACGAACCCGCGTCCCCTGCATCGGCAGGTGGACTCTCAATCACTGCGCCACCAGGGAAGCCCCTTTTCCTTTCTTTTAAATTCCAGAGACCTGCAAACATCCACCAACTCTCAATCCACTCCAGCTGAACATTAGTGAGTTTAGTAAAGAATTGTTGACTTACTGACCTGGATATGAACTTGAAATCTCTTCCTCTGTTCCATTCTTTCGAATTCCATAACTATTTGTTTTGATTTTATTGCTTTGCAGTAATGTTTACTTGTTGGAAAAATAATTCAAATTTGTACATCAAAAAAATTCCATTATCCTAACCTCCTTAACTGCAATGTCCTCCGTCTGCAATGTACCCTGGCCACTTAGCAGGAACCCCACTATACAGACTTGTTTATTCCTCAGTGTGGCTCCACACTGAAGATTCCAACCCTCAAAATATCTTCTCTAGCAATTACCTCCTGCCCTTCCTTCTCTCTCAACTGCTTGCCACCCCTAAAATTGCTTCTTATTCTTATTGTCATCACCAGTCACTCTATGATTCTTTATTTTCCTTTTTTATCCCATTTGTTTGACTCGGCATATAAGTAACCATTTCACAAACATGCTACCACTCCAAGATGCCTAAACACCTGGGACTTCTGTTCCATTGCCACTCCTAGCCTTCGGGAATAGTTGCCAATTGTTGTTGGAGAAAGCCTTAAAGCCACTGGAACTGGATTCGTCACAAATCCATTCTTTGTTAGGTCTACTGATACTCACATCTGCTTTCACTCAGCTTTTATTAATTACTCATCCCACTTCCTAGAGACTTCTCAGTATCTCTTTCATTCTCCTCAAGGCCCAAGTTCTATCCAACCTCCCACTCCCAGCAGGTGACTTTACTACCTGTTTCGCTAACGTAAAGTTTCTCTCATTGGAGCGACTTGAAATTCATTTCTTCCTTTCTCAACATCTCTGTGTTTCCTTCCTCCTTCTCCTCTTCTTCCTCCTCTAAATCTGAGGTTAACCCCTCAGCTAGTGCTCCCCATTCAAGTCTCTCTTTCCTCCATGGTACCAAGCACCTGCATCAGTTCTTTCACTTCTCCTGCATCTTCAGTCCTTCCCTCTGAGTTGACTTCTAAGCTTTTGCCCATATGACCTTCCTTAAGAAAATCCTTACGTATCCTAAAGTTTCCTCTCATCATTTTCCTATCCCTCTTTCATTCCCACTATCAAATATTTCGAAAGGATAGTCAAACCAATCACATCTACTAGTTTTGTACCAACACTTCTTTTTTTAAATTTTATTTATTTATTTTTGGCTGTGTTGGGTCTTCATTGCTGCACGCCGGCTTTCTCTAGTTGTGGTGAGCGGGGGCTACTCTTCGTTGAGGTGCACAGGCTTATTGCGATGACTCCTCTTGTTGCAGAGCACGGGCTCTAGGCATGCAGGCTTCAGTAGTTGCAGCACGCGGGCTCAGTAGTTGTGGCACATGGGAGTAGTTGCTCTGCGGCATGTGGGATCTTCCCGGACCAGGGCTCGAACCCGTATCCCCTGCATTGGCAGGCAGATTCCTAAACACTGCGTCACCAGGGAAGTCCCTGTACCAACACTTCTTGCTTTACTTCTGCCATTATGTGTTGCCCCCTCTCTCTCCTCTACTGAAACTCCTCTTAAGGTCATCAGTGATTTCCTAATTACCAAGTCTCCCAGCCAACTCTCCCCCAATTAACCTGCTGCTGCAGCACGCTTTGGCATGGAACTTTCCCTCTCTTTACTCCCTGACCACAGCACTACTTTCATCTCCTCCTATCACTTTGATCACTCTTTTTCCATCTCTATTCCTGGCTCCACTGCTTCCTCTATCCTCCTAAATTAAGATATCCTCAGATCTCCTATCTCTTTATAGTCTCTCCTTCAAATATCATCCATTTTTCCATTACTTCAATTATCACTCTATGACAATGACTCTCAAATCGTGATTTCTTCTAAGGACTAAATTTAAATTTCCAGATGACCTATCGGTATCTGAAACATAAACTATACCAAACAAGACCCAAGATCAGCCATTTTCTCCCCTAAATCACTCCTGCTATCTTCTCTATAACTTCTAATGGCATAAAAATTTTCCCCATCAACCCTGACTAGAGTGACTTTTCCTCCCTTTCCCCACATCTGGTCCTTTGCCAAATCCAATGTCTTTTTTTTTTTAATGTGATTTTATTATTTTTTTAAAAATATTTATTTATTTATTTGGTTGCACCGGGTCTTAGTTGTGGCAGGCGGGATCCTTAGTTGCGGCATGTCAACTTTTAGTTGCGGCATGCAGGTGGGATCTAGTCCCTGACCAGGGATCAAACCCGGGCCCCCTGCATTGGGAACATGGAGTCTTATCCACTGTGCTACCAGGGAAGTCCCCAAATCCAATATCTTATACCTTCACATTTTTTCCAAGATCAGACCTCTCCCACTCCCACTCCCTACATCAGCCCCTCCTTCCCTCTTACTACATCTACTCCAATCATTTCACCTATTTTTCTCATTCCATGTCTCCTATTCTGCCTGATTAATTTTCCTAAACTCATTTCATATCATCTATATGCTTTAAAATCTCCAATGACTTCCAATTACCTATCAAACTAAGTCTAGACTACTTTAATGAGCATTAAAGACTATTAAGTTACTTTTCCAGCATTACCCACCATTATTTCTCTAAATGTGTCCCGTGTTCAGATAAACTGAATCGTTCACTTTCCTCGTCTCAGGTCTGAAACTTTCCTACCTCTATGCTTTTGCTCATGTTGTTCTCCTGTCAAGAATGTCTTGCTGGGCTTCCCTGGTGGCGCAGTGGTTGAGAGTCCGCCTGCCGATGCAGGCGACACGGGTTCGTGTCCCGGTCCGGGAGGATCCCACATGCCGCGGAGCGGCTGGGCCCGTGAGCCATGGCCGCTGAGCCTGCGCGTCCGGAGCCTGTGCTGCGCAATGGGAAAGGCCACAACAGTGAAAGGCCCGCGTACAGAAAAAAAAAAAAAAAAGAATGTCTTGCTTTTCAATCACTTCCTGTTGAAATCCTATCTTTGCTTTAGGAAGTTTTGTTCCTTTTACTGTTTGAGATGTCAACTACCTTTCATCTAATCCTCTATATTTTACTCTTAATCTGCTTTGTATCATAACCACTGGCGAACGTACCACGTTCTCACCACTGATGTCTTATCCTCACTCTAGCTTGTGTCTTTAATACTATTTTCCAAGTACTCTGCTAGTTTCTGCAGATTCAAAGATAAGTAAAAATTTTCCTAACTTCCCTGGGAAATTCAAAACGCCCTTACCCAAAGGACACTTGTATTTATGCTTCTCGTCCCCATCCCCCCGCGCAGGTTTCTCACTCACCCAGAAGGCAAGTGAGTTCCTATCGCTACTACTTAAAGGATGGAAAACAGAGAAAGTAGAGCCATCTTTACCACTACGGCAAGAGAGAGTGTTTTCTCATATCCTCGTGTTGGAGTTCGGGTTGCCTATCTTTGTGCCAGAGGGGAGGTTGCAGGCTAGTGATGGAGACAGACCCCAAAGAACCAGTTACCAGGTAATCTGACAAAAGCTGTGGTAGGAGTGTGTACTCTGGGAGCTGAGGGAGCCATCTCCAGCAAGGCGTGGGAGCAGGAAAGAACAAATCTGAAGGCTTTATTGAAGGATGAAGGAGGTTGGCAGCTGCTCAGCCCAGTCAGGTTTTCTCAGTGACTTTATCAATCATTCTGAAACACAAAATCCAGTGCTGTGCCTTTCCCAAACATTAGGCATAGTCACACGTTCTTGCAAGTACTTACAGAAATGCAATAACTTTTAGAAGCTATGTTACTGTTTCATATATTCTGGATCTAGAGGCCCATCCCTTTCCTCCTTCAAGTCCTGGAGTTGGTACGTTAGGCTCTACCTGGCCCTACATGGCTGCTGGGGAAATCTGAGTCCACGGGCATGGTGAGTGAGGAACATCAAAGAATTGAAAATGAAAAACTGATGGTTCTGCCACATACATACAAGTTGAATGGCCAAGTCATTTAACTTCTCTTGAATTTAGTTTCCTAAAAAGAAGAAGATAGTAATAGTGTCTAGTCCTTATTTATGATGAAGGGAGAAGAAAATAATATCTATTAAGTTTATGCTAAGAGCCAGGTGATTTACATGATCATTCGTTTAATTGCCATAAATAGCTATGGGTAGGTAGCATTATTATTCTCATTTTATGGCTGGAGAAACTAAGACTCGGAGGAATTAAGTAACTCGCCCAAGGTTACAGAGGTAACCAGCAGAGTATCCAGGATAAGCCTGTCTGATACCAAAGATATCATTCTTTCCCACTACTCCATTTAGCCACAAATCACAACCTTACTTGAAAATGGCAGGGTCATTTGGTGAAAAGTGCCCCACATTAAGAACCAGCAGAGTGCCACCCGCATCTACAAGGTAAGCCTTTCAGAACACCCATCAACTCCCATTCTATCATTCCTTTTCTTTGGGAAAGTCTACCCATCTACTCAAATATTACCGCTTTCAAAACTTTCCCAGCTGTCCCCATGCTCCGCACCTCCAGAGCATAATCTGTGACTCCATCCTCCAGGGCTATGGACATAATAGCCCTTAGCCCACAATTTCACTTATTGTTGTAAAGCCAGAGATGAATCCAATACCTGGCATAGGATAAGCACCCAGTAGAAGTTTTCTGGGTGAATGAATGAATGATGTGTAACGGTACACAAATCATTTAATCTCTCTAAATATTAATTTTTGCCATCTCTAAAAGAGATGACTAGTCTCTCATACCTCACAGGTATATCATGGGAACGAAATATGTTGTGTTCTTAAAAATAAAACTGTTAGATGAGGCCAAGAGGTGATTCCTTTTACAAAACACAAAAGACAGAAAAACAAAGCAACGAGGAGGTTTTTAGTCATGTTGATCTACATGAGCTCTCTAAATGGTGAGTGATTATGGATCCCCCGCCCCCAAAAAAAGAAAGAAAAAAGAAAGAACACAAAATATATTGGATTTTCTCATGTTTATTTATTTAGAGTCCGTAGTTTTTCATCATACTAGAAGTTTTGTTGAGTAAAGGGATTATACCCACTTTTCTCACATATAAATACACATATCTACACAACACTCATCTAGGAACTTTCCATTGCACGAGTCATTACCTTTCTGACTGATTTGCACATACACATGTCTTTTGATGGTGTCATAGGAAGAAGCTAAGTCCTTAAAGCTTTGGAGACAAAGAGCCTTAGGTCTGAGTCATAGTTCTGCCATGTACAGTGGAGTGAGCAAGTCAACTCCTCTTGTATTTATTTCCAGAAAAAAAAAGAGAGAGAGAGAGAGAGAGAGAGAGAGAGAGAGAGAGAGAGAGAAATTATAACAGTACCTACTTCTTAAGATCGTTGTGGGGCTTCCCTGGTGGCGCAGTGGTTGAGAGTCCGCCTGCCGATGCAGGGGATGCGGGTTCGTGCCCCGGTCCGGGAAGATCCCACATGCCGCGGAGCGGCTGGGCCCGTGGGCCATGGCCGCTGAGCCTGCGCGTCCGGAGCCTGTGCTCCACAACGGGAGAGGCTGCAACAGTGAGAGGCCCGCGTACTGCAAAAAAAAAAAAGATTGTTGTGCAGAGTAAATGAATTAATCCTTATGAAATACATAGCATGGTTCTGGGCCAAAGCATGCCTTCAAATACCGTGATGATGAGATAATAATGCTGCTGATGATAATGATAACAGAAGTGATGATAATCATGAAAAGCTGATTATTTCTCATCCTGTTGAAGTTAACAGCTGAGCGCATCTCTGTAAGGATTAAAGAAATCATCTGAAAGGGAGCCTAACACCTCTTGGTTTTATAGGACTTTACAAAACGCAAAACACATCCACACACACAATTTCATCTGTGCTCCCAGTAATTCTGGGAGGCAGATCATTAGAGAGAATTGGTTCAGAGAGGGGAAGTGAAAATGTCGGTACTATTCAGAGTACAACGAGGCATGGGACACAGGCCTATGTCACAGACCTGGGTCTCATGTTGTGGTTTCTTTCTCTTCTTTTTCAATAGTGTTTCTGATGAGCATTGAGTCCTGTCCCAAATGTCAGAGCAACAGTAGTATTTAGGTAAGCAGCAAAGGTAATAATGATATTTATTTTTTCAATAGTGTTTCTGATGAGCATCGAGTCCTGTCCCAAATGTCAGAGCAACAGTAGTATTTAGATAAGCAGCAAAGGTAATAATGATATTTATTTTTTCAGTAGTGTTTCTGATGAGCATCGAGCCCTGTCCCAAATGTCAGAGCAACAGTAGTATTTAGATAAGCAGCAAAGGTAATAATGATATTTATTTCTCCAAAAGACTTTTCCTTTCTACCTACCTGAGAGCTCCAGCCACATGCATGCCAGAAATGCATAAACCATTATGCCAGGCTAACAGCAATAACTGAAAACATATTATAACTTTTCTTCTGAGGTGAAATACATTGTCACCAATTACGTTTTCTTTTTCCCACTCAAATGTTTGGATTATCATACCTACCTATTGACAGCTTTCTCACTGACGGATAGCCACGGGTTTCCTGGAGATTGGCTAAAAGCAGTGTGACACTGGCTTTTTTTGTACACAGGGTCTGTTCTGAGTGGTGGGGTTCCTCCTGGGTGTCAGGAAAGTTCTGGCTTCCCTAATCATTCAGATGGGATTCAGTTCTATTTTAGAAAATTGTTTGGCCCCATCTTACCTGCCAGGTTCTCTGCCATGTGCAGTTCCAGAAAGAGATTACACAGTCTGGTCACCATGTCACTGTTTCCTGTTCTAATCCCAAACATCCTTTGGCTGGTGACAGTAACCACACAGCTGGCAGGCAGGATAAGGGAAAGATCTGGGGGAGCCCAATATCTCTCAGTCCCATATGTGCTCTTTGGCCACAGTTTAAAATAAAGAGGTTTCCTCCCTCTCATCCCATGGGGTGTGCACTATTTTTCAAAATTCACTTACAATAGCAGAAGCAGGTCATTTATTTGACTTGCCTACACTGGGCTCTGATTTCTGCATCTTGACTCTAGGTTCAGGTATGTGTTGAGCTTGAAACGCTTCTCTTGGCATCTATGTGTCAAGAAGGACCCCACGGTGATTCCAGACTGGTTTTCTTGTCCCCAGTCCCCTTGTCTCTACTCTCAGTGGACAATTTTGTGGGTGTGTGTATATATATAAAGATCTCATGCTTTATCTTTACTCACAGCATCACTGCCACTACTGTTACTAATTTTCCCCCCGATGATCTTAGTGAAACGGGTTTCTTTCCTCAGGAAAGCTAACTTCTCCATGCGTATCTCAGATGTCATTCTTTCTTTTTTCTGTCAGAGCCATTGCTTCCCTCCACCTCAAAATCTCTGAAAACCTCAGGCCCCGTACTCCCCACTCCTCTTCCCCAATCTCTGAGTGCAATTAGCTGAAGTCCCCTCTGAGGAGGAGTGTCCCCAAAGTCTAGATATTTTCTCTTCCCTTCTCTAGTGTGGCACTGCGTCTTTCTGGACCGTCTCCCATTCCTTTGACTATTTTTTTCCGTTCCCTCTACTGATTATGGCCTCAGCTCTTCACTCTTTCTGCACTATCCTCACTCATTCCTCCATCCATTTATTCATTCATTCAGGATTCACAAAGGATGGAATATCTGCCTGCTACCAATCCAGGCATAGGGATACCGCAGCGAAAAGAACAAACAAGGCTGCTTTCACGGAGCTTACACCCTGAGAGGTGGAAACAGAACATAAGTATGTACATAAATTTAAAATAAGATAATTTTGGATAGTGAGAGAAGATGGGAAGAACAAGAAAAAGGGTAATGAGATAGAGAGTAGCTTCAGATGGGGGAAATAGGTAGGAAACCAGTTTAGAGAGTGTGTCCAGGAAGTGCTACTCTAAGAAGAAGTCATTTAAGGCAAGAGTAGAATGATAAGAAGAAACCAGCCACAGGATGAAGAGCAGCCTGGGCAGAGGGGACAGCTCGTGCAAAGGCTCTATTACGGGAAAGAGCTTGTTAAGTTTGAGGCACATATTTAAAAAGTCAAGAGTAACTGGAACACTGTGGACAAGACAGGGAATGGCAGACGTGAGTGTGAAGAGATAGGCAGGGCTCAGGACAGGCCTTGCTGGACCATGGTGAGGAGTCTAGATTTTATTTATTATTTTATTATTCAATGAGATGCTATTGAAGGGCTTCAAGCAAGAAAGGCACATGGTCTCACAGAATACAAAGAGTGCTCTGGCTACTGTTGGTAGACTAGAAACTACAGTTTCACCCTCAACTGTAAGGGGAAGATAATCATCAAATTGGGAAAGGTAGAAAAATAAAAATAAACAAACAGGGCTTCCCTGGTGGCACAGTGGTTGAGAGTCCGCCTGCCGATGCAGGGGACACGGGTTCGTGCCCCGGTCCGGGAAGATCCCACATGCCGCGGAGCGGCTGGGCCCGTGAGCCATGGCCGCTGAGCCTGCGCATCCGGAGCCTGTGCTTCGCAACGGGAGAGGCCACAACAGTGGGAGGCCCGCGTACTGCAAAAAAATAAAATAAAATAACATAAAAATACACAAACAACAACAACAAGATCCCAGCAGAAAAGGATTGAAGCTAAAATGGCAGAAAGGAGGAAGGGATAACTTAATTTAAATGAGTTAAGAACTCTCAGAACAAGGCCAGAGGTACTTTAGGGAATTTAAGGTACTTGTGAAAGTGACTGAGAGCTACTGCCAAATATCAAAGGAAATGTCAGAAGACTGAAGAAACCAAATGCTCCTGTTTTCAATAGAGAAGGGACAGGGGAGTAAAATCTTTAAAGTGACTATTTAAAATGGGATTGGTAAATATTTTAAAAAGAACATTGTGATTATTAGGAATCAGCACAAATAGACCTAAGAAAAAATTATGTAAAATTAAGCCAGTTCCTGCTGCCGTAGTGGTGATGGCTGTAGTGTAATGGTTGATGGAATTATCAGACTGAAAATATTTCAGTCACTCTATGTATTTGGGTGAGACTTTCAATAAGATCATAGAATCTCAAAGATGACTGGAACTTTATCAACAATTCGTTCCAAATTTCTAACCTATAGATTTTTTTTTTTCTACAACATCCCAGTAATTCTTTGGAAAACAGCTGCTTGAACATAACAAAAGGTAATTCATTCCACTTTGGAATGGTTTGAAATGTATTGCTGAAAATCTGTTTCTATGTAAATGTAAACCTCTCTTATCTGGATCATTATAAGTCTAATTCCTCTCACGTATATACCCTTCGTTTTAAATTTTCAGAATATGTTATGTTACAAATATGGAAAATAGGAAGATATGTTTGGGTATTTATTTGTGATTGAGCAATAATACCAAAGAAGTCTAATTAGTCAAACTAGAATAAGGTCTCTAAACTTGTGCCAAAGAACTCTTTTTTTTTTCTATCCGTTTAAAACAATCTATATTTGAAAAAAAAATCTATATTTGAAAAAAAAATCTATGTTTGGATCAAGTGATTCTCAAGCCTAAAGATGAAATAAAGCTAAAGAGAGATGTCGGATGATTAAATCTGGATTCAATACAATTATTAGTAGCATGGGATAATTGGTTGAAACTAATACATTTTGAAAAATTAATTAATTAACTTATTTATTTATTTTTGGCTGTGTTGGGTCTTCATTGCCGTGCACAGGCTTCCTCTAGCTGCTGTGAGCGGGGGTTACTCTTCGTTGCGGTGCGCGGGCTTCTCATTGCGGTGGCTTCTCTTGTTGCGGAGCACGGGCTCTAGGCACTCAGGCTCAGTAGTTGTGGCGCACGGGCTTAGTTGCTCCACAGCATGTGGAATCTTCCCGGACCAGGGCTAGAACCCGTGTCTCCTGCATCGGCAGATGGATTCTTAACCACTGCACGACCTGGGAAGCCCGAAACTAATAAATTTTAACAGCGATAAGTACAGAGGTGTTTTATCCCCCGCCCCCCCCCCAAGATTCCCTCTATAAGTACAAGATAACTCTGCAACAAGTTGAGTGAAAAATACTTAGGGATTTTAACTGACCATAGCTCATTATGAGTGAGATATGGCTGTAAATGTAACTGAACAGACGTACCCTCTAAAGCAACCGTGGCCATAAATCTCCTGGATTTACACTGGCAGACCCCACAGAAAACATCAGTTCCTCTTCTGGATGTATCATGCAGAGAAACCAAAAATCCTCCTGAGACAGTGACCAGGGTAGTTAAGGGTTGGAAACCACCAGAAAATACACTGGAAGAAACTTACGAAGCTTAGCCCCAAACAAAAGAGTCTGGGGTGGGATGTGGGGAAGCACAGCTCTCTCTTAAGGAAAACATTTTGCCGACCACTTAGTGGGGTTTGTAGAGGAAGGAAGAGTGTACAGAACTCAACTGAATATAAAGAAGAACTTCCTTCAACGTTGGAAGGGACTGACTTTGTGTAGTAGTGAGCTCTCGTTCCTGACAAAGGCCAAGCCTGGTCATCGGGAATGTCCATGGGGGATTCAAGAATTGGAAAGGAAGTTGAATTAAGTCGACTGTAACTTCTCATCCAGGTCTAACACACTGTGATTCAAGGGCTGGTCTTCAAAGCAACACAGAGCATGGCCTGGTGGCTCCCTGCCCAGGAAGAAGGACATTCTGTTGCTCTGTGATATGTTAGGAGGGAGAATTTCCTGCATATGGTTCACTTAGTCAGCTGTTACTCTGCCGTTCTGTTTTGGAATATCAGTGTCAAGCTTCCCGTTTTGGAAAGGGAGCAGTAGGGAATGAGAAGGGGGGAGAGGTTCTTGTATTAATCTTTCACTCGGTTCCAGGCATTCCTAATCTATTATGTCAATATGAGTTTATAACTAAATTTAAACGTTCAGGTTTCCCTTCCAGGGATGGGGAGGGGCAGTGAAACAGCTGCTAGGACTAGGGTGAGGCTAATAGTTGGAAGAAGCCAAACCACAGTCTATCTGCTTTTAAACTTAACAACAACAACAAAAAAGTGAGCAGAGCGAGAGGGAGTTGCTCCACCCCCAACACCACTGTTGCACAGACGTTTGGATCACCTCCTCAGCCAGTGAGGAGGTGAACACGGGAACAGGTGCGCCTCCCTCTTACCCCACTTCTAAGCAGGGATTATTTTGCTGCGTTCAGGGTGCCCGGTACCAATTAATCAAGGCTAGACAAAGGATATACCAGGAGGGGATGGGGTCGGGGGAGAGAAGCCAGGAGCCATGTAGCATGTACATTAAAGATGACATCATTGAAAGAGATTTGGCCCTCCTCTTCCCGGAGCTGGAAGCTCGCATGTCTGTGCAGGAGCCAAAGTGGGGTTGCTTGGGCAGGGGGTGGGGGTGGGGTGGGGGGGCGGTGGGACCTCGCTGGCCCCATTAGAGGTGAGCTAGCCAAGATCCTGATGAGAGCTGACTCTGCCCACCTTCCTGCCCTGAACCCTGACTACAGAAGTTTGCGCAGCCACGAGGGGCGCGCCGGTTTGGGGGGGGGGAGTATGGCTCTGGCGGGGGGCGGGGCGGGGGTAAGTGGTGGCGGTGGCGGTGGAGAGCCGCCTGCGCATGTCAAGGCTGACGGAGCACACACGGTCGGGGCGCCTGGAGAAGGGCGGCTGGTCACGCGCCACCCAGGGTCCGGGCCCCTGCACGATCTGCAGGCGAGCTCGGGGACGGGGCCCACCCACCCCACCTCTGGATCGCAGGCCACACAGAAGCTTCCGCCTCCTTCCTGGCCCCCCTCCGGACCTCCCCGGGGAGGCTCGGCGGGTGTGGACTGGACTGAGGTGGAACGAGTTCTGTAGCTCAGACGGCAGCCCCGGTGGTTTCGGGTGTGAGGGCAGAGGCCCAGCTGGAGAAGGCGATCAGGGCGGACGAAGCCGGCGCTCCCGGGTCTGGGTGGATCCTGGTCGGAGCGTAACTCTTAGTAGGGAGGTGAGAGGTGGATCAACAGGGACCCCTCCGGCAGCGCAGCCGCCTAGAGCCTGCCTGCCGCTCACTTCGGAGCTGAGCTTTCCCCGAGGCGCAAACAGGGGAAGCAGCTGAGCGACTGGAATTGGAAGTTCCGGGTGGGCGGGGAAGGCTCTGTCCGTGGTGCTGATCCGGATCCCAGCAACGGGCTCCGGGGAGGGCGCGCCGCGCTGCCGATCCACTCCCTCGAATTGGGG
This sequence comes from Lipotes vexillifer, assembly GCF_000442215.2. Classification (NCBI taxonomy): domain Eukaryota; kingdom Metazoa; phylum Chordata; class Mammalia; order Artiodactyla; family Lipotidae; genus Lipotes; species Lipotes vexillifer. Next base: position 289,985 of record NW_006789773.1, read on the forward strand.
CAGTCCGCCAGGGTGGCTTGGAGCTGAAACCCCCGCCCGGCTCAAGAAGCCCGCAGAGCCTCCCCAGTAAACGACACTTGGCCCTTATTTCAGTGAGAAAGTCGCCCCCTTGGAGCAGTTCGTCCCAGAGGGTTTCCTCGAAAGTACTGAGAGGGAGCAGTTGTTGACCCAGGGAATCTCTCTGTTTAGCCCCGGAAGCCACCCGCTGAAAAAGATGCCTGGCTTCAACAGATTGTTTCCCCTGGCTTCCCTCCTGCTCATTTTGTGGGGTAAGTACCAGCACCCTGCCATGCGAGATGCAGATGACAGTAATAATGCTAACAGTAATAACACTTACTGATGTCGTTGGTGAAAACGAGGAGCCCTGGCTGACTTCGCCCTGTGCATGTCTGCCAGACACGGGATCCAGAGGGGTTCCATGAGAGCTGGGATTCTGAGATTGGAAAAAGGCCTCCCCACTCCCGTGCTGCCTTATTCCTGAACCTCCCTTGGTGGTTTTTCCACCCTTCCTCCCCTTTCCTGTTAATTCCAAAGTATTTTTTCCCTTTCCCGTAGCCGAAAGAGCATGCAGTCACATTCATTATTAAAAAATCTCGGTTACCGTTACATTTCATTTCTCAATGAGGTCTTTGAATTAATTTTTATATATTAAAAAAATCTGGATGCGTGCATTTTGAGAGTGAAACTAGTTGTTGATCCATCTGTTTAATTTCAATAAGTAAAACAGGCTTCAGCCATTTGCAGCAATATATTAGATAAATAGGCACCTGGGAATTTGCATCTTCTTTTTCAAGAACATGTGGAATTAAGGTGGTTTGGTGTTTGGGGGGCTTTTTTTGCCTTTAATGATAAATAGTTCTTGTTTGTCTGCTGTGAAGGAGTGAGGTGACCTTCTCCCTCCAAATAAGGGAATCCTATACTTGCAACAGTAAGGCTGAGCAGAGTGGTGTCAGAGATGGGCTTGGAGCGGGGTGTCTGCATGTGTGTAGTGGGAGTTAATGAGTCTACATGATAATGTCTGAATGTGTGATTGAGAGAATGCTTTACTGTGTTGATGTATGCCTCAGGGTCTGAATGTGTATGCTAGTGTATGTCAGAGCATGTTAGTATGGGCAGCTGTATGGATTGATGAGGATGTAGTAGTGTGTGTGTGTGTGTGTGTGTGTGTGTGTGTGGTTGTTGTGTAGTTATGGGCATTTCAGTCTTGGCAACTTAGATCCTCAGGTCAAATATAGGTGCTCTCCAGCTGATAATTGCTTTACATGATCTTAGCTACATTCCTCCATGTTAAAAATCAATAACCAGTATAATTAGATGTGAGCATGCCCACCTGCCTTACTGAAACTAGGTATAGGATTATGCTCTGTGGTTGGCAGGGAACTCATTCTGCTGGTGCAGTGGCAGATATGCTGATGGGAACAGCCTCTTTACCTCAGTATCACTTTATTAAGCCTCCAGGACTCACTCTGGCTGCCAGCATTATCTGGATTTTGCATGTGACCAGAAGCAGAGCCAAGCTTCCCGTTGAACAAAATGCCTGATGAGACAGGCTGGGAAGGACAAAGAGGGAGAGTAATGCCAGTCCCAAGGGCAGACTCACCGCCACCCATCCCCAGTAGGGTAGACCAGACCTGAAGATGAAGCAGACATAATAGGTCGCCAATGATCTCACCTGCCTTGAAGACTTAAGGCTGTGATTTCCTCAGGGGGAGGCTAAGACGAGGGGGCTTAGGAGAGGTTAGTTGGGCTGTATAAGAAAGAGCATGAGTAAAGCAGTGAGAGATGAAGTTGTAGAGAAGGTTGGGGTGAGATTCTACAGAACCTTTCTTCCCAAACCCTAATTTAAGTTTTTAGCATATTTGCCTGAATTCTAGTGGACGGGGAGAGCACGCTATAGGCCAAGGACCTTTTGACTAGGACTTACAAAGCCTGGATTGGAGTCTTAGCTCTGCCACTAGCTTGCTATGTAATAACCTTAGAGTATTTTGTTCCTCATATACGTATATTTGGAAATACATAAGTTTGGAAATTGGGGCAGATGATATCTAACGTCCCTTTTAGCTGCACAATTGAATGGTAGGGTAATGTAATGTCTGCATGTAATTCCAGCATTGGAAAGCACTTAACTTAGATGTGTTCACCCTTCCCAATATGAATGGAATTTTTTCCATTCTTTTATTTTCTGTGTGAATTGAACAAAATTCCCTTATTTCCTTCAATAAAGTATATAATAATAATAATAATAATAATAATAGAATCTACACTCGCCTTGTGCTTTACAGTTTACAAAGCAATTTTCAATCTTTTTGGTCCCCATAGCAATCCTATGGTGGTAGTCAGGGAAAGCAGTATTATTTCCAACTTAGAGATGGGAAAATGAGTGCAGGGGAGGGGAAAGGACTTGCTAGAGAACACTTACCTCTTGATTTCAGTCTTCCAGGGCTTGTTCTAGCTCCTCTTATGGACATACGTGCTGCTATACAGGATTGCCAGGTGGGCGTCTGTCCTCTCATCCCTCTTTGGAGCCACCCTTCCACTCCTCTCCCATGCCATTGCCTTTCCTAGGGCCTTACTCATTTTTACCTCCTAGTGTCTTCTCTGTTTTTCCTCTCCCAGGTGTCGGTTGTGCTGGGGAATGTTTTCCTCTCTTCCCCCAGTAACCCATTTTACATCCCATTCTTTCAAGGCTCTGCTAAGTGACTGGCTAATCTGATAGACCAAGTCATTTCAGGGTGTTAATATCTACAAATAACATCATTTATTACCCCCTTTTGGAAAGTATTTACATTCTAATCAAAGCCTTTATTTTCTTAGCATTGTAGAGCAAAGTTAAGAGGAGCAATATAGCAATAACCAAAGAAGAAAAAGATTTGGGGTTATTAGAGGAGTTGGTTACATACACATTACTATCCACCTGATAATAGATTGATGCTATCCCTTAGTCCAATATAATCATAATTAATATTTTCTTCCTTCTCTGGTTTCCTCATTTTTACTATAGACATTGAAGAGGAGACCATGGGTCAAATGATTTGGCCAAGATTATTCCAGGAGTTTATTATTTACAGTCAGCAATGTGGGTTGAATGTCTACCATATGTGCAATCTTTTCTTGGATATCTAGAGGATTTCTTGGAAAGAGAGGCAATAGTGTACTGGAGACTTACAGGGTGGAGAAATATACTTTACCTCTTGGTGGAAGGAGCAGCGAGTCATATTGCAAAGGGAAGGCAAACAAGGAAGAGAGGATTCTGTGGCCATTTTGCAATGTTCTATCCAGGACCTCATGAATTAAATTGACCTCATGAGCTGAGCTCTTTCTTAGGACTTCAGGCTGGACTTTGGCAAGGAGAAGGCGATCAGTGGGGTTTGCTGTCTGATGATACCTTGGATTACTCAGGGGCAACTCAGAACAAAGAGAGGCTGCCGTGCCCTACTCACCATCCTGACTGCATGTATTCTGCCTTCCCTCCTTTAACTCTAAATGAACTAACCGTGTTTATATTTAAGACCAACTCATCTACTTGTTCACTAGAGGCTGTCACCTCTCACCTATTCAAGGATGTGAGTCCAGCAAATGATACACTTTCAAGCCCCAGCAGCTCTACTGTTCCCTTCATCCAAGCAAAGTCATTGAACCACCTCTCAGTCTGATCACTGTACCAGCCTCTTAACTGTTCTCTTTGCTTCCACCCTTATCCTTCCTCACCTCTTCAGTTTATTCCCAGCATAGCAGTCAGATCAGGCAATTTTGTATAAATCGTGTCATTCTTCCACTCAGCAGCCTCCAATGCTCCCATGTCACTCAAAGCAAAAGCCAAAGATCTAACTGTGGGCTGGAAGAGCAGCCATGATGCGGCTCTGGCTAATTTCTCCTGCCTCATCTCCTTCTACTCTCACTTTGTGCCCTGTACTTTATTGTGCTTTTTGCTTTTGCCAACACACTCCCACCCTAGGGCTCTCGAGTTGCTATCTCCTCTGCACACCTTCACACAGATATTCATACAGCTTGCTCCCTCCTTTCTTTCCTTCAACACCTGCTCGACGTCACCTTCTCAGTGAGTCTCTGATGATTCTATGCATGCTCTAACTCCTCTATTCTCTTTTTTCTTATAATTGCACTTATTGCACTTTAATGTTGCTTACTTTCTCTCTCCTTCACTGGAATGTGGGCTCCATGAGAGCAGGGATGGTTTCTGTTTTGTCCCCTGCTGTGTTCTCAGTGCCTAGAGCAGTGCCTGGCGCACAATAAGCACTCGACATATGTTGAATGAGTGAACAAATAAAGGAAGGAAAATGACATTAACGAATGTACAAAGCACATTCGTAGAAATCATCCCATAGAATTTGCATGACAAATCTATTAGATAGATATTATTTTCAGCATTTTGTTGATGAATAAACTGAGTCTCAGAGAGGTTAAACAGTCTACCAAACTGGGAATTCTCTGGCGGTCCAGTAGTTAGGACTCTGCACTTTCACTGTAGGGACCTGGGTTCTATCTCCGTTTGGGGAACTAAGATCCTGCAAGCTGCGCAGTGCGGCCAGAAAAAGTCTATCAAACCCAAGCCTTCAGCTGCCCAATACCGTCTTTCTTCTGCCTCTATAAGCGTAACTGTACATTCCTTGGTACATTTTCCCATTCTTCTCTGAAGTCATCATCATTGAACTAACTCATCTTTACCACGTCTCATTAAATATGAATGTGCCCCGAGGCTCCCTGCTACATGGGGTTCTCAATGCACACTTTACACCTCTATCCATTCCCAAACTTTTGCACAGACCATGCTTTATTTTTTTTAAACCAGGCCTATACTCAAGCTTTCAAACTCTTCATATTCTGAAAATGTTTCTGATCAGTTCTCTCTAGATATGGACCCTCCCCCGATTAAAGTGATGACCCATATGCAGAAGCAGGAGAGCCTCTTGCAGGCTGCCTGATAAAACCACCCCCCGCTTGTTGAGAGTTTAAAGCCAATAAAATTTATTTTACCTTTGATATGTTAAATTTTATCATAGTGCCTCTAGTTTTTAAACTCTATGTCTAAAAATTAAATTTGTTGCTTTCTGAGTCAAATATTTCCTTTTTTGACTCGTAGTTAATCGGTCAGTCTCATTTTAAGTTCTAAATAAAGCTTTTCTCTGCTTTTAGAAAGAACTGTCTGCCAGTAGAGGAACAGACTGATCATTCACTGTGGACTAGTTTTTAAATTACAGTGTGTATTATTTCATTTTTTTAGGTGTTCTGTTTTCATTATTAATGAGAAGGTAGCCTGAGAAGGGGTTAGAAGTTCTGATACAAGAATTGTTGGTGATTCATCTCACTTTTGAATCTTCTGTATAACAGGCAGACTCTCTTACCAAATAGTTTTTTGCATTTGTTAACAGCTTCAGCACCAGAAAGAAAAAAATTTTTTTAAATTGAGTTAGCTTTACTTTCGTGTGACTTTTGGAGTCGGACAGAATCTATTTTCTCTTCCACAGGCCAACCTTCAAATATTTGAAGACAGGTGTGTCGGTGTTCAAGCTAAGCACTCCCGGTCCCCGCTTTGTTCTTACCAGACTTTGCCCGCAGACCCTTCTCCATCTTGCTTTCCTCTGCACATGCACTCGTTGAAAACTTCCTTTCGTACAATGTGACACCCTGAACTGATCATAGTGGTCCAGATTTGCTCTGAACCGCACAAGGGAACTGCTCCTGCTTTGTCCTGCAGTGTACATCTGATAACACAGCCCACGTTTGCACTTGCTTTCTTGGCAGCCACGTCCCACTTTTGATTCATTCTGAACTTTAAGTCTGATGTACTTACCCTCTTTAATGGGCCATGAGCTTTTAGAGGGCAGGAACTATAAATCCAGGCCTGCGGGTGGCCTCCAAGGTGCCCCCCCCAATCTGACTCCCCCTTTTTTTTTGTTTTTTACTTTTTAAAATTTTGTTTTTATTTTATTTTACTTTTTTATTTTTTCAATTATTTTCTCTTTTTCCCCTTCGTCATTTTTAACTGTGTGTCTCTCTCTCCTCCTCGGGTGAAGCATCATTGCCCCAGCCCCAGGGTCAGCTCACCGTTTTCCTCCTTGCTGCTCCGTCCTCCACCATGCATCAGAATTACCTACATTTGCCATAAAACACAGATATGATTACATCTCTCTAAGGCTTGAAAACATGTGACCCCTCCTATTGTGAAGGGCATACAGAGGTCTTCACAACATGGGCCCGATCTAGCTTTCTGGCCTTAAGTCTCACCATCCTTCTCTTCCTCTCTTCGCAGCCCAGCCAGGAGTAACTGCCTCTCCTCTCGTATGCCACTCACCATGGTCTGGTTTTATGACAGGAGTATGTGTTCCCTGCTAGACTATAAATGTCTTTAGGGTGTGAAGCGTGTTTTATTCATCTTTGTATCTCAGCGTCAGGCCCGACATAGAGTAGATTTCTGTGGGTGTTGGTGGAATGAAGGGGTGCATGGGTGGTTGATGGATGGATGCATGGGTGCCCTGTTTCCCACCTTGACTCTAAGTCCTTGAGGGCAGAGCTGAGGTACAAGCTGTACCGCATCCCTGCTGCTTCCGGGGAGGCTTGCAGTCAATGCTGGCTCATCCCTGCCAGTTGTGAGAGGGTGTACCTGGGGAGACACGTACACGTGCATGCTGTTTTCCAGTTTGTCTCATAATTCTGCCTTCTCTGTCTCTCCTCCCTCCCTCCTTGTTCTCCACTGCCTCTCCCCCAACACCTCCTGTCCCTTCCCTGGCGTCCGGGCTCTCCCCAGCTGGCGTCTGCTACCCTGTGTGTGTGGAAGTGCCCTCGGAGACGGAAGCGGTTCGGGGCAATCCCATGAAGCTGCGCTGTATCTCCTGCATGAAGAGGGAGGACGTTGAGGCCACCACGGTGGTGGAATGGTTCTACAGGCCTGAGGGCGGTAAAGATTTCCTTGTATGTCTGACTGCTGACTCTGCCCTTTGTTTCGCTGGCCTCTGCCATTGTGTGTCTGGCTCCCTACAGCCTGGGGAATGATGATCTGACACACACTGGCTCTTTCTCTCCAAAGCACTGACAGCTCCTCTGCTGATAACTGACAGCCTTAGTTTAGCCCAGCCTCTGGGAAAGGGAGGGCTCCAGGCCAGCTCTGGGCACTCCCGGTTACAGGCAGGGTAAGGAGGAGAAAGGCATAAATAGTATTTAGAGCCTACTGTGTGCCAGTCACCCCACTAGGCACTGTGCAGGTGTTTTCATCGAATCTCTGCACCATCCTGCTGGATGGATTAAATTCATAGAAACATTGAGATAACGCCAAGGGTCATTAAATGAGATAGCATAGGTTACCTCATTTAAGTCTCACAATCTCAGTGAAACAAGAATGTCAGGCGTGACCAAGACTGATGTGCAACTGGTACACACACATCAGTGGGTAAAATATTTAAATAGTCCTACAGTGGTTACTTGTGCCAAATCTCCCAAGTGGCTTCATCACCATCCTTCCCACTAGGAACCTCCAGACCTCCCACGATGTAGGAACTAAGGGATCAGCCATGGCCAATGTCAGTTCTGACTGGTTGGTGCCAGTGCCAAAATGGTTGTTATATACTTTGAACACCAACTTGGGGATGACCATTATTCACATTGTCACTGTCTTTGGAGCCAGGCTGCCTGGGATTGATTCTTGACTCCACAACTCATTTTAACTCTGTGTCCTTGGACAAACTGCTTAACCTCTCTCTCTGTGCCTCAGTTTCCTCATCTCTAAAATGGGGATATAAGCCATACCTACCTCACAGAGCTGTTACCAGGACTCATGTGCTATAATTTTTAATGCGTTGAGAATAGTTCTGGAATACAAGAAGTATTGTATAAGTGTTTGCTAGAGAACACACACACACACACACACACACACACACACACACACACACAAATGGGGAAACTAAGGATCAAAGAAATTAAGTTAGTAAGACAGCTTAGATTTGAACCAGGTCGTCTGACAGCAGATACAAAGCCCTTTTTACTACACTGCCTCATCTTCCTGGGGGCAAGTTTTTCCCTTCAAATACCTAATGGAGACACAACATTAGGATGAAATTGAGTTCTGCTTGCTCTTCTGTCTAGCTCTCCTAAAGCTGGACTCATTTCTCAATCTAGGCTGGATGTGCCACTCTGATGTGGCTTTGCTGCACTCAGGTGCCAGGCCTGGGACAGTAGGCTTCCTAGTGCCTGGCTCAGGGCTGACCGCAACCAAGGCTAGTGCGTAGGTTACAGGAGCCTGGACGTCTTGACCAGATGCAAAGGTCCCCACGAGCCTCAGGTCTGTTCATATGCCAGCCACCTGCTCTGCTTCCAGGCCTGCCCAAAGTGAGGAGAAGGTGGCTCAGATGGAGGAAAAGAAACTCAAAAAATTGTGCTGGAAATACAGAACAACACTAATAGAAATTTTTGTGACAATGAACATGTTCCATATTCGTGCTGTCCAATTCAGTAGCCACCAGCCACAGGTGGCACTGAACACTTGAACTGTGGCTAGTGCAACTGAGAAACTGAATTTTCCATTTGATTTCATTCCTAGTAAGTTAAATTTTAATGTAAGTAGCCGCACGTGGCAAGCAGAAACTAGATGGACTGCACAGCTGTAGAAGGAAACAACAAACAAGGTATGTCAGAAGGTGGAAGTGTTTGAGAAGAGAAATGTAGAGACCACATTTCAGATCTAATTTCGCCCAGAGTGGAAGAGCTGATGTGTGCACATTGGCTGGCAGCTCTCTGCTCATGTGGGCCACTTAAGCAGCCTGGGTCCCCTTCATGCGGCCTGGCCCTGCCTGCTCACATCCCCTCCAAGGGGACCAGCTCCGAGAGACACTTTTGGAGGCCCGAGCTCTCAGACGTCTTCATGACGAATGAAGCTGCCTCTCTGCCTTAGTCTCTCCCCGGCTGCCCCCATGACACACCTTTCTCTCTTGTTCTCTCTGCCTCCTTCCAATCCTTCCCTTCTCTCAGTTTCCCTCTCCTGATCTCCTGTACACTTCACTCACCTTCCTCTGTCCTCTTTCTTTCCAGCGCTTTTCCCTGCCCACCTCTTCCTGCCGTGTCCATGTGCCCTGACACCTGGGTGTCTTTGCCCGTCTTTCCCTGTCTTTGCTCTCTTCCCTGCCCTCCTCTGAGACGCCCATCCCACTCCCACATTTGGGAGCTCCTGGTAACACTGTCCCCGTCCCCACGTCCGAGCACCATTCTGGTCCTTTTCTCTGCCCTGTCCCCACCTCTACCCTGTCTTCTCTCCTACACCCTCTGCTTCTCTACCTGCAGATCTATGAGTATCGGAACGGCCACCAGGAGGTGGAGAGCCCCTTCCAGGGACGCCTGCAGTGGAACGGGAGCAAAGACTTGCAGGACGTGTCCATCACTGTGCTCAATGTCACCCTGAACGACTCTGGCCTCTACACCTGCAACGTGTCCCGGGAGTTTGAGTTTGAGGCACATCGCCCCTTCGTGAAGACCACCCGGCTGATCCCCCTCCGTGTCACCGAGGAGGGTAAGGCTAGGGCACAGGCTCCCTTGGGTGCCCTGCTCTCGGGGGAGGGAGGACAGCGGGTTTCCACATAAATGAGCCCCTTGCAGAATGCAAAACCCCATGTATCTGGAGTGGTGATATCTAAAAATGTCACCACTGGTTTGTCTTCCTGGGGCGGCCAGCTTTCTGCAAGCCGCCCGAGAGCTTGCCTCTCTGTGTCTTTCCTCAAAGCAGAAAGGCTTGGAGATGATAGTGCAGTAATCTTGACCCGGTCCCTGGACTCTCACCCTTAGAGAAAGAGGACAGCCTCCCTGAAGCCTAAAACTGCCAAGACAGTTACACCTACTCTGGCCTGCGCTGAATCTCGGACTCAATGGGCTCAGAGAAATCTCCTGAGGTTCTCTAGAGGTCAGCTACCCTCTTGTCTGTGACTCATACAAACCTCTAAACTAGCAGTGCTCAAACTTCAGCCAGCCTCAGATTCCCCTGCAGGACTTCTTTTTTTTTTTTTTTTTTTTTTTTTTTT
>NW_006789773.1:300069-313503 GCF_000442215.2 Lipotes vexillifer
ACCTCTCCCATTGCGGAGCACAGGCTCCGGACGAGCAGGCTCAGCGGCCATGGCTCACGGGCCCAGCCGCTCCACGGCACGTGGGATCTTCCCAGACCGGGGCACGAACCCGTGTCCCCTGCATCAGCACGCGGACTCTCAACCACCGCGGCACCAGGGAAGCCCCCTGCAGGACTTCTTAAACCCAGGCTTTCTGATTCCGTAGATGGAGCGTGACAAAAAAATCGCCAGGAAATGCTGTTGCTGCCGGGGGACCGCACTTTGAGAACAACTGCTGTAAACCAAAGTCTGACAGCCTTTGTCTTCTGCCTCCCTCCACAGTAATCATACAAGCAACCCCCTCCCCACCCGTGGCGTCTCTCATTACATAACCTCACTTTCAGCTACGAGAAGGGGAAACGCGGTTTGCTCTCCAATCTTTAAATTTTCCCGATTTCCCACAGCTGGTTCCTTGTTAGGCTCAAAAGTTTCTGTTGCGATCGAATCCAGAATCTTGAGGGTGAACTTAGAACTGTTCTTGTTCTGCTTTCAATGGACTCATTGTTCAGAGCACTGTGGCTTCTCACCCCTTGCAAATGTTCCTTCATGTGGCAGAGGAGCGATACCTGCATCCCCCTTTGTGTTTTCTCACCCAGGCTAAATGATGACTCCATTTTACTTAGCCCTTCCTAGACAATCTATTTCCAGCACGTTCTCAGCATTCTGGCTGCCCCAAGATGCAGGTCAGTGAACAGGCAAAAGGTGTGGGGCAGGTCAAATTAAAGCCAGGCTCTTCCTAGAAAAGGATGCCAGGAATCCCGACTTTCAGGCCACAAGTGTATTTATTTTTTTTTATCGTGTTATGGTGATAAAATTCATGAAGCAAACGAGAGTGCACAGCAGAGTGAGCGATGTCATGATTTAGACAAGACTAAAACGGAAGGTAGGTCAATCCAGATGGTGCACAGGGACTCTCAGGCCACTTGGCTCAGACCCGATGAGCCTCTTCCCCTCCTTGAGCCCGTCTCCTCTTGTGTGAATCGAAGGGGTTGGACTGGGAGCTCTCTAAGGTATTTTTCTGTTCAGAAGTTCCGTTATCCTCTTCTGTTTACATACATGTGCCCCCGGGGGGAGGGAGCCTGGCGCCCTCTGCTGTTCATCCTTGGGACTGTCGGCTGGTGACAGCCAGGCCCTAGGAAGCTGCCTCTGTCTCCACCTTGTGCTCTCAAAGGCTTTTGCCTCCAGAGACCTTTGAGCAGCCAGTGGAAAGGGTGGCAAAGCGGAGCCAGTCTGCCTGCCTGCCGGGCACCAGAGCCAGACTTGGGTAAGAATAGAGGGAAAACAAGTTTGTCATCAGAGCCCCAGAGCCCCTCGGGACGTTAGGGCTGGAAGGAAGCTTGGCTTTCAGTCCAGGGGTCTGAACAAAGAGCTGGCATCGGCATCACCCAGGGGGCTTTCCTTCAGTGTGAAGGCTCCATACCACTGCTGCGGTGTGAGTGCAGCAGGTTGGGGTGCAGTCTGGCGAACGTCAGTTGAAATGACTCCCCAGGTGGTGGGAGGGTGCAGCTCTGACGCCCTCATGTTGTGGCTGGGAGACAGAGCTCTGGAAGAGGAGGGCTTGCTCAGACATGAAGCACATTAGCGCCAGAAGCAGGACTGCGGTCCAGATCTTTGCCTCTATTACCTGTGTTTCCACTGCATCTTTTCCCTCCACCACCGCCCACCCCCTGCCACTTTTTCGTTTTCTCTCTTCCCCCCACCCCGTGACCCCTTTGGCAGCCCTCTGCATCCCCACCCCCAGATAGTCACTGCTCTCATACTGCTGCACGCTCCACCATGACACGTTCCCCACGTCTGCTCCATCCCTGTGGCCCCAGAGAATCTCCCTGCTTCTCTTTGCTCAAGCTGGACTGATCCTGGCGTAGGCTCTCACCTCCTGGCTCTAAGACAGGAATCTGAGTTCTCTTCACCTAGAGGTAAATAAAGCTACTGAGGACAGCTTCCTGTGGCACTACTTCTGGCTACTGCATTTAAAAAGAAATAGGGGGGCTTCCCTGGTGGCGCAGTGGTTGAGAGTCCGCCTGCCGATGCAGGGGACGCGGGTTCGTGCCCCGGTCCGGGAAGATCCCACATGCCGCGGAGCGGCTGGGCCCGTGAGCCATGGCCGCTGAGCCTGCGCGTCCGGAGCCTGTGCTGCGCAACGGGAGAGGCCACAACAGTGAAAGGCCCGCGTACCGCAAAAAAAAAAAAAAAAGAGAGAGAGTCAAGGTCTCTATGCTGAGGGTGGTGTGGAATACTGGAAGGTTTTCAGTAGGATCAGATCTGTGTTCCAGAAGTAGAACTCTGAGGACAGCCTGGTTAATATGTGGAATTCTCCAACCCTCATTTCTGTTTGGGTTTGGAATGACCTGGAGGGAAGATGAGCTGGGAACGTCCTTGCTTCTCATCCAGACTTGCAGAAGACATGCTCAGGTCACTGGGTGGGCTGACGGCACTGTCCACGTGGCCCTGTCCATGTTTTCCGACGCCCTCTTCCTGGGGGTACCACACTCCACCACCCTAAGCTCAGAGGACAGAGTCGGCTGAACTAAGACATGTGCCTCACATCTGTGCAGACTTTTACATCTCACAAGGTATCCTTAAATACGTTAGGTAATGTATGGTATGAGTTATTATCCTCACTTTACAAATTAAGAAACTGAGTCTCAGATCAGGGAAATGACTGTTCACACACCAGGAAGTAGGAAAACTGGGACCCAGCTGCATGTATCTCAGCTCCAGGATTCCTTCCAGCGCTATGACTTCTTCCTCCACCCATCATTCTCCCTCATGCCTCCCTCCAGAGCATCTGAAGAAAGTCAGTGAGAAAGCTGACAGGCAGGAGAATTAGGGGATATTAAATCTCATTGGTACCCTCTTGCGTTCCTTTAGACCCAGTGCTTATTTAAGACATACCTAAAAATAGGCCTCGTATATCTGAGACCTCAGGGACAGCTCTGGGTTTGTTGGACATGCATATTGTGAGCCTCACTCTCCCCCTTGCAGCTGGAGAGGACTTCACCTCTGTGGTCTCAGAAATCATGATGTACATCCTCCTGGTATTCCTCACTCTGTGGCTGCTCATCGAGATGATATATTGCTACAGGAAGGTCTCAAAGGCCGAAGAGGCAGCCCAAGAAAATGCGTAAGTCCAAAGATGCCAAAATAATGATAGCTCGCACCTTCCGAGCGCTTGCTCTCATAGGTGAGGTGGTGAGCAATTTACACAGTCCTCCACTTTCCTCACAACAACGTTTGAGGTAGGCAGCATGAATATACCCATCTTACAGATGTGAAAGCTGAGCCTGGGAAAGTTTGCCCAAGACCATTATAAGAGGCAAAGCAAAGTTTGACTTCGTGCCTGCTAACTCGCGCCCTGCACTCTTAACCACTATGTAAAGCCCATCAGCTGCCACCACGATCCCATGACATTAGCATTATTATGACCATTTTATAGATGCTGAAGCAGTTCATACAGCTTAAGTGGCTTGCTGCGGCCACACAGATAATGAGAGGAGAGGCTGGGATTTGAACCGAAGCCTGTCTGGTGTCCTTGCTGTTCCCGACACATTCAGCTGTTTGCTATAAACCACAGAGCTCATCAGGCCACCTGGGCTCTGCCATCTATTAGCTAAGGAGCTCCAAACATGTTCTTCCCCCTGGAGCTTGGCCGTGATTGAAAACCCAGAGAGGGGCTCTTCTGCTCCAACGTCCGGACTGTACCTTGGCCATTTTCGCCAAGGCCCTAGTCACTCGAGCACAGGTAACAGATGATGGGGTCTGAGAGTCCAAGGGGCCATGTTGGCTTGTTATTTGGGGAGAGGAAAGATAGAAAATAACCCTCACAGATTTACACAGTGGAGGCGATAAGCTAAAAACCCTAGGCTATTATCACCCAGAAATGCTTGATAAAGTATCATTTTTCATGATATCGATGATCTCAGGAAAGTAAAAAATTATAACTGACCAGATAGAAGGAAAGAAAGGATATACTGGGGAGGTTGTCATTCCTGGTGACCTGGGTGATCAGATTTCAGTGCTTGAGCATAGGAAGTGCCCACCCTTGGACAGGAAGTACCCACAGCTGGCCTTGCGCCAGAAATAGAGTTGGAACTGAGGTCACCAGCAGAACCAGGATCCTCAGAGGACTACAGCTCGTGCAAAAGATAGATCAGTAAATAATCATCAGTCCACCAGCCCATAGAACAGCCAAGGAAACATATCTACTTGGCCTGACTCCAAGTAGAAACATAAAAGATTCTTGAGAACCGGTAACCACAAGCCTGCTCTCACAATGTTTGGGATTTAAATTTATGCTACCCACATGATCCAGGAACCTCTAAGCTGAGAAAGTCAATAAAAAAAAAATTAGTCCCCAGACAGTGATAACCATGTAGACGCAAATGAAAAACTATTTTCTGAAGGGACCCACTTTTAGCTGAGGCTTAACAGTGCTCCCCAAATAAAACATTGCTGAATCTGATTCCACAGTCTCATCCAAAACTAAAAGACACAGCAGGAAATAATCCAGTATGAGCAAGAGAAGTAACGAATGGCAGGATTAAATCCCGGGAGCTTCAGACACAAGAAGGACCTGGTAGAATACAGAAAATACATTTGCATAAAAGAGTTAAAACAAGAGGAGGAACCAAAACATAAGAATACAATAAGTTATTACGAAAAAAGAACAGGCAGATTTGAACAGGAATAAAGAAAAACCTGAAAATGAAAATTACAGTCAATAAAATTCAAAACTCAATGGATTGGTTCACCAGAGATTAGATACTGGTAACCAGAAGATAAACATAAGGAAGTTTTCACAGAACGAAGCACAGAGATATAAAAAGATGGAATATCACAAAGAAATAGGAAGACAAAAATTGACAAGATCGATTAGAATAGAAGAGAGAAGATGGAGGAGAGACAATATTCAGAGATACAGTGGCTAAGGAAAGGTATGACTTTTCAGATTCAGGTAGCACAATATGTCCTGAGCAAGATAAATACATATAAATCTAAACCTAAACACCAACCATCTTTAAACTGATTAATGGCAGCAACTAATATAACCTACAGCAAATATCATCTATGTTGCAACTTTAGAAGAACTGCCTATAATATTAGAAACATGTCAAGGATACCTGCTTCTATTCTATACTGGAGATCCTAGGTGGTGCACTAAGTAAATACAAAAAAAAAAAAAAAAAAAAAAAAAAAAAAAAAAAAAAAAAAAAAAAAAAAAAAAAAGAAAAGAAAAAAAGAGTAAGAATTGTAAATAAAGAAACTAAATTATCATTCACAGCCAATATGATTACCTATATAGGAAATCCAAGGGAATCTATAGACAAACTATTAGAACTAGTAAGAACATTTCATAAGATTGTTGATACAAATCAAAATATTTATAAATATAAATATAAAAGCACCTATATTCCAGCCACAGAAATTTAGAGAAACATCTCAATATTTAAAACATTTAAAAAAATTCAATTACAATAGCAACAAATACTCTCCAGTACCTGGGAATAAATGTGATAAAAACGTGTAAGATATTTAAGGAGAAAATTACAAAATTTTACTGAAAGATTTGAGTTAAATAAATGAAGACTAAAACCTCACTGTTACAAACATGGCAATTCTCTTCCAAATTAATCTGCAAATTCAGTAAAATTCCCATCAAAATACCCAATGGATTGTTCAAGGAACTTGATAAGCGGATCTTAAAAGTCATACAGAAGCCCAGAGGCTAAAACTAGTCTAAGCCAGAGGATGGTCAGATAGTAAATATTTTAGGCTTTTCAGGCTACAGAGGGTCTCTGTCCCCTATTGTCCTTTAGTTTTGTTTGTGTGCAGCCCTTTAAACAAGTAACAGCCTTTATTAGCTCATGGGCCATAGTTTGCCTATTTCGAGGAATAAGTTTGGGGGAGGTGGCTGGTAGGAGTTTTCCTGTCAGATATAAAGATTTCTTATACAGCTATTAGAGTAAAGATTTTATGATACTGGACTTCCCTGGTGGTGCAGTGGTTAAGAATCCGCCTGCCAATGCAGGGGACATGGGTTCGAGCCCTGGTCCTGGAAGATCCCACCTGCCGCGGAGCAACTAAGCCCGTGTGCCACAGCAACTGAGCCTGCGCTCTAGAGCCCACGAACCACAACTACTGAGCCCGCATGCCACAACTACTGAAGCCCACGCGCCTAGAGCCCATGCTCCACCAACAAGAGAAGCCACCACAGTGAGAAGCCCGTGCGCTGCAACAAAGAGTAGCCCCCGCTCACTGCAACTAGAGAAAGCCCATGCACAGCAACGAAGACCCGACACAGCCAAAAATAAAATAAATAAATTTTAAAAGAAAAAAGAAAGATATTTTCAAGACATGGAATCATCAGAGAAAAAGATAAATGTCTCAGAAGAAAAACTGGTAAAGCAAGTGAAGTCATATTGCAGAAGTACAAACCCAAATTGCTTATAAACTTATGGAAAGATATTCAACTTCACCGGTAATCAGGGAAAGGAATATTAAAAGATCTATAAAATGTTAATTTCCCATCCATCAGTTTGGCTGATTTAATCTAACAGTACTAAGTCCTGAGAACAATGTGGATAAATGAGAAGACTCACATGTTGCTGGTGGAAGGAAAAAACAAAAGTATTTATTACTCTAGTCTGCTGATAGGGCCATTCTCATTTTCTCTTGGGTAACATGGCGAGAAGGAAGTGCAGAGGTGTTCTAGAGACATCCTTGTTCCTGTGGCCCTTGCTCCTTCCCTTTTCCCGTGTTGGCACCTCTGGGTACAAAGGCACTGATTTTCTTCCCCCGTCTCTCTTCCAACAGGTCTGACTACCTGGCGATCCCATCGGAGAACAAAGAGAACTCTGCGGTACCAGTGGAGGAATAGAAGGGGGCAACCGGAGGTGATGTACAGGGAAGGGAGGAGCAGGTAGATAAGGAGGCAGGTTGGACACCCACAAACCATTAGATTTGGTCCCTTAGATTTCTACCCTCTACCCAGAGTCCCCACCCTCGGGGTACATCTTTAAGCTGCCCAAGTAGTCATAAAGCTCTACGCGAGGTTCAAGTCCTTCAGAAGGTGAGTTGCTTTGGCCTGAGTGTTGGGGCAACTTGAACTCCTTACCCACAGTGACAAAAAATAATTCCCCATTCTCCCTCCTATGTAAGGATCTTGGATGAGGTCAGAGAGCCTTTGGCTGGGCTGGACTGGGCTGGCAATTCTCAGTGAGCTGTTTTATCACTGGTAGGTGGCCTGAACACTGAAGCGCTGGCTACCCCATGTTCAGTGATGTCAACAGCGTCAGGAGGGTGCCCCAGGGGCCACATCACTTCCCTTCATGCGTCCATCCTTCAGTTCATTCATCATACATCCACTCACCTCTGAACTGTCACCTCTGACTTGCTAACTCCATCAGACCTCCACGCACAAGACTTTGCCAGAACCAAGGAGCCAACATTTCTACACGACTCAACCTCAGCCTGCCCTTGCTTTCAAGCAAGCAGCTCCCATGCCAACTGGACCCCTCCCCTGTGCTCCACCCGGCTTTGAACACGTGCTGGAGCCCGCTGATTCTCCATTGCCGCAAGCGAACGGAGGGCTTAACGGAAGGAAGCTGGAGTGATTAGTCTGGGTTAAAACAAAGGAGTGTCATGAAGTGGGATTCCCTGAAGTCAGTTTTTCTAAGTTCCTGGCCCACTTGGCTGGAGCATCAGAGCAAAGCATGCCTTTCTAGGCCCTCCAGTGATAGAAAGTCCATTAAGCATGGACTAAAATGTTCTCTGGACTATGGTGCTCCAGGGCTAGATCCCAAGAGGTCTCAAAGGCCTGGGTTAGTGTCAGTCCTTCAAGAAGCCGAGGGCAGGGGGCTTAGGAAGTCATACAGCATGTTCATGATCCTCCTGGGGCAACGAGTGTGTGTGCCTTGCCAGGTGAGCGTACCACCGGAGATGGCTGGGTGGCATTGTTTTCCTGTGGGCACTGGGACTGCAATTCCCAAGTTCTTCCTCTCAAAATTTCTGTGGGTCAGTATTATTACTCATACAGGAGGCAACGGAGACTCAAGACAGGACTCCACTGATAAGAGACTTCAAAGGATAAACTGGAGAAGATAGAAGCCTAAGGCGCGGTCCAGTTTACACTTCCCGAGATGGGATAATTTTGCTCTTGAAAAGACTTCGAAATTGAGTTTGGCCGTGGCACAGAACTCGGTGGATTGCCTGGCTGAGGTTAGCTCTGATTCAGGCAATTAGAAATTGGCCAAAAAGGCAGAGAGAAGGATGTGAGGTAGATTTGAAGAATTTCTTTAGTGAAAAGGTTTGTGAATCTGAGACGTCTTCCAGAAGGGGAACGCATCCGGGAATGGCATTTAACTAAGACACATGTTTTTAGTCTGAGATAGATGATGGCAAATGAGTGACGTGATAGAGGACGGACAGGCTAGGTGGCTTCCAAATATTCCACCTGTGAATTCATAATGTCCCAGGTTTTCTTTGTTTTTTGTTTTCCCCTAGATGTTAGGAGAGCAGATGAACACTGGAAACATTTTAGTCAATATCTCATGTTTCACTTTGAGTAACTGGTGTAAGTGTGATGTCCTTCTGCACCTTGTGATGAGAGGGGGAAGGATGCTTTATGGGATGTGAGAAGATGAAAGTGACTGGGATTCGATGAACAAGATGTCCCTCAGATCCAGGGGAATCTATGGGGAAAGATCCCACTCTCTTGGCTTTGGGACTCACCTGACAAACTCAGTTCACCTCTGCCATCCTTGGGAAAGCACTTGAATTAGTCCTTGTTTACATATTCGAGAGTCTGATTTTATCGAAGAAAATACTTTCAATAAATTCAAGGCCTTTCTCTTTGGTAATTTCCCACACAATCTCTCTGAAATAGGGGACAGAATATAGATTTTCCTTACTTTCCTGTGAGGAAGACAGGCCTGGATTACTGTGAGGTTTTCCCAGTCACGTGGATGGTGGATGACAAGCCTGCCGCAGAAACTACTTTCTACCACTCCACTTCCCTCTTGCTTCAGTAGACCACGCATCTAACTTGTGATCTAGAATGCACGTTTGCTTTTTTTTTTTCCTTTTTAAAAGCCCAACTCAGATATTTCCTGAGTGATTTTTAATGAAGCTGAATGGTACCTCTCTTTTTTTCTTATCCTTTACAAGTAATCTTCGCTAGTCTTTTCCTCCTCCTAACTTCTCAACTCTTCTCATCTTTAATGCTTCCTTTATTAAGCTATATGATTTACCAAGCATTTTAATTATCTTATTTCTTCTCCACAACTAGCTCTGTGAGGTGGATATTGCTAATACGTTAACAAATGAAGAAACACGCTGTCTGAGGCTAAGAAGCTTTACCAAATCATAAGTTCATATAGTGGGTAAACAGAGAGCTGGAATTCAGGTCTTCTGAGCCCTAGCCCAGCTCTCTTTCCACTGAGACCATAGCTGCTTCCTTTCCTCTTTTTTTTTTTTACTTCCATCTAATCTTTGCCTCTCTTGCTTGTCCTGAGATATTAAACATCTTCGCTCACCCCTAATCCCACTCGACTGCTCCTCTGCCACTTTGCTTCTTGGTCCATATGCTAAAAAACGTGCTTTCAGAGTCTTAATCTCATGCTCGTTTCCCCTTTCTCGTTGGTTTGTACCTCATTATTTCTCCTGAATTGCAATTAAACTCCTTCCTGGGAGACTTGATCATGACTATAAATCCACAAGGTACTGTGATCACCAGCCTACTTCAAATCCTCACTCACTCCCTGTTCTCCGCATATTCCTACAAAGGACCCAGATAAATGTGCACTGCTCTGGAAGCTTTATCTGGCATGCTGTTCTTATTAAAGGGCTTAGAAATGTTCTCAAGGGCTATCATCACTCTAGGAACCCCACCTGTTTTCTTGGTGCTGGATATTTCCCCTGACTGACGCTTAATAATACAATTCACTCAAGGCCAGCTCGGCTGGGTCTGGTTTTCCCTCCCCTTGGGTTTAACAGCCATGACCTTCACAGGAATATGCTGGAAATATGTATAGAGCTATGAATGGTTAAGAGAAGAGATAGTAGCTCCTTTTTCCCCCCCCAAACTACGGGATCAGAAAGGAAAATATACCCATCTCAGAATCTGTGAACCCACCTGACATAAATCGGAGAGAAAAGGCCGTGTTAACTGCATCTTGGCAGGAAGAAGCAAGGAGCTAGACCCATTTCACAATACATCTTGGCTCCCCTTCCCAAGCGGAAATGGAAAAATAAAACAAAAAACACCTTCCTCTCCCATCCTTTTGTAAATGAAAAGCCCCCAACCCAGCGAGTCCTCCTAGTCACGGCAAATGTTATCTGTGTAGTACTTGGTGCGTCATTACTCCGATCATCCATTCATTCTGCATTTCAGCACCCTCTCTGCGTCAGGCACCAGTCTAGACCCTGAGTGTGCCCTGCGCTCTTAGGTTTTAAAAATATCATCATCCAAGCCTTTCCTGGTCTCTAAAACTCTACCATGGCAGACGACTCATGTTTGGCGCCCCTCCCCTTACTTGAGGCTGTAGTAGGACCCAGAAGATGCACACTTGAAGCGAGCCTGAGCTGTAGCTCAGACTCAACCCCTATCACAGGCCAGCTAAGCCTCAAAGCTGGTATTACTCTCTTTTGGGCAGAGTGACAGGGAGGGAGGCACTGAAGGACGAGTGCTTGTAGGTTTGTGAGGCACCAAACACAATCAGCAAATTCGTACAGCCATGGAACTCGTCACCATGTTGTCACCTTCATGTGGCTTTTTCTTGATTTTCCACAGCCAATCTTTTTCTGAACTTTAGAAATGTTGTTCCTGACCACTCCAGCTCTCAACAACCTAATGCCTGTATGTGGTGTTTTTCAGTAAACTCCCTGTTCATGTCAATAAAGTGTCTCTAAACACTGCTTGTTCTGGTCTTGCTCCACTGTGTGTGTCCGCTACACATACTATGGCTTCTACCTACCTCCCCAGCCCACATCAATTCCTGAACTCACAATCACTGGATATATGCCCAGAGAATGAAACATACATTTAGTAGTCTGGAATTAAACATACTGTCTCCCTTCTTTCCTTCCCTACCCAAATACAAAGGAATCCAAGAGCCAGCGTGTTCTCACCTGAATGACATCAAACAAGTTGGTGAGGGGCTCCCAGCAAGGAAGACCTAGTGAAGGGAGGGGCCCCACTCCCTTACCAGGTTGGCTAACATTAAGGAAATAAAGCAACGCTGTCCCCCAGTGTGTGTCTTCCTAGACGTGCCAAGGCCCCAAAAGGGAAAAGTTACACAAGAAATTGTCACTGGCATTCAGTCTACCATACACTCCTAGAATAACAATACCACTGATTGATAATGATTAATAGTGAGATGAAATCATTAATAATGATATAAAATCATTAACAATGATTAATAATGATATAAAATTATCTTCATATAGTACTAGCCACTATACTAAGAAACACAGACACACACACATATATTTTATGTTATCTCTAAAATAAACTGAGGCTGGCAGTAATGGTCGGGGCCCAAGGACACAGCTGGTAAACAGTGATGCTGCAATCTGGACTCAGAGCTGATTCCCAAACTTCTTATCCATTCCACTTCATCAGGCTGCCGCCCTCCCCTGGGAAGGAGGTCCTGGATGGCTGGCTGTGCACGTGTGTCTGTGTGTGTGCCTGTGAACACATGCCTTCAGGGCTTGCTGTGATCACACCTGGGAAGACCCAAAACATCTGGGACCATGAGGACTAACGAATCAGGCAATGAACACACACACCGTTTATTACACGTAGTTCAATACTTTTTTCTTTTAATTCATACTGTACTTCCATGGCTCTAGCTACTTTACATTACGATTTGACCGGGAAGCCTTGTTTGTCTCTAGGTACTAGCAGTTAAGTTTTTAGACCTTGCGCACAGCGCCAGGCAAAGTACAGTTATAGCTCCAAATACAGATGGCCAGACAACTCACCTGCAATCAACCTGTGTTCTTTCCCATGTATGGCCCAGGGCAGGGGTTGGGGATGCTCCCTCTGCCTCACCCCACCCCCACCCCCATGTCAGGATTCTCCAGGGGCTGCAATGGCCTCGGACCCATCCCTCCCCACCTTGGAGTCTAGGTTGAGGCGGGGGGAAAGCACCATGGGTTTGGGAAGATGATCTGGTCCATGCAGAGAGTGGTCTGGCCCTAGAGTGCAGGACAGAGAAATGTGGGGAGCCACACACTGTCGTTGGCAAAAACGCTTGCTTTTACTGTGCCATCTCAGTGCGTGGCACCCAAGCCCAGGGCCAACTCCCCAGACACAGCCAGCTGTCTTGCCTGGAGCAGAGGCCACCATTTTTTGCTTCTGCAGTGTCTCATCGTGTTGGGAGAAGCAAGGAGGGCCAAGGGGCAGAGGTGACAATGTTCTTTAATGCCTTCACATGTCGGGTACATCGTCTGGCATTAACTCCTCTTGGCAGGCAAGGTGCTTCTCGCCAGCAGCCAAGGCTCCAGTCCAAGCTTCCAGGCCTGCTGAGGACCTCAAGTCGCAACAGAAAACGATGGCCCAGACCCCTGAGCTTCCCCCGGAACGCCAAAACAGGGAGCTGGCTGGGTCCATCGCAGCCACGGCTGGAGCAGGAGTGAGGTAACAAGGCGGGCAGAGAGGTGGGGAGGCAGGGGCAGCTCTCTGCGCCGTGGGCAAGTTCCTGCTGCACCTCAGGCAAGCAGGGCCGCTAAAAGGTGGGCTTCCAGAAAGTGCTCCTCTCGGACCCAAAAATGCCTCTTCTGGAAGAAAACCTAGAGGTGGAGGGGAGTGGGGCCAGCCTGCTGGAAGCTGGGGGATGAGGGTCGAGGATGTTAAGTGGTGGATGGGATGATTGTCCCACAGCCTAGAGACGAAGGGCGGAGGAGGAGAGAGTCAGGAAGAGAGGTTCTCAAGCTTCCTACTGGAGTGGGCAGGTGGAGTCAGGGGGTGCCCTGCCACCTGGGGGAAGAGAGGAAAGCGCTATTTCTCCTGGGGGCCCCTAGGGAGGAAGGGATGGCCTTGGCTGCCCTGAAGAGCTAAAGACGCAGCATGGTACGGCGCAGAAAGGATTCTTCTAAGACCACACAGTCCAGAAAGATTCTCTCCCTAATCCTTCCTCCAAGATTTCACCCTAGACGCGCTGCCTGCAAACGTGTGGACATGGTCAAGCTTGGGTCACAGACAGGGCAATGGAGAGAATCCACTTCCGTCAAAGCATTCCTCTTGCGCTTTCTTGGTCCTCCCTTCCTTGTAACCCCCAGTTCTTAGTGTCAGCGCTCTAAGGCAACCCAAGGATTTTAGCCAAAGCTTCACACTTAATCCAAACCCCAACAAAGTTGGAGACAAAAGAGAGGTGGTAGAAGCAGGAATGACTT
>NW_006789773.1:313651-321848 GCF_000442215.2 Lipotes vexillifer
GTGGTAGAAGCAGGAATGACTTCTCTCCACCGTTTGCTCTAGCAAGGAGGGGGGAGGATGGATAGACGGACGGAAGGCTTCACAGCCCAGGGACGGAAGGTGGGCCTAGTCCAAGACGGTGTCCTTCTTGCCACCATCCTCCTCTTCCCAGCTGAGAGAAAGTCCAAAAGGACCCTTCCCAAAGGAAGACTAGGCCAACAAAGGAAGAAACACCCTCCTAGGTTCACACCGAGCAAGGCAGCAAGCTTTCATCTTTCTCCCTCTCCCTCCCCCACCTGCCTCTCATTGGACCTCCCTGCCCCTCCTAGCGCGGAAAGAAGATTCAACTACCCTGGATTGCCTGGGAACCCAGACCCTGCCCTACGACTCATCTGAACTCCAGGGAGGCTCTAGTCCAGAAGGCTTGTCCTCTCCTGGCAGGGCACCTTCCCAGTTTGAGAAAGCCCAGCCTCGCCAGTCTCTGACCCAGCCTCCAAGATCATGTCAAAGCTAGGATCCACCTTAGGGACAGTCTAGCTCAAGCCCCTCCTGTTACAGATGAGGCTTCAGAGGCTCAGAGACCGGGGCTATGTGCGCGGGGGGGTGTGACCTGCCCAACAGCAGAGCCAGGACTCAGGCCCAGGTCCCCTGAACCCCTCAGCTCGCTGCCCTTCCAGAGAGCTCTAAGTTGCTGACCTTGCTGTCCTGGAATGTTATCCCTTTGTCCCAGGAAGGGGGATGGGGGAAAGGAGAGAGTTACAGACATGACTGGCCTCTCCAACACCAGTCCCGTCAATTCCCCCCCAGTCAGCAGGAGTAGAATGCAGACCCGCTGCTGTTCTCACCTGTCTAGAAACGGCAAAGTCTTTGAAACTGAGTGCAAGCTCTCAAATGTCTCACCACATGAGGCCTCGCAGAAAGACTCCTATATGACTGAGCTCTTATGTGAAAAAAACCAAACAACAACAACAAAGAAAGCAAAACAAAAAAATGCCCTGGCTGGAAGAAATAACATAAGACATGGTGGTTTTAATGCTCCCTTACAAGCCAGGGCTGCCAGCCATGAGTCACAATGTTATTTATGTGTTTCACTCCCAAACTGAGCTGCTAGGGCAGAGGCCCCTTCTCTTTGACAGGTTCCTGAATAAAGGGGAAAAGCTTTTGTCTGGGAGTGAACACAGCTGTTGGTTTTCTCCTGGTTTGAAAATCAAAATATTACTAGACTAGAAAGCTCCCACAAACGATCCGTGATTCTCAGAAATGAGGCAGGCCAAGAGATGCTCCCCCATGTGCACACACTGTCTCCCGGATTCAAAACCCCAGAAATCAAGAGGGCTCCATGGACATCCCTCCCTGTCACATACTCCTCCCTGAGAGGGGCCCGAGAGGTGAAGCAAAAGCCGAACAATTCCGCGTAGCCAGGCCCACTATACCACTTTATTCCCAGCAAAGAGTCCTTTTAAAGGACCCATCCCTAAGGTCCCAATATGGTACCTTTAATAATTGAATAATTTAAATAAATAATTACGTATGGAATAAATTAGAGAATTTATCATTTGTCCTTTTCTTTCAAAAGTTTCGGGGAATAATTTTGACTTCTGGCTACTCCAACCGGAAAATTCCTAGCAGCCTGCACTGTTTCTCCTTCTTTGGCTCACGGCCCATGAACCCTGACCCTCACCAGGGTCTCCCATTCAAAGTCCCGGGACAGGGACAGATATGATCTTGAGCCGCTGGCCTGTGGGCATATGCACACTTCACAAGGATTACATGCAACTCCATTTGCTCATATCTCCTTTTCTAAAGAAGGGATATCAACGATTCTAGACGACCATTATGGAATCATCCATCTCATCCTACTCCCCCTGGGGGGGATGGCCTGGCTGTGTATCTTTCTGTCTTCTCATCTTGCCCTTAAGGCAATAATGAGGCCCTCTTCTCGGACAGACTGAAGAGTCAAGAACTTTCTTTAATCGCTAAAGTGGGATGCTCAAGCCAGTCCAAGAGAATACAACATGCTCTTCTTTTGGGCTAGATCAGTGATCAAATCTACCTTTCTTTCCTCTGCCCCTTCCACCAAGGAGTCCACTAGAACAAGCAGTCTGGAAGAGCTCTCCTTGCCAAATTGGTATAATCCTTTCCTGATCAAGAATCTCTACAAGCTCTGCCTGGGGCTGGCCGGATTCCTTGGGTCATCACAGGAAGAGATAGTAGTTAGTGTGTGAAGGACGGTAAGCATGCCCAGACGGGCCATCAGTTCTGTGAGCCAACCCCCAAAAGGCCCTAGATGACTCACTTTCCTAACCCATGGTCTTCTTTCTACTCCTTAGTGGTCTCATACCTCTCTGGGGCCAGAGACTAGAGAAGGTGCTGGTTGCTCCCTCTGCCAGAACTTCCACTCCCAACTCTCAGAAACAGGGTTTGGAATGGCCCTCTGTGGGGTAGACTCGATCTGGCTTTTTCCTGCCCAAACCTAGGCACCTTTGCCAAATCCACTCCCTCCAAGGCTTAGGTCTTCTTTCATGTGCAAAGTGTTCTCAGACGGTTGTCTCCCTTGACTAAGCTGTTTCCTCGCTGAGAGGAAATGAGGCTGGCCGCCAAAGAGTGCTTGGATATAGGTGCTCGCGACCCATAGTAGTTCTGTGGTTAGACCCTACAATTCTTACATGGCTAGTGCATTCACTCTCTCAAACCCTGGAGGCCCTAGAACACACCCTGATTCATCCTAGAAATCAAATGACAGATCGAAGGGAAGGGGTTAGAGCCACAGACCTGACTTGCTTACAATCGCTAAAAGAGGTTTAACAAGATCAAAAATGCTCCCACCCTGACGAATAAACAATGTGCTCTTAGGGCACAGAGGAAAAATAGGGCTTTAGGCACTAAAAAGTGACACTTCACCCAGATCCAGCCTGGGAAAAGACCAGAGAGAAGGGGGGGGGGGGGGGGGGGAAAGTAAGAAATCCCCAGCCCTTATTGGGTCCACACCCCACGCAGGGTAGAGGAAGGAGAATGCCCTTCAGAACACAAGCCCTCAGGGGCCTGTGGCTACAAAGCCCAAACCCTCCAGAGCAGCCTCCCCAGCTGTCCCGCGGTCCTCTGCACCTGACTCGTGGTGCACGGTCCACACAGAGCGGGCGGCCTCATATGGTGGAGTTTAGCTTGTGCCCTGCTTTTGATGCTTCCTTGTTCCCAAGAGAACACTTGGGGAAGTGTGGGTGGGGAAAAAAAGATTCTCGTTTATTTTGGAAACAAATCAAAAGGGGATTAGGGAATGAAGCACCTTAAGCAATGCCCCCTTGAAACTTCTTTTCACGACCGACCCCCGGGGTCTTCACAGGCATAACTTTGGCTCCACGTCTCCCTTCTCAGAGCCAGGAACGGCCAGCGAGGGAAAGGGTGGGGACGAGAGGACGGAGAGGAAGAGGCTCAGGGGAGGTGGGTGCTGAGAGGTGGTCCCTGCCCTCCTGGCCCCTCCGCCGGCCAGCACAGGGGGCGGGCCCGCTCCTTCTCCCTGGTACATAGGCATCATCTCTTTTTAAAATCTGTATATAATATATATATTTATATTCTTTCTCTATTTATACACATATATTTATATGGTCTATGTACACGTATTGCACAGGCCTCCTGCCGCTGCCCCCGCTCCTGCCTTGTCAGTGATAGCGGTGCCTCTTCTCTTCGCTTTCTGACGTGTAGTCACGGGCCCTGATGCCGTTCTGAAGATTGATGAGTGAGTCCTTCATCTGTAAGACAGGGAAGCCCACCCCAGCCCGGGTTTGTGCCCTCAGTGGGCTCCTCCATTCAGCAGCACCCACCACACCCACGTATGGCGGGTCCCCCCGCCAGGCCGGGCAGCTAAAGGCAGCAGGCTCCTGAAACAAGGGTCGTTCTCAAGGGACACAGTCTCAGGCTGAAGGGGGACTGCCGGTCGAGCACTGGGAACCCCTGGGGTAAGGGGGTAAGGGGTGCTGTGTCTCAATGTGCTGTGGTCCTTGTTTCACGGAATCAAGAATTCTCTCGAAGCTTCCATTGCTATCAGGACCCGCGTCCGATGCCGCTGATCGGTCTTCTGCTCACTCGGCTTGGTTTCCTAGGGATCCTGAATACACTGTCCTCCTCTCCTGGTACCTTTGCCACACTGCTCCCCCAGCTCGGACTCTTCTCTCTTGCCCATTCTACCTCACCCATCTACTATCAAGGCCCAGAACAAATCCAAACTTTCTCTGGCTCACAGCCATCTCTCTCTCTCTCCTGGCCTTTCATGGACCCCTCACTAGGGCTCTGCGCTGCAGTCATCTTTAATGGCTTTGTTTCAGCTGTGTTGGGACTGCACTGTCTTATCCTTACCTTGTACACCCCAGGTGCCAAGCAGAAAACTGAGTAGGCTCCTAGCTGTACCCACGTCATTGAATTAACTGACTCTTAACCGAATTTCTTAACCCTCTTTAAGAAACAGATACATCCCACATCACGGGATGGAGTTTACATGGGGCAATTCCAGCGGGAGAATCCTACCCTGGTTCTAGGTAAGCTGCCTTGTTAACACAGGACGGTTAACATTTCACAGGTAAACAGTTACGGATTTTGAGAACCTCTGATCTCTCGGCCTAATCTGTCACTTTCTTCTCTTTAGTTCTTCGATATCAGGAGGGATGAGGGGCCCATTAATGTTCTTTTAAAGGGGACAGAACGATGGGAATTCCCTGGCGGTCCAGTGGTTAGGACTACGGCGCTTTCAGTGGCAGGACCTGGGTTCAACCCCTGGTCGGGGAACTAAGATCCCACAAGCCACGCAGCGTGGCACGCCCCACCCAACCCCCCAAAAAAGGGGGAAAAGAAAAACGAAAAACAAAATCAAGGAAACGGAACGAGACACCGATCTTAATGCTTGTAGAGTCGAGTCTACGAGGCTACAGGTCTGCCTGCCCCAAGCTCCTTCTGAAGGAGACCCACCGTGAATAGAATTCCACAGCTGGAAGGGGACCGGGTCATCCAGTCCAACTGCCCCCTGCCTTTAATTCATAAGTCCCTCACCCCACATCATCGCATCACCCTCTGAGCACTTTCAGTCCTTCAAAGTAGCCCGTTCCATTGCTGGACTGCTCTACCCATAAGGAGTGTGCTTTCCGTTGATGACTCAAAAATCTGATTCCCTGTAACTTCTGGCCCTAGTTCAGTCCCCTGGATGTTCACAGCAGTCTAACCCTTTTTCTAGATGTTAGACCCCAACGTCTGAAGACTGTCCTGTGCTGCTCACCCACCCGTCTTCCCTGCTCCTGAGCACATCTTTACTTCTCTCAAGCCTTCCTGATAGGACAGAGCTTCCAAATTCCTTGCTGTGTTGCTTGCCCTCCTTTGGTTAAAAAAAAAAAATGCCCTTCTTAAACGTGGCTCCAATGTTATGCGTGACACTCTAAACCCATTAAACTGGATCATGATAGCTGCATTAAAATTCTCTCTCCTTAATTTAGAGCTAAGAAACCAAACCATGAAGGGGAGATAAAGTTGAATATTAACGAGTGCCTCCCATGGGCCATCAGATCAAATGTGACAGCAATTTCACGAAGCAATGATTATAATTCCAATTTTATAAATGAAGGAACCGAAGGTCCCTAATACTAAATCCCTTGCTTGAGGTCACAAAACTAGTCAGTGGCAAGATTAGGATTCCACCTCAGGCTGATAAAATGAAGCTAACTATTGATTTTGCCCCAGAACGACTTTCTTAAAAAGACGCATCTAGTTTTTCAGAAAGAAAACCGTACCAGGAAGAAGACGTTATGAAAAGGAGACACAGTACCAGCCATCTTCCCAGACTCTCAGCACAGCCCCTGAGGAGGGGCCACAGCCTGGGCCTTGGGTGTTGTGTGCGTGTTTTGAGGGCAGGAGGTGGGGGAGGGGAGCACACATCAAAAGGAGTTAGAAAGACACGCCCTCTGGGAAGATAAATCTCTGCAAAAAGGGGGTTATCTCTTTCAAGGCCTGCCAGATGGCTATGGGTTATCAAGAAGAAAAATTAGCTCTCCTTCCATCTAACCTACAGTTTTCCTACTGCAAATCCAGTGTGTTATTTCACTGACATAATTTTGGGGAATACACGGGTGTCTCCCACAGCTCACTCAAGGGTGGCTTTAAAATCAGAACAATGGATGGCCTGGGGGAAGGACGAATGGGAGGAGGGCATCTGGTGGACGATGATGGAGATGGCGCTCTCCTCAGAGCACAGGGCAGAAGTCCCATCTCCGTAAGACCAGGGCAAGGAAGGACGGTGGGGGCATCTCACCTGGTCAAGAAGCATCACCGAGGATTTGATGATCTCCCTCCATTTTTGGAGCTCGGTATCGTGGTACTTTTGCTGGGACTCTAAGAGCTGGGCCCACTCTGTCTGAGACTGGGGTAACCTGTGGGGTAGAAGAAGGGGCACCCCAGCAGCTGGAGTTATGGCCCGTCGACTGTCCTATGCGCCCAGACCCCTAAAGGACAGAGAGCCACATCAGAGCGCTCTGTCCTTTGCTCAGTGCCCTGGTTCCCCTGTGCCCCAAATCAGAAGCAGACTGAAACTACCCGGACAGTTTTCAGAGCCTGCCTAGGCACTCATCCCAGAGGGTTATCCCCCCGCCAAGGCCAGCAGGGCCGTCCCAAGGAGACTGGGAGGCGGGAGCTGGGACACAGTACTGGCTGGGGTGAAGGTGGGAGCAAGGGGGAGAGGCCAGGATTACCTTTCCTGGAGCCTCAGACCCTGCCAGGCAGTGAGGGTCTGGGTGGTATATTCCAACATCCAGAGTTTGTAGAATAGCATCATGTTGAGGACGACCAGCAGCACCAGACTAAGAAGACGACAAGGGGGAAAGCGAGAGCCATGAGCCGGCGTCTGGGGGAGCGCCCTCCCTCTCAGAGCCGGGCACGCCCCCGCCCCAGGGGCCACTGTCCACTGACCACTGGGTCACCTGATGCATCGCAGGGAGTGGTTAAGTGAGCCGGAGGGATGCAGCGGAGGCGGGGGTGGGGGGTGGGGAGGGGAAAGAGAGAAAGAGAGAGAGAGAGAGAGAAGCAGTGTCATCTGGAGGGGCCAGGAAAGGGCCGTGGAGAGGTGTGTGGGGTGAACGCAACAGAAAGGAGAGACATAAAGGTCACCCAGAACCTGGGTGTTGGGGGAAGCGAGGTAAGATGGAGAGGAAAAGAGATGATGCGGTAAAAGAAGCAACCATAGAGCCAGCACCTGAAACAGATCCCAGTGGGAGCAAGGAAGAAAAACAGGGAGGAGGCAGAGGTTAGAAACAGGCTCCTGTGGGGAAGGGGAAAGCCAGCTCAACCCGAGGCAGAGAGAAAGTGAGCGTCTGTGACAAAGCAATGCCAGGAGCAGAGACACAGCAGGATGGCGACGTCTAGCAGGAAGGAAGGGGGGCGCGGGGAGCAACTGTACACAGACTCTTAGCACTTCAAGGGTGATCAGTCGAGACAAGGATCCTCCTACAAACCCAAACCGGGGGAGGAATTCCAGCGGGATTCCCAGCTCTGCCCCTGATACTCCTCCCAGATGTTAGCACAACTGCCCGAGAGCTGCCGTCTCCTCCGTGCACCTGCCACAGCCCTGCACGGGGCACGAGGACCAGCCCAGGTTTCTCAGGGTTGGGCTGGAAGTGCTCAGAGTCAGGGAGGTGGCAGGAAAACCAGGGGCCGGGGGACCCAGTGGGGAATGATGAAGAGTCACTGAGGCCTGTGGGAATTCTCTTCTCTTGGCCTCAGTGGCCTAAAGATCATTTTATAACAGAGGTTCACGGGATGGAGACATGAAAGCTCTGGGAAAGAGAGGATGCAGACACGCAGAACTGGGCACAACGCCCGGCTCACTGCTGAAACATCTCAACTTTCAATCAAGTTTCCTAGCTTCACTGAAAGCCAGTTCCTTCAACAGGACAATAATACCTACCCTGCTGAGGTTGTTATGTGCATGGAAGGAATGTATGTGAAGCCCTCCACAAAGATCAGTTATTTCCATTAAAGGAGAAAGTACAGACACACAGGAAAAAGAATGACAAAAATGGGAAGATAAAACAAATAGATGGAAAAGAGACCAACAAAGAAAAAGAAAACCTATACTACGCCTCTGACCTTTCAAAGTGTGTGCTGCGTGTGGTGTGTGGTGTGTGGTGTGTGTGGTGTGTGTGACTGTGTTTCTCACCTGGGCTTCCAGCCCTATGGAAGGCGGCATTCC
>NW_006789773.1:321871-327465 GCF_000442215.2 Lipotes vexillifer
TGGAAGGCAGCATTCCTTAAAGCAGCAGCTGCAAATCCCTGGGGCTACTCAGCTGTGTTCTCGGGGCTCTCCTGAGTTTTCCACGAGAACTTCTTAATGTTGTATTGGATTTCAGTGATACCACCTTTAATTGCTTCAGTACGCCTGGACCACCTGAAAGCCACTTCCTCAGAGTGTGCTGCACACAGTCTTAGTACTTGCGTTTGGGTTTGTGTTTACAGTCCTGTCTGTGCTCAGTGGAGGTCAAGGGACACCCTTGCCCGCTTCCCGAGTGAAGGCTTGGGGGTGGTCTAAACAGAGAAGAGGTAGGAGGCTGGGGTCACCACAGGGCAGGCTTATGGCAGCCAGGGCCTCTAAGACGCAGGGCAACCTGCACTGTACCAGAAGGTCCCACTCACAGGCTGGGAGCAGACCCAACGCCTGGACCTTCTAGGGTTGAATGACGAGGCCCAATTATCCTAAACTAACAAAGCGCCAACGTTTGTTAATATGCTATAAAATTTACTCAGGCCACTGGCCTTCTCTACTAAATAATGACAGAACACAGAGAGAGCTTAAACAGAACTAACCCAAGGTTAGAGTTTTCTGTTGACCAAAACCCACATCAGAGATTTAGTTTTAACAATGGCATGAATCACATTAAAATGATGCTGCTAAATGTGAATTCTACTGGTTTTACAGTTGTCCTTGTATTTAATTTTGTAAAAATATGTTGGCTTCTTATGCCATAGTCAGATGACTTTTGCATCTACTTTTATGTTGCATATTCAGGCAAGGTTAGCAAAAGAGCCCCCCTCGTGACCCTCAAAGGCCCCTCTCCCTGTGGTCTGTCCTCAGCCCATTTCCTTTCTCATGCTCCATACTCTCCTCTGATGATCAATCTCATTCCCACCATGGCTCTAACGCTACCGGCAATTAAATCTGCAACTGCAGCCTAAACTTCCCTCCTAAGCTCCAGGTCCACATCAAGAAATATCTATCCGTCACATCCGCCTGAACAATCTATGGCAGCTCAGAGACATCGGGAACTGACAGCATCTTCTGTGACAACTTTCCTCTAAGTTCCAGGTTTCTGTCCATGACACAACCATCTACAGGCACGCAGATCAGGAAGGCCTCTTCCTTGGCTACATAACCAGGTGTAACGAGCCTTCACCTTCTGGGCCCTCTCAGCCCCAGGAGGCCCTCATCTCAGTGTGACAGCCCCTCCCGCCGAGATCACTGCCGTTTACTCCTGTTGGCCCCCACTGCCTCCAGTCCGTTCTTGTCTAGCCCATGCGCCATACTGCCATCCGAGTGATTTTTTTTTTTTTTTTTTTAAGTGTAAATCCAACCATGTCAGTCCAGGGCTTCCTTCACAGATTCCTGTGGGCAGAGCTGTGCCCCTGCTTCTGCAATCCTGAAAAATACTTCAGTGAAGGCATGAAGGGCTGGGGGTGGGGTGGGAGCCACAGAAGCAGGACAGAGCTACGCACAGTCTAATGCCTGGTGCACACCTGGTAGAGCCAGCGTCTGGGCAGCTCCTGAGCACCCCCCAAGCTGTGCCGCCACGTCTCACAGCACAGCCCAGGCAGGAAGGGCTGGGCAGTCAGGCAGTGGGCCCAGCCAAGCAGAGGAGCTGTCTGTACTTAGCTGTCCAAGCTGTTCCTGCTCAAGGTTTACAAAAGCCCTGAGCGGGCTCTGGGCTCACACTTCAGAAAGCTGTGTCTTCCCATCTTACACCCTCATGTTTTTCAACGCACTTGCTCCCTGGCCCAGCATCTTTCTGTGCAAGTTACTGAGCCCACAGCTTTACAGCATTATGGCAGTGATTATATATTGCTTATATTAAAATAAGCATACACTTTTCCTGGACTCTAGTCATCGATTGTGTCCGGCCACCCTGCCAAAGGGTGGGCCCCGTAAGTGCACAGTCCCGACGCCTGGCACAGAGCAGACACCCAGAACGTCTGTCACAAACAAATGAATGGGCTCCTAAAATGCTCTGTGGCATCTCTATGTTAGCATTTATTCAACAGTGTAGCAACTGTGAATCTCCTGTCTGTTTGACCCACTTGAAATTGAGCTCCTGAAGGGCATGGAGGCTGCATGCAGCATTTTCTTCTGAATCCTGAAGGCCTAGCGTACAGTAAGTGCTAAGTAAGACAGAGAAAAAGCAGCAAAGAGGCAAGGAAGGACAGATAGAGCAACCGATCTGGAGAGGGACTAGAGGAGAAGGCAAAAACCAGGGCAGCAGCGAGGGTGTATGGATGCCTGAGGAAGACAGACGGGGAGGAGGTGGCAGGCGAGAAAGGAAGGCGGCCGGGGCGAGGCGGGGTAGGAGAGCCAAGTCCCTTACACACAGCTGATAACCAGCAGTAGCTTGGACACACTCTGCAGGTGGAAACCGTTGGGGCTGTCCTCGGGGATGTGCCGGGTCTGCGTGGAACCTGTGGGGAGGAGGAAAGAGGTCATCACCACGTGGCCCGCCAGCCCACCAGCGACCGACGTGATGCTGGTCACGCACAGAACTGCCCGTGACGCTGTCGTGGCAACGATGTGAGACGCGGACCTGGCCCTCAGGGAAGGGAAGCTCCTCGAGGGCAAGGGGGACAGGAAAGTGACGGAACAAATGAGAAAGTCACCTGACCTCTGTAGCTAGAACATGCAGATGCAGGACAAAGCGACCTGCAGCCGTGGAAGGGAAACAGCACTGGGCTGGGACCAGAGACAGCTTTCAGCTCTGGCTTCATCTATAACTGGCCACGGGATGTTGAACGAGTCATGTAATCCACTGAGGGTCAGTTTATTCAAATGCAAAATTAGCCAGGAGTCCTGTATGTAAAACTCATGAACAACGTGGGAGTGCTCTGGCTGAAGCCAGGGGAGGGACAAGGAAGGCTGGCACCCTCCTCCTCCCCCTGCCCTGCCCCATCCAAATCTGATGAACGTCCGGGGAAGTGCAGAGCACAGCCTGAAAATCCCTTGCTGCATGTTTCTGCGACGAGCAAAGACAGGAGGTTGTGAATGGCTGGATGGGACGAG
Source organism: Lipotes vexillifer (assembly GCF_000442215.2). NCBI lineage: Eukaryota > Metazoa > Chordata > Mammalia > Artiodactyla > Lipotidae > Lipotes > Lipotes vexillifer. The sequence continues at coordinate 324,896 of NW_006789773.1, forward strand.
GGAGCCCCACTGCCTGGCAGGGGGCCAAGGAGGGGGCTGCCTCGCACTCCCTGACCTTTGTGTCATGCGGTAACCCTGGGGGCTGAGCTTCGGCTTCTCCCTGGGGCATGTCCCAAGAGCTCGGAAGCCGCAGGCTTGAGCCGAGGCATGCAGGGAGCCATGGAGCTCAGGGAACACGGAGGCAGAAACCCAAAGGCAACTTCTGTTCAGCAGAGCACACAGCGGGGTTCAGCAAGGGCCGAGGAGCTTAAGGGCAAAGGGGAACGGCAGAGCATCTGGAGCCTCAGATGTAATGAGTCGTGAGCCAATTATACACAGTCCACCCCAGGCTGCAAAACGAGCACGCACGCCTGTGTGCCCCGCGTAGGCACGCAGCTCCCGCCCACAGCCCCGAGCCACGCCTCCCCGGGCCCCACCCGTGCACACCTGCCACGTGCTTGATCCTGTGGCCCACATCTTCATCGGTGGGTGTGGTCACGGGGCTCATCGCCTCTTCCAGGTGGGGCACCCGCAGGTGGGCATGGGGACGCTTCCTCCTCCGCACCGACGGGGCCTTACTGGCCTTCTCCTTGGGAGACTGTCTGTGCAGCTCAGCCAGGTAGGTGCTCTCCGTTTTGGTCAGCTCGCTCTCTGTCAGGGTCAAAAGGCCACATCAGAGGACATCTGCCCCTACCTCCAACCCAGCACACTGGCCTCCAGAAGCAGCTGTCTACCCCTAGCCGAACCTTCTCTAAGGGGACCATTTTCCCCTACTGTACTCCGGGATGTTGCCTGGGAGGGCGGGGGTCCCTCAGGGAAGCCCATGAGCCCCAGGAAATACTCCTGGGACCCAGCCCAGCCCAAAGCCCTCTCTGGGTCGTTCACCAGTGTGTAGAGACAAAGGCCCCCAACATGCGCCCTCACGTATGCAATGTGGGGCGCGTCACGTTTCCCAGTGGACGCCTTCACGGGTTACTTCCTTCTCACGACAGAATCACCGCCAATGAGCCTGGATCTCAGGCTCACTTTGCGGGGGGTCATGGATCCCTTCATGACGATGATCTCATAAAGGTTACGGTCAGAGCCTCTTGAACGTGCATTCATTCACATGCGTGCTGAACTTTGTATCCATTTCTGGAGCCCCGTGAAGCCTGCTCACTGCCCCCGCCTCTCCCCGTGCCCCATGCCTCTCACACCCTGAACGGTGACAGCGGAACGGTTCACCCGACGCCAGTGGCGGCTCTCACCCAAGTGGCGGAAGTAATCCTCCAGCCCGCTCCAGAAGTTCTTCTCGATGAACGTTTTCACCAGCCCCCAGGGCTGCTTGCGATAGCGCAGCTCTGTGGAGACCCTGAGAAACGAGCCACAGACAAGGTCAGCCGCTTGCTGGGCGGGGCTTCCTCTGCGGGGAAAGGGGGCCTCAGGTTTAAGGGCAAAGCGGCAAATTGGTGCTGCCCTTTACAAGTTGAAAAAGCCCCTTCACATCCACATCACCTGATCTCCCGGGCCACCCCCTGAGGTAGGTGAAGCTGGTGGATTTACCCTCATTTCATAGAACAGAAAACTGAGTCTTAGAATTTGTAAGCAGACCAAAGATTAACAAGAAGGGCTCTGACTCCAAGCCCAGAGCTCGCTCATGATGCCACTCGGCCTCATCCCAGGAGGGCTCCGGATGGCGGGCAGCCTGCCGGCCCCAGGGCCCTTCTCTCCTTCTCCAGAGACTTTTAGCCCAGGCCAGGCTCTCGGGCTTCGCGGCTTCCACCTTTAAGGGCTTCATCAGCTCCTGGCCTGGCCCCTGCCTCTCCACCCTCCCCGGGACCTCGCCAGCTCCTGCTCTGTCCCCAGCACTCTGTCCCCGTCGTGGGCGCCTCCGCTGTCCCGTCCCTGCAGCATCACCTTCTGCTGCTGCACAGCCACGCTGCTCTGCCTCTCCTGAAGGTGCACTTTCATCCGTTACTAGATGCTCCCAGTTCAGGCTCCCCACGTTCAAGACCCCCTGCTCTGCCCTCAGGAGGAAGAAGGGACCTCACCCCCAACCCCGGTCCGACGTGTGTGTGTCCACGGCCACGTCACCCCCACCCAGCAACTCTTCCCTGGATTGAAGGTGGGCACCTCTCTGTAACGGTCTGTCTGGGGTCAACCAACTACCTCTGCGTGAGCTGGACAGAAGGGACATCCAATTGGAAGACCCTCCAAGGAAGCTGGAAGCGAGGAACACAGATGCTGCAAGGGAGGGACGGTGGGGCAGGGGGGAGAAGAGAGAGAAGGGAGGGAGTGGGGGGCGGGAGGAGAAAAGGAAGGAAGGGAGAGAGGGAAGGAGGGAGTAGGAGAGGGGCGGGGAGGGACAAGGAGTTGCTCAGAGAGAAGCACTGAAACCAAAAAAAATGTTTCAAAGATGAGAAAGCGGGGCTTCTCTGGTGGAGCAGTGGTTGAGAGTCCGCCTGCCGATGCAGGGGACACGGGTTCGTGCCCCGGTCCGGGAAGATCCCACGTGCCGCGGAGCGGCTGGGCCCGTGAGCCATGGCCGCTGAGCCTGCGCGTCCGGAGCCTGTGCTCCGCAACGGGAGAGGCCACAGTAGTGAGAGGCCCGC
>NW_006789773.1:328517-354673 GCF_000442215.2 Lipotes vexillifer
GCCCAAAAAAAAAAAAAAAAAAAAAAAAAAAAAAAAAAATGAGAAAGCTTCGTCCCTTTTCAAGGTGTGGGTATTCAGATCTTCCTGATTCCCCAGAGATCTCTCGCAGCCTTTCACCAAACTCCTATGTTATTTGAACGTGAGTGAATTTCTGCTCCGTATAACAGAAGAACTGGGTCTAAGGTACAGGTACACGATCGGTTATTTTCAAATGGGTGTGTGTCTTGGCTTTTCCGTCAGACTACAAGCTTCGTAGAATGTTAGGGTCTAAATTTCTTCCTTCCTTGAATGCACGTCACAGCGCCCAGGACAGGACTCGACCCACAAACGGCATCTAACTAATCATTCAATCAACCTTTCCTGACTCTGCTGTGTGCAGGCCCCGTGCTGGGTGCTGGGAACACAGTGTTGTGTGTGGACTGGGACTCCTGCCGGCCAGGATGGCCGGAGCTGCCACCCAGAGAGACACAGGCGCGGGAACTCGCAACAAGCCCAGCACCCAGCAGGGTGGGAGGGGCAGAGACTTGCTTTTCTAAGACCTGGATTTCAGCACTTTTGACTCTTGGAAAAGTTACTGAGCTTGTATGACCCTCAGCTTTCTTATCTGAAAAGTGAGGGTAAACCCACCTCCTCGGGTTATTCTAAAGCAGCAGCTCTTGGAGGTGAAGTGCGTCCACAGGGTCTTATAAACTCTGCAGACACAACCCCTAAACAGCAGTGGTCGTAAAAGTTCACTAAAGAGGCACACAGAGGGGTAAAGGGAACACGTGGTGGAGACAAGCATGAACCGTCAGGATGCGGGGGGGTCTCGGAGGCTCCGGAGAGGAGACAGAATAAAGGCTGAGGCAGCAGCCGGTACACCCAGCCTCCCCCTCCTCCCCAGGAGCACATCCACGCTTTCCGCTGCAAGCTCCCCCAGGCGCACAAGGAGCTTGCTCCGCACCCGCTCGGCCGTAGAGACAGCACCTGAGTCGACTCTTGTTCCGGGCCACGCGGGTCAGGGTGTAGCGGTTGATGGTATAGAAGTAGTCGTGATACGGCACGTCGTGCGTGAGGACCTCGGCGTCGACCACGTAGCACTCGCTCTCCTGGCTCGCCTTGTACATGGTCTGTGGGGAGGAAAGGGTCGTGGCACGAGGCTGACGAGCAGCAAGACGGGGAAAGCGCCTCCTTCCTAACCTCCCCAGCCCACCCCCAACTTCTGAACGGGGACCCAGAACCACGGGAAACGGCAGCCTCTAAGCATGTCAAACGCCGCCGTTTCAGGGCTAATCAACACCGTCACCCAGACACTCCTTCCTGACGTCTCTCCTGAATCCTCCACGACAGAACAGAGGCTTCTCCAGCCCGCCCTTACTGGCCTCTGCCCGGGGCTCACCTGTGTCTCCCTGACAGTGGCAGTTTTGGGAGCCAGAGGGTTGGTAAGGGTGATGGTGTAAAGAATTACTCGGCTCTGGTTTCCATTGTCTTCCTTCTTCCACGGATGGAAGATGATATCTGAGGGGAGAGAGGTGGGATGATGGAGGGAGAGAGGCGTGCCATCCCCACATCTGAACGTCCACTCCAGTGCCCTTCTCTTGACTGTACTGACTGCCGACTGGCCCCCAAAAGGAAGCCAATGGGAGCCTGAGGGCCGGGGGAGGAGGGTGAGAGGAGGGGGCGTCAAAGCAGAAAGAAGCTCATTGTAGCATGGCCGAAATCCTACACAGGGCTCCAGAATGTTGATTGTTCTGGGGCTCGGGCAGGAGGTCCTGGGGCCACCTACGGGGGAGCTGGCAACACTGGAGTTACTGTGATGAGGGCCTGGGATCCTTGGGACCAAGCCCTCTGCTCCGAGGCATGACCTCCCCGTGCCCTCGGCTCTCCCCTCCTCCTGGCAGAGGGCTTCGCCGATGCCCAAGTGCTCTTCCACAGACCCGGACCCTGAGCAGCCCTGCCGGTCCCTGCGGTGCGGCCGAGCAGGGGCACGGAGCACACAGGTGCCAAGCATCAACTCTGAGAGCCTGAGGTTTGAATCCCAGCTGGGCCCCTTCTTATTAGCTGCATGACCTTGGGCGTCTAATAATGGCCTGAGTTTCAGCATCCTAACTGGTACCGTGGGGATCACAATCCTGGCACACAGGGCAGACTGGAGGACTGAATGAGACAGTGTAACGTGCCTGGCGGACAGCAGGTGCCGACAGGACGTGGTGGCTGCTACTCTCTACTAGACGGGGAGCCTGGCGGATCCTGTTCGCCGCTGAGCCTTTGGGGCCCGGCACCGAGGGTCTGGGCACCACGGGCGAGCGTACAGCCGTGGTGGCGCGGGGAGGAGTAGCCCGCAGGGCCCCGAGGAGCTCCGGCACTGCGTGAGGCCACAGAGGGAGCGCCCAGGGCCATCAGGCGGCCTGGAAAAGGAGGGCGCTTGGGAGGAGAGGAAAGGAGAGTGGACAGAGAGGGAAGGGGTGGGAGGCACCAGCCCTGGGAGGGACGGACCTGAGAAGCGTCGCTGTTCCATGAAGTCCCGCTGGAAGGGCGAGTCGGTGAACAGGAGGTCGTACAGCTTGTCCACGCTGAAGTTGAAGACTTCATTCACGTACTGCCGGCCACTCAGGTCCTCGTAGAAGGCCTGGACCTCCCCTGCAGAGAGGATGAGGAGGGAGACAGGGAAGGTGAGGGACACCCCCCAGAGCACCCTCCGTGGTTAATGTGGGAACGGCCACCAAGGCTCCAAGGAGGCCACGGAGCGGGGCAGCGGGGCCCTGGCCTCCGCCGTCCGTGGCTTTGCGTCAGTCGGCCTCCTTCCTCAGCGGGCATGCACGTTACGGACTCTAGCTTTACAAAGAGTTTGGGAACGTGCTATTTGCCTTTACACTCTCAAGCCTTCCTAATTAAAGTGATCTTAGACCAAAGTCTAAATAGATGACTACTTCCTGGGCTTGCCGGAACCCAGAGGATCAGTTATCAAGAGTCTGTAAGTTAAACCACAATTGACAGCAAGTGTCATTGCAACCCACGGCACTGGTGTGTCCAGGGACGCTGATGAATCTGTTTTTACAAAAGCTTCTGAGGCTGGCCTGGTTTGCAGGGCCGTGATCTCTGCACAAGGTCTGCTCTCCTTCCATAAAGCAGCCTATATACCCCCTTCAAAAAATTTCATTTTCTGCAGGAGAGAGTTTCTGAGTACAGGTGAGTTGCTCAAACCCCAGCATTCCTCTTGAGCCCTCGGCACCCCACAGGCCCGAATTACTGCCCCTGCAGGGGCTGTTATCTGATCTCAAGAAGAACACTGCCATTTCTGGCATCCCTGTGACCCTGAGAAGGCCAGAGAGGAATTCACGAGCATCCTGGAGCGTCCATGCCCTTGACTGCAGGATCAGGACTGTGGCGCACAGCTCGGGGGATTCTTACTTCTCGGTTTACACGGCGGCACCCCGGTTCTTAGGTGGTGCCCACCTGTGCAGTCCTTTGCGCTGACCCTGCACCCCAGATGGCAGTGGGCAAGCCCACCACAGTTGAGAATACCCCTACAGGTGACTCACAGGAGACCATCCCCAGGTGGGTAAGTGAGCACTGTCTGCACAGCCTCGCAAGTCAGAACCCACCACCCACTCAAAGGAGGTAAGCCATCAACCATACTCGTGAACACTGAGAATCTGGCCTCTCGTCCTGGAATGTCAGAGGCAGCGTGTTCCCGAGGGAGGGCTAGATGCCAACCCTATGCAGGAGGGAAGTTAAGAAGCTACCCACTTAGAAGTATGAGAGAGAAGGGCAGTCTCCTCAGTCTGTCTGACCAGGCAACAGTCTAGGTCCGAAATCCCCATGCTGGAGCCACCAAAGCAAGTGTCTGTTAAAATGTGTTTCCAGGGCCAGCGGACTGGCACTTTGCTTGTGGCGTATACGCGTAAACACTGTGAGGGGCAGAGCTGCAGGGCACGCCAACAGGGGGCACGTGGAGTGACAGACTAAATGGCAGACAACCTAAGACAACACTGTAAAGCAATCGTACTCCAAGAAAGATGTTTCAAAAAAAAAAAAAACTGAAAAAAAAGAAAAGGCAAAGACAAATATAAAACGACAAGGATACTACAGTGAGTGCCTGAAAAAAGGGATGTTTGCTAATAACAAGTGCACCTTTTTTAAAAGAGCTGTTTTACCCACCCACCCTTCCGCCAGGAGCCCAGACTGACTCCAGTCTCCATGTGGGAACATCCGTTAAGCCTTCAAAATGTTTGGAGACAGGAAGTGCCATTCTGCCCCCGCTGTCAGACGCCCACCTTCATCGTGGGTGTCGGAAGAGTCACTGAGCTCGGTGGGGATGTCCTCGTCGTTGAAGTCTAGCGAAGGGGGGCTCACGGGCGCGATGATCTCAATCTTCTCCCCAATGATGCTGTCGATGGCGAGCTCCTTCTCCAGGGACCCGTCGCCCTCCAGCACCTCCTCCTCCAGGGGCAGGCCGTCAAACTGGGGTGGGGACAGAGCGGTCAGCCTGGTCTACTCTCCAAGAGGAAGTCAGAGAGCTGGCCGCGGGAGCCCGCACGTTCAGAACGCAGCTGCTCGGGGGCTGGGCTGTGGGGGTCAGGGGTCTCCCCCGCTCTGCCGGGGAGGACAGGACACAGCACAGGGCCCTGGCCTTCTCCTGACACCAAGCCCCACGCGTGGGCAGAGGCAGCTCCTGGGGCCAGGCCTCCACCGTCCTGTAACAACGTGGGCCTGCCTCCAACTAGTGCCCTGTTTTCTGAGAGGCTCAAAAGGCTTCCTAAGCAGTTTTTGATTCATTCTCCCATTAGCCCTGGGAGGGAATGGGTACAACTCTTTACATTTCAAAGTCAACCTCTGAGACAGAAAATGGAGACTAGGCATCAAATGGATGATGCTTTCACTCTAAGGCCAAGTGGTCTGACCCCTAAGCCACTGGAATACAAGAGGCTCCCTTTTCTGGGAATCCTTTTCTTCTACCTGCCAGCTCACACCCAGACACTTCCCTCAACAAGCTTCTATCCCCTCTATAACCAAGTCCCAGAGGACAGAGTCCTTCTTATACATTTCTGTCTCTTCTGCAAAGTCTAGCACAGCAGGAAAATAAACCGGAGTGTCGACACTAGGAACTCCATCACGATTTACGGAATGAATGAACAGATAGCAGTTCTGCAGTCCTCTCTTGATGTACAACTTTGACTTTAGATCGAGGCAGTGAAAAAACAAAGACCTGGAATAGTTCTCCACCAGTGGGCTGATCACAGCAGCCCACCAAGAGCAAAGCTCACACAGTGGACTTGAAATGGTTCTCATCTGCTCCGAAGCCAAACAAAATCTGGAACCTGAAGCGCCAAGAACCCAGCTCTGGATGCTACACTCATTTGAATGCAGAGAGTCCCTCTGCCCCAGGATGCCGCCCTGCATAAACCGACCACAGTGTAACCAACCTCCCCTCTACCTGCTCCCCAGGTTGGGGTCCCGTGGAGTTAACAAGGCTGGGCAACACTGCCACTGGACTGGGTGGAAGCAAAGGGCTCCTCGCCCGTACCGAGACGGGCGCTTCGCTGCTCCCCGCGGATGTCAGCGTGCTGTTGGTGATGGACTTCTTGGGCAGCTGTGGACTGGCATCCGGCTTGGTCTCTATGCTGCTTTTGGATGAGCTGTCATTCACTTCATTCTCCTCTACAGGGATCTCCTCACAGTAGCTGAAAAGAGACGGTGTGAACCCACGTTAGCCTCAGCGGCCAAGACGGCAGACTCGCAAGAAACTCACGCCCACCGATCCATCCAAAACTATGGGCTTTCCTGCTTCTTTGCTTTGTGTGTGACCTTCCTCAAACCTCTCGCTGCCCCCGAACTGCTCTCCTAAAACCTCCTTCCCACCTGACACCCCCTCCCCGTGGTAAAATCCTGTCCCCAAACTCACCTTTTCTAGGCACCCTCCTTAGATTTATCCCCACCTAAATACGAAAACTGCCTGTCTTAAACTTTCTTTTTCCATTGGCTTCCCATCCCACCCCAACCTGACCATGTGAATCAAACATCCGGGCTCCGAGCATACATCTGATTTCCCACAGTGACCAGGACAGGACTCTGGACATGAGTGCCCTTCGGGGGTACCTGCCCAGATTCTGGATCATAACTAGCAAACTTCTCTGCATTGCACACCTGAGGAAAAACCCTCCTTGAGATAAAGGCAGGTGCCCTTCCGCGGACACTTCAGGGATGCCATCGGAGCCTCCCCCAAGGGAGAAATCATCATCACCGTCGTCATCAGCATCTAATTTATACTTTACGCGTTACCTCATCTGGATGCATAACAACTCTGAGTAAATCATTCCATGCGTTTCAGAGATTATCAAGTAGATATTCACAGAGGCTAAGTGATAACTACTATTAAGTGTCAGAAGTGGTACCTGAGCCCTGGGCTACGCACCACACGTTTGACGTTCTTTCCTTGCTGTCCATTCCTCTTGCCTCTCACATGACCACCAAGCCCCTACCTTCCAACCTCAAGCATATTGTATCACTCTGCAGTCCCATCTGTCTTAGCCTGCCAACAGCACGTGGTGCAGCGACAGCCCCTCCTCCTCACAGCTTCCTTCCCCTGGTTTCCAGGATACGAAAACTCTCCTAGCACTCCTCCTCCCTCACTGAATGTTCTTTTGTGATTTCTTTTTTTTTTTTATTTAAAAAAATTTTTTTTCCACATCTTTATTGGGGTATAATTGCTTTACAATGGTGCGTTAGTTTCTGCTTTATAACAGAGTGAATCAGTTATACATGTACACATGTTCCCACATCTCTTCCCTCTTTGTCTCCCTCCCTCCCACCCTCCCTATCCCACCCCTCCAGGCGGTCACAAAGCACCGAGCCGGTTTCCCTGTGCCATGCGGCTGCTTCCCACTGGCTGTCTACCTCACGTTTGTTAGTATATATATGTGTCCATGTCTCTCTCTCGCCCTATCACAGCTCACCCTTCCCCCTCCCCATACCCTCAAGTCCGTTCTCCAGTAGGGCTGTGTCTTTATTCCTGTCTTACCCCCAGGTTCTGATTTCTTGCGCCGCCTCCTTCTCTGGTTGAGTTGCTCCCAGGCCCAGTCCCTGACCTTCTTCTCATGTGAATTCAGTCACCCGGTGGGTCTCAGCCACTAGTAACCCCCAGGGTTATGTCCCTAGCCCAGACCTCCTGGTGAACCCCGCGCTCACACACACAGATGCTTATGTGACCTCTCCACATGGCTCACAGTCATCTCAAACTCAACTCACCTAAAATCAAGCTTCTGACCTTCCCCCGCATCTGCTGTGCTTATAGTATTGTCCATCTGAGTTCAGGACAACCCTATCCTTCCTGCTGGTACATCCTTAAAGCCACCTTTGGATCCTTTCTGAGCCATCAGCAAATCCTTCAAAATATGTCTGGTTCTATCTTCCAAATATATTCAGAAACTAACCACTTAACTGCTGTTTCTACTGCTACCTTCCTGGTCCAAACCACCATCACCTCTCATCTAAATGATCTAAATTATTCGGCAGCCTCTTAGCCAGCCTGCCCTGGCTCCCCTTCACTCTGTCTTCAACCCAGGAGCCAGAGTGATGTTAAAATGTTATGTCAGATCTCATCAATTATCTATTCAAAGCCTTCCCTGGCTTCTCATCCCCCTCTGAGGAAAAGCCAATCATCATGCTGACCCAGCTGCCCTCAGAGTCCAGCCCGGCCTCCCCGGCCTCCCCGCTTCCCACCTGCCCTTGCCACCTGCCCTTTGCTCGCTGGCCCAGCTGCCGCTTCCACTCCCTCCGCCTGGGAGGGGCCTCCCGGGGCCTCCCTCACTCCGCCAGGGCCTTACTTAGACGCCATTCCCCAGCCGCCCTCACCCCTCTGGAGAGGCTTCCCCAGGCAGCCTGCCCTCTGCCTCACTCACCCCATCGTGTTGAAGTCGTCATCGGGGGGCACGTAGTCCTCGTCATCGCTGGTCAGGCCCAGCTCATTCCCGTAGCACTGGTGAACGAAGTGCCAGAGCTCCTTGGGGCACAGGGGCTGCAGGGGACAGCAGACAGGATCTGACCCTCCCTTCCTCAGGACCCCACTCTCCACAGAGGCACTGAGTTGAGCTGGACTCCCCCAAGGGTAGGAGAAGCCAAACTCCACCCGCCTGGGCTGGACTAAGTAGAGGGCAGCGCCTCCACAACAACCCCACCCCCCGCTCTTCTGATCTCAGCAAGACGCCCATCTTCCCCCTAAGAATATGGCTTTTAGTAAAGCCAGGAGCTTGGCCTGTTCCCTCAACTCAGGTTTGCACGGTGGGACCAACAGGCCCTTGAGGATGGCAACCGCCCGCCTCTTGCTCCTGTGGCTGAGGTCCGGCGTTCAGCGGCACAAACCAAAACTCCTCTGGGCCAAAGTGATCACAGAGTTTCTGACTTGGACTCAGAATGAGCACCAGAGGCCCCTGGGCCAGTCTCGCCCACACGGCAGAAACCTCCTTATACTAACAGTGGTCACACAGGTCCTGACAGACCTGACCCAAGATGGATCAGGTCCAAGAATGAGGTGTGACCTCAAAAGGTGGCCCATTCCACAGTTGGGCAGTTCCTGTGCTTGGAAAGAAGTCTACATTCTCATAGTTTCAGGGGCCTCAAAGGTCATTGCATCCAGCCCTCTCTTCACTACTTGAATACTTCCTTCTTTATTCTTAATTACAATCAGTCTGCCTACAGTTCTGTGTATTAGTTCCATAAACAGTTTTTCTCATTTCACCGGGTGTCTACATGTCCTCCTCGAAAGCCCTGTCCTAAGAAAAGTTAGCTCTCATTGAGGTTCAGAGTTTTGGAAATGAGGCAACAGAATGTCAAAGAATGAAGGTCAAAGGTGGAGACCATGGATGAGTCCAAGGTTGGGAGGAGGGAGAGAAGGTGGGAGGGATAAGTATGTGAAAAAGAGAAGCATTAAGAAATACAGAGGCAGAGACTTCCCGGTGGTGCAGTGGTGAAGAATCCGCCTGCCAATGCAGGGGACACGGGTTCGAGCCCTGGTCCAGGAAGACCCCACGTGCCGCAGAGCAACTAAGCCCGTGCACCACAACTACTGAGCCTGGCACTCTAGAGGCCGTGAGACACAAGTACTGAGCCCGCGTGCCACAACTACTGAAGCCCACCTGCCTAGAGCCTGTGCTCCGCAACAAAGAGAAGCCGCCGCAGTGAGAAGCCCTCGCACCGCAACGAAGAGTAGCTCCCGCTCGCCACAGCTAGAGAAAACCCACGCACAGCAACAAAGACCCAATGCAGCCAAAAATAAATGAGTAAATAAATTTATATAAAAAAAGAAAATCAAACTTAAAGAATGTTCCCACCAACGGATTTGATAAGGAGTTTGAGCTTTCTCTGACCCCCTCCTTCCGAGGTATGGTTTAAGAAGCACGCAGCTGGCAGGATGCCATGAGCCAGGTCTCCGCGTTCCCGGCTAAGGAGAACTGCCTGGAATGGCACAGTCGGGGCTCTCTGTGAGCTGGAAGGGGTGGCAGCTCTCTGTGCTGGCCGCACCCCCGACCCCGCCCCAGTGCCAGAGGGAGGCACTTGCTTCTGTACCTGGACCTCCTCCCTCCTCCCAGCAGCCTTTACATACACCATCCACCCTGCCCGGGACACATCCGCGTCTCTGCCAATCCACGCCCTCCCCTTCTCCACAATTCACCTGCTTCACGCAGCCTTCCCTGACCAGCCCCACCAGGCTCAGCTTGTCTGACCACAGCCAGGCCAAGCACAAATAGCAGAGCCTGCTCATCAGGCAGAATTCTGATGTGATTTTGTGAGAGTTTTTGCGAACCATATGGATGACCCTCTGTCTTAGTTAGAAATGACAGTGGTTGTGAGCTGAAAATTCATACCTGCCATGGAGCCTCAGACACATTTCTCAGTTTACCATTATCCATGGCCTAATAAAGGTAGACAATCAACTCAGAATAAGTTACCAGGATTTATACGAAGGCTACAGACTTCCAGGTTAGAGGAAACTCTAAATAACAAATCTATTTAATTTTCTTTAGACAGTAGTAAGTTTGGGCTAGAGTCAAGGTAGATACACACATACATAAATTTAAATACATACAAGTCATATATATAATTGTAATTACAATATTATATAATTATATTACATAATTGTTCCCCCAGGTCTCCTTCCCTGGCTGGGAGGCTGTTTCTCAACACCCCCGGCATCTGCGTGCACAGGCTGCACAGCCACGTCTCCATCTGCATCTCCCACAGTGTCCCCTTCATCCAGGTGATCAACCGGTGGCTGTGTTAACTCTATCTTCCTATTTCTGCATTTCTTTAAAGCTTATTCTATTGAAGTATAGTTGGCTCACAATGCTGTGTTCATTTCTGCTGTACAGCAAAGTGACTCAGTTACACGTATACATATGTATATAGATTCAGTTATATACATATATACATAGACATGCTTTCTTTTTCATATTCTTTTCTGCATGGTTCATCACAGGATATTGAATATATCCTGTGATAGATTCAGTTCTCTGTGCTATACAGCAGGACCTTGTTGTTTATCCATTCTATATACAAGACTTTGCATCTGCTAACCCCAAACTCCCAGTCCTATTTTCCGTATTTTTGATGCTCTAGCATCTGAGGCCTTGCTGACTGGGGGAAGGCCTGCCCCTTGCAGGGTGAGCTAATTCCTAGAGATAGAAGTCACCCTGTCAGGGAGACCGCCTTCCCTATGTAAACCGGCCAAGCCAAAGCCCACACACCGAACCACCTTGTTTTTCTAGCTCTTACATGCCAGGCCAATACTCTCTCGCGCTAATTACCCCGGGACAGTCTCTCTGGAGACGGTCTCTCTACCACGAAGCCCAGTGAAACATTCAAACTAGCCAGTCCAGTGAGCTGCTTGGCCAGCTCCCCCTGCCTCACTCATCCTTTCCCATGAAAACCTGCAATGAAGGCTCTTGCCCCGCTTCCCCCTCGCTCTCTCTGCCTCCTGTCTGACCTCGAGCTTCCCCGTGTGGCCCTGCCTGGCATGCTGGGCCTCTGCTTCTAGGGATCTGTGAGTATAAAAACTGCTTCCTTCATGACAGTCATTTCTGTGTCTGGGCGTCTTACCGCACCTGATTAAAACAAACCCCAGTGCGTTTTAAAACAGCGGGAATGCACTGCCCTGTCAACAGGGCCTTGCTCCAGGCAGCAGTGAAGCTGTTCACGTAAGAGGATGTGCTCCTCTCAGCACCTGGGTCACCAGCAGTGGAGGATATGGTACCGCGAACCTGGAGGACTTCAGAACCAGGAGAGGCATGGGCTTCTCTGGAGCAGGCCATTGTCACAGTAACCCCCACCCAAGGGGAAAGAACATTCTAGGTGTGTGTGCATCCTAAGGCTGAAGGAGCTGGGCAGGACTCACCTTTTCCAGGAGAGCATTCTGCCAGAGCCGGAACATCATCATATACGTCCTATCCCGGGCCCCAAATGAAGTGAAAAAGTGCTGGATTGAACGAGAAAACGGCAAGAAATGTCTGTTAAGACTTACAATATAGTGAATGGAGACACGGTACTCCTTCCTTTAAGAAAGGCTCCTGAGTCCATCCTCAAATACTGCGGACTCTCAGTCACCCGTGATCACAGCACAGGGGCTCTGTAGTGAACGGGGTCAGCACACCAGGGACCAGGGACCTGGGACCTCTGAGTCCGCACTGTCTCCATGTCCTTCAATGTTCACCCACACTTTCGTCAGTGGTTCTCTTTCTGGTTTGAAGTTTCCACCTCCATTAGAAACTTCCTGCGCCTACGTACATGGACTGGGTGAGTGGTGAGCTGGGAACCAGCCCAAGGGAAGGAGAAGGCAAACCCACTCACCCACTCACCCTTTGATTCATCAACTCAGCAAATACTTGAACATTAGTGTGTGCACTCACGTGTACACACACTAATACATGTGCACACGCCCTTCTACATGTGTTGGGCACAGTAACAAACAAAACAGAAAGCTCTTATGGAGCTTACGCTTTCGTGGGGACCTCTTATAATGTGCGGGAAGAAAGCGACAGAAAACCAGATTTTACTGAACACATTCTAGGTGCTTCACAAATGCTCCTTCACTTAAACCCCACAGAAGCTTTGGAAAATAAACATAACTGCGAATACTTAATAAAGAGAAACCGGCTGGTGAGGTTAGGTGACCTCTGTAATCACAAAGCTGCTTCAAAGCAAAGACTATTGGACCCCTAAGTCTCAGGGTTCTTGCCTCTGAAGTGCCTGAGTTCACGGGCACTGTAGACCTGTGCTCAGTCCAGCCCTAGCCCCGAAGCTATCAGTCTTCAGGCTCTGGTTAAAGGTCAAAGATCACAGTGTTTCCTCCGCTCTAAATTTTATCTACATTTTCCCCATGCTGACGATATGGACAGTCTGTTTCCTATCAGACTCTTCATCCCTCTTGATGAGCTGTCCTGATATATGATGATACAGCTTACATTTGTATAGCACTTTGCAGTTTAGTGTTTTCAAGTGTGTGAGGTCATTTCCGATTGTTAAATAGGCGTTGCTGGCTCCGTTTTACATTTACAAACTGGGGCTCAGAGAGGTTACATAATGTACCTACAGCCACGGGACTCTAATTCAGGTGTTCTGGCTCCAAGTCCGACGTTCTGCCACTCCACCTCACCCCCTGCTCAGACCCCAAGCACCCTGCCCACCACGGAGGTGGCTCCCGTAATGTGCATCAACTTACCACCTCTCACCCCAATCCTACTGGCCTCCGTATTAGTGCAACTGAAGGGCAGAAATCCAGGAGTAGGGGGACTGGGGTTTGGGGGAACAGAAAGTCCAGGATCAGGCTCTACTTACCTTTTCCGAGTCAGTGCAAACTTGGATGGCATTGGGAATGAGGCGGGCTGTTTTCTCTTTAGTCATGGAGCAGATGTCTTTCAAACGAACGGTCAGCTGGCATCCGCACAGAAACAGAGAATGGATAACGAGCAAGAAGAGGCATATTAATAGAGTCAGGCAGAGTGTTCACACGGCACCAGTTCAGACAGAGGAAATCAGATCACAGGCTGCATACTTCTAAACCTGGAAGGGACCTCCTTAGAGATCACCTGGTTTGGCCCCTTATTTCAGAGGCCACACGGCGAGCCTCGCCCAACGTTCTCTTGATTCTTGGTTCAAGGAGCTTTGCTTTCTCATTCCTACACAGCCTGGTAAATGTGCAGAGGTCCCATCACGATGTGCCACTTACAGAAACACAGAACACTGGCACTGGATGGGACCTTAGAGTCATCTAGTCTGTCCTTTCTCACTTTATTTTATAAGATTAGGAAACAAGGCAAATAAAGAATAAAGGACAAGCCTAAAATCACACAGCTAATTGGCTGCAGAACCCAGAAAGTACAAGCCCGTTCTCCTGAGTCCCAAGGCCAGTGCCCGTTTTACCCTACACTTCTGCCTCCGTGGTGACTCCTGCCAGATATTTACCTGCGCTTCCCCAAAATCAAATGCTCACCCGAGGAGGAGGCAGGGGAAGGCATGGTAGAGAGATCTATCCTTCCAGATTCAGGCACGTGCTTTTGTGAATTATGCAAAGGCTTGGGCAGAGTATGAAGTCAAGCGGAGGACAGAAGTGAGGGCCGCGTCCTCAGCCACAGCCCAGGGGCCGGCCCCGGGGAGCAGCCCCAGGTCTTTACCAGAGTCTCCCAGCGGAAGATGTTGCTGTAGAAGCAGATCCAGTTCTCAGAGAGGTAGAGTCGGCCCTGAAGGAGAATGTCTCTTTGGAGCGCGCAGGAGTAATCTGTGGTAGAATGTGGGACGGAGCTCAGGGACAGGGAGCGCTCTCGGCAAACCAGTGCAATCAGGCAAGCCATCCCCCGACAGCCCCGGGAAGCCCAACTGCCCACCACGGACTAGGTGTGTGAAACACTGGTCTGGCGGCCAAGGGAGTCCCTGGCATCTCCCGATCGGGCACGGGAACGATGTGAACTACGTTAGAGGGCGAAAAGGCCGATACAATTCAACCAACGCCCCTCCCCCTCCACAACTTCCCCAGCCCCGCCTCCGCAGGGCCATCTGGAGGGACAAGAGTGGCAGCGACGCCTCCCAGGCCGGGCTCTCTGGAGGCCATCAGGCAAGTGGGGCTCAGCCCTGAGTCCCCACCGCTGGGGCCAGCTCCCTGGACCTCCTCGCTCCCTATTCCCAGACAGATGCTCTTACTTGGGGAACCTGTACTCAGAAGCAGCCTGATTGCCTTCCTGCCCCCACACGCAGGTCACCCAGCTCACCAACGATGAGGCGCTCCGAGTCTGGAAGTTGCTTAAAGAGCTTTCTGAAGTCTTCATTTCTCTGCTTGTAAGTGGGGCTTAACACCTGCGTGACAATGGCCAAGGTTAGCAGGATGTTCCCAGGTTCACGGGCTGGGGAGGAAGGTGTGGGAGGGGCACCTGCTTGCGTGTTTCAAGGCAAAGCTGAGGCTCTGTTGCGTCAGAGACCCCAGGATTTAGGCAAAGGGGGCTGGGTACGGAAAAACATGGTGGAGAGAATTTGATGCTGCAGAAGGCTTTATACCCAGTGTCCATCAGTGAGAAAATGTCAAACATACTGAGCAGGGCCCACACAACATCCCAAGTGGACAAAGGGAGGAGGGACAGCCCTGGGCTGTTGCTGTTCTGCCTCTGACAGCAGGAAGCACCACCGTGACAGTGAAGCAGGCCCAAGGGGACCAAGGGGACACCCCCACCCCCCGGCAGGACCCAGGATATGACGGTGCCCAGTGTAGCCCTCAGAAGAAGCTGTCATCACGAGTAACACAGTGAGCACTTGGCTGTGTCTGAACTTCATGACTGGAAAAAGGAAATCATCAAACATAAGACTAGTACAATGTTATGTCAGTTATAGCTCAATAAAACTGGTGGGGGTGGAGCGAGGAATTACACCTTTACAAAGAGTGGACTAAAAAAAAAAAAACCTCATAAAACTAGCACTAGGGCTTTCCTGGTGGTGCAGTGGATGAGAGTCCGCCTGCTGATGCAGGGGACACGGGTTCGTGCCCCGGCCCGGGAAGATCCCACGTGCCGCGGAGCGGCTGGGCCCGTGAGCCATGGCCGCTGAGCCTGCGCGTCCGGAGCCTGTGCTCCGCAGCGGGAGAGGCCACCACAGTGAGAGGCCTGCGTACCGCAAAACAAACAAACAAACAAACTAGTACTAAAAAAAAAAAAAAAAAGCACACAAGTAGGGAATTTAAAAGCATATCTTGCGGGCTTCCCTGGTGGTGCAGTGGTTAAGAATCCGCCTGCCAATGCAGGGGACACGGGTTTGAGCCTTGGTCAGGGAAGATCCCACGTGCCGCGGAGCAACTAAGCCCATGCGCCACAACTACTGAGCCTGCGCGCCTAGAGCCCATGCTCCGCAACAAGAGAAGCCGCCGCAATGAGAAGCCCGCACACCACAACGAAGAGTAGCCCCTGCTCGCCGCAACTAGAGACAGCCCGCGTGCAGCAACAAAGACCCAAAGCAGCCAAAAATAAATAAGTAAAAACAAACAAAAAAACATCTGGCAACTTGAGGTACCCAAACTTCACTCCCTCACCATCCCTTAGAAGACTATCTAATCCAAACCTTACGTTACCAATGAGGAAACTAAGCCCGGAGAGAAGTCCCTGACCAAAAGTCCTCTGGCTGGTCAGTTGGCAGAAGTCTCGACCCCTGGTTCTGTGCTCACCTCCCACCATCACCTGTGCTGCCAGACACCCCTGAACCCACCTAGCGTTTTGGTGCCTCAGTGAAAACTCAAACCCATCAATTGCCTTAATGAATCCTTCTTGGAAATTCCATGAACCAGTTGAACAGACAGGAATCCTGCTCTTTCCAAGCTTACAATCAATCGTGTGCCCATAGGTGAAAGGCACCCAAGGATGATACACGAAGACAAGCGCACAACCCGGGAAGGGCCAGGCCTCATGACAGAGACATCTGCACTCCACCCAGGTGACTTGTTGACCTACTTATGCCAGGAACACACGCAGGTAGACAAACCGTCCTGCTATTGCTGACAGATGGTTCTTGGCCATTTATGCTTTCTCGCCCACTTCCCTGGGAATCCACTGGCATACAGCTGTGGCGACAATGGAGTGAACTCTGCACTGTTTCGTTTCTTGGCTTTCTGCAAAGCTAACGGCCCGTGAGACAGCTGAGGCTGCGGCCTGACCACCCTGGCAGCAGGCACTGACTACCTGAGCTCGGTGACTACCTGTACCAGAGGGAACAGGAGGATTTCAGGAAGTTGGAGGAGAGAAAACAGGGGGAGGTTTTCCAGGTAAGAGAGAAAGAAGAGGAGTGCTTTCAGCTACTTTGTCCATAGTTAATTCGACATTTAAACTCTTGTTTTGGCTTATTTATTTATAAAATGAGTTTTGTATGTGCAAGTGGACCCTCTGCTACCTTCCCCAAAGCAACAGATATGCTGTAGAATCCCAAACTTCAGAACTCACCGACCATATGTTTGAACCAAGTATCGGGGTCATTGGGAGGGAATGTCTGGAAGCCAGCCCATCCCGTGACTTCTACGGCTAGAAAAGACCTCAGAAGACAACATTCCTCGGACCCATCAAACTGATACTGAGGTATCCAATCTCAGTGGCCCCCTGGCCTCACAGAACAGAGCCCACTCACTGAAAACCCTTGCCTGAGCACCTGACAGTCAGGAAGTTCCTAATTACGTCTAACCGACCTTGCAGAGCTAACGTGGAGTGAGATATGACCCTGCATCAAAAACTATCATAAGCCCTTCACGACATCCTCTCATCTGACCACAGGGTCGTTTTTATGATCCCGTTTTAGATGCGAGGAAGCTGAGGCACAGAGAGGTTAAGCAACTTGCCCAAGGCACGTGGTTACTAAACGCGAGTGTGGAATATGAACCAGAGCGGGCAGTGTGGTCCACAGCTCTGGGTCTGAGCCATCACTCTGCACTGCCTCAGGATCCTTGCGCCAAGGAGGAAACAACAGCGATGCCTCAGCTGAGCACACCCTCTTGTGGATGAGGTGTTCACTTACGCGTGGGGCCCCCACTAGCCTTCCATGCCTGCAACTGGGGCTTTTTTGGGGCGGGGGTATGGTTTCAGTTTTGCAAGTTCTGGAAATTGGGTGTACAACAATGTGAACATACTTAACACTGCTGAAATGTATGTTTAGAAATATCTGAGACGGTAAATTTTATGTTATGTGTATTTTACCATATACTTCTTTCTCTTTTTTTGGCCACGCCATGCGGTTTGCGGGATCTTAGTTCCCCGACCAGGGATCGAACATAGGCCTTGGCGGAGTGAAAGCGCACAGCCCTAACCACTGGACCGCCGGGGAAACCCCACAACGTTTTAAAAAACTGTTATCAGTCAAGTCGGTCTTAAAGTTCCAATATCAGCCTGAGGACCAGCCTACCAGGTGGCCCCGGACCCCCTTCAGTTGAAAGTGGACATCAGGCATCCAATTGCCTGCAGCCTGGAAGTCCTCCCCTTTCTAAATGCTCCCTCCGTGGCGCTCTGTCACCCCTGCTTCTCTCACATCCAGTGAGGACTCAGACATGGACAGAGATGCAGGCACAGGGAGTCTGGCCCTAAGCTCCAGACCAGAGGCAAAGGGAGGGAGCCGCCCTCTCCTACCCTGGGAACAAAGCCGTGGCTATGGGGAGGGGAGGGCCCATCCAGCCCCGACCTCAGAAGTCAGCCAGTTCTGCGAGGGCTGCCTCGGCGGGGCCTCGGACCTCCTTAACCCAGGCCTGCAAGTCACTGCCCTGATCTGAGCAGGCTGCCAGCGTGGAAGGCAGGCAGGCTCTCCTCCTAGAGTCTAAAGCACAGAGGCCTTAGCTGGCCCCGCCACCATCCACCTTCTTGTCCCGGGAGACCGTGACCCCCTCTCCCTGGCGCCCTTGTGCTCTTAAAGCCGTCTCCTCCGAAGGGGAGGCACGGCTCACCTATTTTCATTTTAAATGGCCAAAGACTTCTGGTCCAAGGCTTGTCAAACCCCTGCTCTCAGGGAGCAGGGCCAGGTGGAGAACAACAAGGGCGCGGCAGACCTGTCACACGGCGCAGAGAAGTGAGGATGCGCACTCACGGCTGGGATTTCCTCAGACCCGGGCCGGCAGCAGAGTTCCGCGCCGGCAGGTCCATCCGTCAGTTTCTCCAGGCGCCGCTGCAGGGGCTGGCTGTCCTGCTCCAGCAGGAGGCTCCAGAGGACCCCCGATTCCGTCAGAGATTCCATCCCAGTCCTCGAACTCCGACCCCCCACCGTCCCCACAGGATGCAACCAGTCAGTCTCGCCGGGGCTGGACGCAGAGAGGTGGCCTCTGGCTCCTTGGCAGCGGGTCTGTGTGACCCTCACTGGCCCCCCTGGTGCCCCTAGAGCCCGGTTCCCAGCGCAGAGCCTCACGGGTGGGAGGGCGCGGTCAGCAAGGTTCTCAGGCGGGCGGGCCAGAGTCTCCAGGGGCCGGGCTCTGCCTCATCGCACTCGGCTCCCAGCGTGGCAGGTCTCCAGGCTGCGGGGGACCCAGGTGGGACGTGAGGGGGCCCCTCCTCCGGGTCAGCGTGGACAGCCGCTCCGAGGGGCCAGCTGCGGCCAGGACGCGGAGGACGGGGCAGGTGCACAGGGCCGCCAGAGTCCCGCCCCACCGTTACTCACACACAGTAAGTACAGTGGCTCACGGCTGGTCTGAAACTCCAGGGAGGACAGACGTCCAACTCCCCAGCTCCGTCTGGCCCGTCCCGTAAGGCAGCCTGTTCAACGTGCAGTCACTGCTCTGGGCGGGCGCTGGTTGCTGTGACTCACGGTCCTCACTCAGGCAGCGTGGCCACCGCTGGCTGGGGCACCAGGGCCCGCTCCCCCCACCCCACCCCCTTGCCTCCCAGACGCGCTCCTCTCAGCTGACCAGCAAACAACTTCTTTGTTAGAATCGCCCGTGGCAGGAGTGGGGGGCGGGGAGGCAGGGCGGGTGGGCGGGCAGGGCCGGAGCCCTACACACGCTTCGAGTTACAGGATCTGGGTGATGGTACCGGCCAACGTCCTCCAGTAACCCCCGGCCTAGCCTGGCCTCCCCAGCAGATGTTTCCTGCAATGGAAAGTAGCTGGCCAAGGCTCCGTGTCGGGGAAGGGAGGGGAGGAGGTGCCAGGGGCACTGCTGTTGTGATGAAATCTGAAATGTGAGACCTGAACAGCCAGGGACTTCTTGGAGACACGCTCTCCCCTCACCGGCCCATCCATCCACCAACTCCCCCGTAGCAGCAGCAGCAACAGGAGACTTGGAAGTTTAACTCATCCTGTTTCAGATGTGCCGGTGGGGAGAAGCTGAGGCCAACAGCTCCCAGGTGCATGGGCGGCATCGCCTTCCTTCCCAGGGACGCCGGGAGGGCACCCACTCAGCCTCTCAGACCTTGAGGGCCAAGGAACCATGCTAAGAGCAGAGAATCTGGGCCAGCTCCAAAGGAGACAGACAGGCTGCAAGGAAGCTGAGACCTCTGGAGAGGAAAGAGAGCCAGGCCAATGAGGGCAAGAAGGGCTCCAGAAAGAGAAGCTGGGGGCAGAGGTCAGACAGCACTGGGGCCGGGAAGATTGGATTCCCAGGAAATGTCAGACTCTGGAGACAAACGGGGCACCTCCCTCGCCCTCCCCAGTTCTGCCTGCCTTGCCAGGAGGGTCTCCAGGCTGCACACGAGGGAGAACGTTGCCTTTGTCCTAGGAGTCTCAGCTATCGATATTTGATGCAGTAACGCTCAGACTGTACCGTACTTAAAAATGATCTAACCATCGTATGAAAAGTATAGATTCCTGACTCCCAACCCCCAAAATTGTGCTTCAGAGGAACCTGGGGTCTCCCAGTTAAGTCGTGTTGGAGGAAGAGCCCGAGTCCTCCCCCGAACTCCTGTTGGCGTCACACTGTGCACACCCTGGACGCAGCCACCTCCTCCGCCCATCTATCGCGCAGGGTGATTCCTCTCTCAGACTACCATCTTCTCCAGGAAGCAGCTAACGCCTCCAACTATCTTCTCCAGCACCTGGTATGGTGGGTTTCAAGTCTCCGCCGCTCAGAAACTATTTACCACATGAATGCATTCCTTCTGCGCCTCTTACGCTGTCCCTGTTTACACAGCATCGTGTGTGTACACATCCACACACATCCCCGCTCCTCTAGGCATGGCTCCTCAGCACCCAGTCCCTGCCAACACTCTCCAAGCCATATATCCGAGCTTCTCTCCACCCTGCATCAGCCCCATCGTCAGGAGTGGGGTAGGAGAAGTCAGCCATTCCATTTTCCAGGGTGACCGGAATGCTTCTCTCCTGGGCCTCAGCAGACCCCACGATCTAGGCAGTGCCAGGACCCAAGAGGGCTGAATCCTTACAGAAATTCCCTGGAAACATTTGAGTATTGCTGCGGCCAGATGAGGGGATGACTGTTTGGGGTCCAATGCGGTGAGTCAGGGGCAGGACACACCCAGAAAGATAAGCCCTGGAGACGAGTCTCAGTGCTCTCAGCCTTTGTCTCCTACGCCCCTCACGGGCAGGGCAGCGGACAACTTCCAGCCTGGGGAGAGGGAACTGGCCCCAGGCTAAACATTAACTCGATGGCAAACACTGGGAGCTGGGACCAAGTGGTACCCCTCCCTGTATAGAGCAGCGGGAGGGAGAGGGTGGAGGAGTCCAGGAGAAAAACAGATGGATCTTGGTGGAACATTGGCCTCACCCAGGAAGAAACCAATGGAGACCCTCAAAGGAGACGCTGGACTTTCAACCAGATCTGGGTAGGGAGGAGCCAGATGTGGGATAAGGGGCAGTGGAGACGGGGGAGGTGACCCAGCAAAGGAAGGAGAGAGGTGGGTGGGAGAGAGCGTAACAGAGAAAGGCGGAGCGGAGCGGGACCGGAAGTGGTCTCACCTGGAGACGGCGCCGCTCTGGAGACAGTTAAGATGGGGGCACGGGGGTCCATGGGTAAATAACAGAGGGGAGCTCGACGGAGGCAGAGGAAGCAGAGGCCATCCCCGAAAAAAACAACAACAACAAAAAAACGGGCCGCCAAGGTGTCCTCAGCGATGCCTTTCAGCGCTCACTCCCACTTTCCTCATTGTCCCCCATCGTTCGAATTTCATTCCTACAAAGCTTCGTCCTCTCGTTCAATAGTATGTCTGCCAGGCCTGCCTGGTCATTCCACAGGGCCGGCACCATCCCTCTTCCCCACTGGGCAGCCAGCATCCCCAACGGGGACCAGCAGGCCACTTGGGCCCTGAAGTCTCAGGGCAGCCGCCAGGGTCTGGGCTCCCATCCTCTGACCTCAGAAACCTTCCTTTCCCCACGTTGCCACAGAGATGACTGACCCTCCAGGAAAGAGGTGAGGCAGGTGAGGAAGCACCTTTGTCCACCTGGAGCACCGGGGGAAAGACTTCTGTGACTTGCCTTCATCCAAGATGCATGAGCCCGCTGCGTCCAGGGGGGCCATCTTTGGGGGGCAGATTGCACCCCTCCTGCCCCTAACTCTCCCCTTGGGCCCCTGTTTCTGCTCATCCTTCCACTCGTGTATCCCCCAAGCTGGGGGCCTTGACTAATAAAACTGGGGTAGTCAAAGGGGGGTTCAGGGGCAGTAGATGTGATGAGGCCTGGCAGGGACTCAGGCAGACGGCCCGGCCTTCAAACCCCACCCTTGACCTGAATATCCCTGGCTGGAGACCAGAGGCTCTTGCCTCAGTCCTTCCACGTGTCCCTGGGGTCCAGCCACCTCCCTCCATGGGACCCACGCTTTATAAAGGCCAAGATGGTTTGTCATCATGGTGACAGTTCCTCCCTGGCTAAACAGGTAAAAATAAAATGCAGAAGAGAGGCAGGTGGAGGGGGAGGCTGGGGAGGGACAGGGTGGGGTTGGGGGGGCTTCCTCTCACATCAGAGCCAGGCTACTCCAGTGGGCCTGAGACGTTCTCGCAACAGTCGGCAAGCCTGTGCTGACCCTCCCTGTCCTGAACCCGGCCAGGCATTTCTAACTGTCCCTAGGGCTGGGGACGACAGAGCCTTTGCTTATCGGAAGGATGTCCAGTGCCAGCGATGGAGCCTCAGGCAGCAGAATAGCTGGAGAGCCACCAGCGGTGTCAGGAGAGGGATCAGAGAGGGCTGTCGCAGAGCTGAGAAGGAGACACGGGGTAGCCTTCCTGATGGTCAAAGTCCAACCCCCTAGGCCAACGCAGCGGTGAGGCAGGAGGACTGAGCAGATCAAGGGAAAACAGAGAACCAGGTCACAGCAACAGGGGCAGGGCAAGGGCCTCCTGAGAAACCAGGAATGGACTGGGGGGGCAGTGCTAGGGAGTGCGGGTGATGAACTGAAGTTTCCTGATGGGGCCTCTGCGCACGAGTGCTGACACACACACACAGCATACCGCAGGAGCGCGGGCCCCAGAGGACGGGGGTACCACACACCCGTGGGCACGGACTCAGGTGGTTCTGAGCTCAGGCAGGGAAACTCCCAGGACCTGGCTTCCCAGTGGAGCCAGAGCATCCAGCCTAGGAGCACAGCCACGCTCAGGCGGTGCCCACGGAGAAACGCACTGGTACCATCAGAGTGGGCATTCATGGGGGTGCCACTTGTGTGAACACGCAGCATCTTGCTTCCTCCACAGACACCCAGGGGTGGACCAGCCCAGAGCTGGGGCATCAGCCTCAGGACGAGAGCAGGGTTTTACTTGGAAAAGGGGGGGTCCCGGTGTTGCTTTAAGCTGGCCTCTCTAGAGCTCTACCCATTGTGGCAGCTGATGACCCTCCGGACGTGAAAACACATAAAGAAAAAATGCTGAGATGCACTAGACACAGCCCCTGACATCTGTGGCTCAGGCCGGCTGGAGACCCCTTCGCCTCCCAGCTTCCCTCCCTTCTGCTCAGCTTCTGCCGCTGCCTCCCAATGCCCACCTGCCATTTCTCTCTCCCTCCCCGACGCTGGTCCATTCTGCTCCCTGTTCCGCCCGCAAGTCAGGATGTCCACAGTGGAAGTCCGGCAGTACCAGGAAGAAGGCAGCACCCCGGGGCCGGGTGGCAGACACAAGGGGCCACGTGTGTCTGGCAACCCTGAATCGGGGAGCAGGGGAAGCAGGAGGGCAGCAGGAACAAATTTGTGGATGGGCCCCATGTCTGGTATGGCTGAGCTTCCAGAAGCAGCCCTAGTGTGAGAGCGAGAGGCCGGGAGGGGATCTCTGAACGCTGCTCAGCAGAGCCCCTTGTGCACTTGGCCTCTGTGAGTTAATGATTTGTGCTGGGTGGAGAGTCAGTGTCTCTGGAATCCATCTGGGGTGAGGGGTGGAGGGTGAAGGGAGACAGCCTAGGATTAATGGAGGGTGAGGGCAGGAAAGGCCTGGGAACCGGGTGGATTCTGGAGGACGACTGTATAAGGAGATTCACAGAGCGAGTGAGGGCGGGCTGTTCCAGTACGTCTCCGCTGCAGGTGGAATCCACCAGGAAGCAGCGCTCGGCCATGCCGGGCTCCTCTGTCTGTCACTTATCTGCCATCAGAACGCCTGACCTCTGGCCCCATGTGGCAGCTGGCCTACCACCACCGTCCAGCCGAGCGGCGGCATCTATTTCTAGCCTGTTGCTCTGCTGAGGGCTCAGACGCCAGTTCTCCTCTGTGGGGCTGAGGGAGAAATTAGGAGTGAAAGGAGGGGAAAAGTGGGGTGGAGGCGGAGGGTGGGGAAGTAAACCTGCTAGAACCAGAGAGGGAAAGAAAGCCAGCCCGGAGAAGGAAAGTTAGAAAGGAGAGCGGCAAGCAGAGGTGGAGAAAAGAAAACAGGGGAGTCAGCGAGGAAAGGGTAGGTGAGGATTCAAGGGAAAGGAAACGTGAGACGGAACAGAAAAGCTTGCTGGAAAGAGGAAAGGAGAGAAAGGAGTAGATAAGAGGGAGAGGGTGGAGACAGCAGCAAGGCTGAGGATCTGCCCGTCCAAATCTGGTCGATTTAATTGTCCCCTGGGTCTGCAGCCACGTGTTCCCTGTTCCCCTCTGAGGCACTGATTTTACAGTACCCCTCGGGAGCATGGACGATTTCGTGACGGAAAGGATGCTGGAGGCCCCACCCACTCCCAGGAAAGCATTCTCCATCCCCTCTACGTCCTCCCACACAGGAGCTCCTCTCCCCTCCAGGATGTCAGCTCTAAGCCACGGGGAGGCCACAAGCCCAGGTGAAGACCACTGTGGGTCCGAGGGGGCCTGAGGGGCTAAAATCCGGCTTCTCCCACCCACAGGCCACCTAAGCCCTCAACTCCCCTCCTGCCGGCACAGCCCACCAACCTCTGCCTTGCCTGTGCTGGGTGAGGCTACGGCTGGGATCCATCAACCCTACCTCTGCTTGGTCCCCTGAGCAGCAGGAGGTGGGAAGCCACGGGGCTGACGGACATGTGCTTGACTGTGGGGAACTGCTGAGCCCTGTGGGAAAGCACCCTCCACACAGCGATTCCGGCCCAAGTCCCTGCGTTAAACCCAAGCCCCTCCCCCCTCCTCCTGCCGCTCCCCCTCGCCAGAGCGTCCTCAATGCCCGTCTCCCAGGCACCCGCTCCGGCACCTTCTCCAAGTCCACGCGACCTGCTGCAGCAGGGCCTGGTGTTAGGGGAGCGGGGAGGATGCGTCCACGTGACCATCAGGGTCAAGCACGGGCAACAGCAAGCTCAGGGATGAAAGGCAGTGACCTGAGACCGGGCCACGGCTGCCCGTCCGTCCACTGTGCAGCCGCAGAGGTCGGCGCATGACCGGGCAGGCCGCTGAGACTTCAGCCAACTGCTCCTCACGGGAAAAGTTCAAAACCCTGTGGCCCCGGCTCTGTGACCCAGAGGATGTGGCCTCTGCAGGGACCGCTTACTCCACGATCGGCTTCCGCGTAGGAGCGCCTGGCTGGACACCGCAGGGACGACCCCAGAGCCGGGGATGTGTTCTGGGAGGAGTGTGCCCGTGGGACTACTGGGGGCACCCAGGGGCAGCAGTCACTTTCCGTTACATGAGACACAGCCTCGCTACAAACGGGCAAGTTGTCTGGCTGCTTTTTCCCCAAAATGTCTTGGTTAAGGGGAGGAAACCTCGGCCCTAAGTTTAGGCCCCAGGACTGTCCCGTCCCAGAGTTCTGTCTGGCCTTGGAATGCCTCCCCAGCCCGGTCTCCTCCGTCAGGGCTGGAGGGCCATTGTCGGGGATTCTAGCAGGGGGACGAGGCAGCCCGTCCCTGCTTGGTCTCCAGGAATCGAACCCTCCCTCACCAGCAGTCCTGTCCTGCTACAGAAGAGAACCATGGTGTCTGGTTTTTGAGGGAGGGGGTCTGGTCAGGGGAAAAGCCCACCTTTCTAGGCCCCTAAGTTTGCCCGAGCCCACAGGGAAGCCACGCTGCGCCCCCCATGCCTCCATCCCCCGAGCACGGCCACCCCCCACCCGCCTTACACGAGCCCAACAAGCAGAGAAAAGGGATACTTACATTATACCAACTCTGGCTTTTCTGAAAAAAACAAAGTAAAAGAGAAGCAACGTTAGTCAGCGAGAGACGGCGGGAATGGCCAGAGCATTCCTGACTCCAGAGGGAAGGTTACACAGACAGCGGAGGGCGGGCGGGGAGGAGGAATCCCAAGGCAGCTGAAGGCTCCCCGTGTTGTTGCTCGGGGTGGGGGTCCTCCTTTCTCAAGACAGCTCCCGAAAGGAGGCCCAGGGAGCGGTCCATGCTGGAAGCCCCCGCGGCTGGGATGGCAGGCAGCGCAGCACCAGCTAGAGCTCGGCCGGAAGGGAGCAGACCCCATCACAAGGTTCTTCTGATGGGGGCGAGGGATGCACTGCAGGCATCCGAGACCCAGTCCCCAGTGGGCCCTGATCAGAAGCAAAGTACCCACGGAGACCAACACAGCCGTCCACCCAAGTCGGCCCCCCTGCAAGGCAGGGTGGGACCCTCTGGTGTCGGGGAGTCCAGGGACTGCCTAGAAACTTCCCTCCAACTCAGTAAATTCCTCCTTCTGCCCAACTGGCTGATCACGTAAGTGACAGTGGCCAAGGAGTGGTTGGGGGCTGTGTGTTGGGAGGAAGGCTGAAGCACATAATTGCTAAAGGTCCTTCCCGACTTCATGGGGTTAAAATTCAATACCAACAAACCCTGGTCCGTCCCGACTCCAGAAATCAGGTGCTCTCCATTCCCAACCCTGAGCAAAGGTAACAAAGTTTTTTAGGGAA
>NW_006789773.1:354683-356242 GCF_000442215.2 Lipotes vexillifer
GGGAAAGAGGAGGGATGGCTAAGAGGAGGGATGGCCTAGTCGATCTCCCATCTCACTGGCCAGGAGTCCTTTATACATACACATCCCACTTGGAAGACAGAGAGAAAGACAAGCAGATAGAGACAGACAGACACAGACACACACACACACACACACACACGCACATGCACACCCCTGCCCCATCCCTTCAGGGGCTGACCCAACAAGTTTAGATTGGGTAGACTGGGGCTGGGGTATTTTCAGTTTTAAAATGCTTGCCAAGGGTGTATAATTCAGGAGGAGAATCACTGGGCAGAAGGAAGCTTTGCCTACGGGTCCACGTCTTAACTAGAGGCACACCTCGTTTTACTACGCTTCATAGATATGGCATTTTTTACAAACCGAAGGTTTGTGGCAATCGGGTGTCAAGCAAGTCTATTGACACCATTTTCCCAAGAGCATTCATTATTTTTCAGTTAATTTAAAATTGTATTTTTAATGATAATTTAAGTGTACACTGCTTTTTTCAGACATAATGCTATTGTATACTCGGCGGACTACAGTACAGTGTAAACATAACTTTCATGTGCACTCTGGGAAATCAAAATATCCACGTGACTTGCTTTATTGTAACATTTGCTTCACTCTGGTGGTCTGGAACCCAACGGCAGGCTCTCCGAGCTATGGCTGCATACGCAGAGGTGTGGATCGTGGGCACACTTAGCAACCTTTATCCCGCCCGCCTGGTCTTACAGGGTCCCTACTCCTAAGGGAAGAAGGCAGGCGTGGTCTCAGGAGGTCTGCTGTGCGGTGTCTGCAGAGGCGGGGGGGCGGAGGGTGGGGGTGACTGCAGGGGTGAAGGCCTGGGTGTGCGATCGCCCCTCTCGCTGGCTCTCCCATCCGGAAGAACTCTGTAGAGACCTTCACCTTCACTCCGAAGAGGAAGCGTGTCAGCAGACGAAGGACAGGCGTGGGTGGTGCTGCCTCTGAGTGGCTTTGTTTCAACCTCACACCCTATCTCACTGGCCTCACTGGAGGGGGCAGATGGCAAGGCAGGCGCTCAATCCTCCTCTGCAAGATGCTCTCCTTGGTCATTTCCCAACAAAGGCTGTCACCACGGCCCCATCCGGAAGTCACGTAGTCCAACCACAGCCTCATCATCTCCTCCAATCCAGAGGGCCTGGCAGGTAAGGGGCCAAATCCAAATATTCAAAGCCGACTATTCCACCACTGAGGGAGAATGGGAATCGTGGACTGAAAATTAGCCTCTAGCGTGGATGGCGCAAGGAGGCTGCATCGGACTCTACCCTGCGCCTTAGAACATCTTAATTCTTGGGTCCTCATTCTGAGATCATAGGGCACGAGGCTGTACAGGTATCCATGAAAACACCTCTCTCAACAGTGGAAAAGCACGCTCTAGAAGATGCCGGCCTCAAGCACCCGCAGTTTGCCTGCGTTTCATCAAAGCCAGGTCATCAGACACCTGCTTCACGGCTGAGAAAACTCTCTGTACCCGTCCCCACGTGAGGCCACCGTCCTGGCCTCCACGTGAGACCCTCGGAGGAAAGGGGGCAGCAGGA
>NW_006789773.1:356257-372943 GCF_000442215.2 Lipotes vexillifer
CCACGTGAGACCCTCGGAGGATTTTTTTTAGCAGGAATTTGATCCTTTACTTAGGCTCCCCCTCCTAACTCGAGTGAATGGAAGGAGAGTTTCGTGCACTGCCCCACAGATGCACGGCCCTTCTGAATGTGTTTGGAAAAAGAGCTTCAGAGTGACAAAGAGCCTGCACCAGGGAACCTGGGCCGACCGACCTCTGACTAGCTGTGTGATACCTTTGTGTGTGTTACTTGCTTGTGTAAATACTTGTTCACAAGTACTGCAACGTCAGACACACAGAGCGAGGACTTCTGTCCCTCAGCCTGACTCTGCCCTGATCCAGCGCTCTGTGGGCAGCTTGTTACCCATCACCACTAAGGGTGTCCAGCCCTCCGGCCAAATCCATGGCAGCCCCTGGGAACAGCCACGTGGGTGTGAGTCTCCCTGAACTCAGTTTGATCTCCGTGGCTCCGCTTTCCAGGACTGAGTCCTGGAGGACCTGCTGGACCGGAAGGGCCCAGCTCACGGGGCATGGAGGCCAGGGAGCGGTGGCCCCGGAGGGTGAGAGGGGTGTCCAGTGGCACTCGTGAAGTCTCTGTCCTGGTGGGTTCTCGAAAATGTCCTCCTGTGCAGAGAGGGCCAGAGGCAAGGGAAGAACAGAACGAGGGAGTGGGGCGAGGGCTTTCTGACAGGTGATAAGTGGATTTGGGCAAAGCTCGAGGATGAGTCAGGAAAACCGCCCAAAGGCAGAGCTGCTGGGACAGGGCTGAGCTGAGCAGGTTTCTAAACTCCTTGCCGAGGTCTGAGGAGCAAGCACCTTAGGGACTCCAAGGCCCCTGGAAACAGACAAATTCCTTACACATCCCCCCAGTGCAAAGGCCCGGGAGTCTGGAAGATGGGGTGTGGGCAGAGGAGGGACGGAGGAGCGCTAGTTAGAGGAGTTGGGGGGAAAGAACAATTTCTTACTTTGATCAGGTTAAGTCTGTCATACTGGAAAGGAAACCACACAAATTAGGATTGAACAACAGGGAGACAGTCAAAGGGGAAAAGGCGTGCCAGAGCCACAGAGCCCAAGACACCGCACACCCAGCACAGGGAGGCACAACGCGGGGGCCAAGCAAGGACCTGCCTGGGCTCCTGGCACCGCAGCGCCCGGTTCCAGAGCTGGCGGAGCAGGAAACGGCTGCGGGCTCCCCCTGGCGGCCACAAGCCAGCACTACAGAGCGGAAGCTGGGCGGTGGCACAAACGAAGGGGTCCTGGAAGAGACCTGGGCCTTGACGTGTAGCCCAGGGCTCTCGGCAGGGCTGGCCCAGGCAGGGCCCGCCTCAGCAGGGCAGCTGCAGAGTCACAGGAGCGGGGCCTCGCCAGCTACCTCGTCCAACCCCAGTGTACTAACACACGAGGAAACGGGGGTGCAAGAGAAGGGCAGGCAGACAGTGTGAGCGAGGCCTGGCTTCAGGGAGAAGTGGCGGCTCTCTCCAGCCGGCCTGAAAAATATGAGGTCACCTCGTCTAGTGCACAGGATGCAGGGGGCAAGGTGGCCCGGCTGTGAGAATAGTGGCAGTAGCTCTGGCCACCAGACCCCTCACGGTGGCTGCATTTGGTCAACCTGAGAAAAGGCTCTACCGGGGGAGGGGTATCCCTACCACAAGACGCCCCCTCCCTCTGCTCACCTCACCCCTGCAGCTTTCCCTAGCTCCCTGCTCCTGGCCCTGACCGCGCAGAGCCTAATTCCTACACTGGTCCTCGTGTGTCTTCTCTGTCCCGCACGCACACTTCCCAGACCAACCACGGCTGCCACCACGTCCGCCTGGGGTGGCAGGCCGCCCTCCGCGCCACAAGTCAGTCATTGTTAAGTGCTGTGCTGTTGGTCGGTGACGATGGTCACGGCTGGGGAGAGGAAGGGACCTCAGTCTGTGGCTGGTGGGTTCAGGCACCGCCTCACCCAAGCTCTTCGCGGGGAAAGAAAACCTGGACCCCATCAGTCACCTCCCTCTTCAGCTCCTTAGCAAAGGGGCTGAGGTGCACTCTGGGCTCACGCTCAGCTCTTGGTCTCTTCCTGATGCCTCGTTCTGCCCCTCCACAATCCCACTGGGAGTTCCAGCCTGGTTCCGTGCACCCGCTCCCCGCCTCCGACGTGAGCTCTCCTGCCTCCGACTTCATCGAGCATCCCAACTACTCATGTGGTTCTGAAGGTCAGGTTAGGTTTGTGGATAATCTGGGCACAAATAATCGGGATAATCTGTGTTTCTTATCTCCCTTCCCAGACTAGACGCTGCACGGGGGTGGGAACCTGGTCTTCATACTCCTTTCTTAAGGAAGACCTACCATTTAGGGGTTTTTAAAAATCCTCATCATTGGCTACTCCCCTCAACCCATCACCTGACCAAAAGAGGCGCTCCGTTAAGTGCTGACTTACGTGCTGTCGACCATAAATAAGTATTGCTCTGCTCACTGAGGGCCTTGCTAGGCACAGGGGCAAGAGGGTAAGGAAGCTTAGAGCTTGACCTTGGGATGGAAAAGTGTGTAAACACTGTGGGCAGAGGCAGCGAAATGGAATAACTGGATGCCCTGTCCCACTGCATCTGCCCTCTCCCCAGCCACAGGCATGAGGGGCTCAGGAGGGGCTGACGGAGGTCATCTCCAAACCCCGTCCCCAAAAGGCCTGCACCTGCCGAGCCCCCCGAACCCACAGGGGACTCCTGGGGGCCTCCTCGGGGCAGGCAGAGCTCCTCCTGCCCTGCCCACAGCCAGCAGCTGGTGGTTTAAAATCCTCAGAGCTAAGATGAGTTTTTAGCCTGAAGGTCACAGACTGTAGGATTAGCCCTGTAGCCACTCGTTCATCCCTCAGTAACCAGAACAGCTGTTGAACCCTGCTCCTCCCCAAAACCCTTACAGAGGCTTGAGACTATGATTAAGTCACCCCCCAGCTCTCTCTTCTTCAGGCTGTAGCCACCCCCTTCCCCCAGGGGTATCATTTCCTGAGCCCGCTACTGTTGTAAAACACCTATTATTCACCCTCCATTCCCTCCAAGTTCTCCTCAGGCCTCTGAAATCCTGGGGTCCTGGGCAGACTCTGGCATGGGCTCCCTGACCTGGTTGCATCTGTGCAGGGCCTGAGCAGGGACAACTCTCAACGTCCACGACCTCCCGGGGCTGGTGCCACGCCCTCTGAGAGAAGACTTCTCCTCTGATCACCAGCCAGGATCCTAAGAACACCACGAGCCCCAGGCTGGATGGTGGGTGGAAGCATTAAGGGGCGCTCAGGCTGAGCAGCTCTCAGCGGGCAAGCAGAGGGAAGGAGCGGGCCAGGGTGAGCTCCTGGGGTCGCTCTACTGCACCGGGGAACTCATGTAAGGGAATTCGTGACCCTCAATCAGCTCACCTGGGGAATCAGGAATCGCTCACCAGAGCAGGTACAAGGGGGTATCAGGACCTGCAGCACCACCAGATCACGGTGTTGGGGGGGGGCGGGTGGGCTCCCTTCCCCAAAGGAATGAAACTAAGCCCTGGCAGGACTCTGCTTCTAGATGGCACCAGAAAAGTAGGGAACAGACGCCCAGCCGAGGCAGTGTTTGGGGCGCAGGCAGAGACACGGGGGTGGGGGGGGCGGGCCTGGTCTCCGACTCCGGGTGCAGTGGGAATGGTCCGCTCAGTGACCTCAGCCAGCCTGCCAGGGGCAGTGGGGCCGGCCCTTCTGGGAAAGGGGCCAAGCGAGACGCATGGGCCAAGATGGGCGAGGGAAGAGGGAGGGGTGCGGAGCACTACAGACAATCCAACACCGGAGGGGAGACCAAAGACAGAGACAAAAGATGGCTTACTTTTGAGAGGCGCTTGTGAGACTAAGACCATGCATGCAAAGAAGGTATTTGGGAGATGGGGGGGGGGGAAGAGGAAGAACAAGAAATCAAACGACAAGTTCAGGTGGGAAGCCAGCTCCCGAGCCTCCCGGGGTCCCCTCCCCTCCCCAGGGCCTGTGAGTCCAGCAGGTAAGAGAAGCTTTTGAAGGAGCATCTAGGCAAAGACATCTCCTGCTTCCCAAAGGACTAAGGGGGTGGGGGAGAAGAAAGTCTCTGGGAACCATAAGTAGCCCAGGCCCCCCAGGGCTTATTTTATGCCCCTCCTAAGGCAAAGGCCCGGGGCTCAGGTGGCAACTCTGACACACTTGGGAGGGATGGAGAGCCCTGTCACCGTCCTCTTGGCCGGATGAGTACCAAGTAGGTTATTACCAAAGGTCAGGCAGGGTGATGGCCAGGGCGGAGGTTAAAACGGCATTCCACAACCTTCCCTGAGGACTCCATTCCTGGCACTACAGTTGTCCCAAATAATGTTCCCTTCTACCCCAAATTTGGAAAAGGTAGCAGGGCTAAACAGATGACCCCTCCTGACCCCCAGAGCACCTCTCCTCCAAGTCTCAAGGCCCGTGAGGCTCCCTAGCCCCGAAAGAGAGATAACGGTCGTTGCGGAGTCATTTTTCCAGCTCCCGGGGCCCTCTCGGAGTGCTTAGCTGAGATGATAAAATTTAACTAGGGTCTCTCTCCCCTGCCGGCCCCGCCTCGCCTCACTGAATCAAGGCTATCTCTGGGACACTAGGGGCCGGCCAATCACGTCAGATCCCTGGACGATGGGGTTCTCTGCCTCACTGTCCCCCCAATGCCAGCTTCCCCGCAGCCAGCTAATGGGCAAGGACAGAGTCCCCGGCGGGGTCTGGCTCACCTTGGAGTTCTTGCCACCGCTGCGGCCGGACTGCGAGGGGCAGCTGCGCTGCACACCCTGCTCCGGCGTGGACGGGGACTTGTCCGAGGAGTGGTCTGAGCCCTTCTCCACCATGCTGTCTCCGTCCGGGTTCTGAGGGGGTGGCGAGCGAGACCGCTTCCGGAGGATGGGGGAGCAGGCCGGCGTGCTGCGGTTGGAGTTACTGGCAGTGCTGCAGGGGCAGACAGAGAGAGGGGGCGGGGAGGAGAGACAAGCAGTCAGTGACTGAAGGCCAAAGACGGGTCCCAACGAGCCAGCTCAGGGAGCCAGGGTTCGGGGCTGGGGAGAAATAGGGAGCAAAGGGCCCAGCTATGGACTTGCTGTACCATAATACTGCTGCTGGCCAGGAGGGGGCGGTGGTGTCCACGTGAAATGGAAATAGCAGTAGGAAGGGGTAAGTAGGGCAATTAGACATGGAGAGATTCGTTCACCCAGCCATCCATCCGGCCATGTGTCTGTCCATCCATCCATCAGATACTGTCAGGTCACCCCCGATCCCCCCATTATATGCCAAGAACTGTCTAGGGAACACGGAATTTAAGGTCTGAAAGGCTCATCAGAGATCATATCAGTACTATCAGCTCATTTTATACATGCTGCAAAATCCAGTTTCTACATTTGGTTTTGGAGATATTTGCCCATAAAAATAACAAAAATAATCCCACTTTCCAAAGCATTCACAACATATTATTTCACTGGGTCCTTAAATCATTCCACCAAGGTAGTAATGACAAGTGCCATAATTCCTATCTTTAAAATGAAGACCAGTGCATGGCAAAGAGAATCAAGTGTCCTCTGATCACAGAGGGCTTAGAATTCACTTGCAAAAGGTACCTTGTACATCCCACCGTACCAAATCCCCTCACGTCAAGGCTTATAAAACTGTGTAAATATTTAGCTTGTGTTCTTAATGGACTAGAGGAGATGAAGAAAGGAAGAGGAGAGGGAAATTAAGTGCAGTTAAGTTCTAACAGGTGTTTGCTTTGCTCTGAGAGAATGGAGGAAGGAAAGAGACAGGGGAAGGAAAGGTTATGGAGGAGAGAGACGGGAAACGGGAAGGAAAGCCCACGTGAGACTGGAAAGCCAAAGCAGCACGAGGGGAGGGGGTGAAAAGCCCAAGACCTGGCACAGGGCAGCCAGGGCAGGCTCAGGGCTCTGGGCACAGCCGGATGGATGCGAGGCTGTCAGGGCCCCAGGAAGCACCCTGGGAAGCTGCATCCCCACCTTCCCTCAGCGAGTGGAGTGCAGGGCAGGGAACACTGCCATTTGCATGAAGATCCAGCTGCAACCTCAGATGTCCCACTGGACCCATCTGCAATGAAAACCACGCCCCTTTCAGCAGAACCTTCCACCTGGGGATCCTTGGCAGAGAGAAAAGGAAGGAAGCCCGAAGGCCCAAACCAGCAAGTGCGGGAGGAGGGCAGCAGTGGGGCGAGGGCAGGGCTCTGACTTTTGGAAGGAAACGGATGGAGAGAAAAAGGAGACCAGAGTAAAGGAAGCCAAATGTGACCAGAGGGCGTATGGGGACACTAAGGCCGAATGTTTTGCTTTATCCCCAAACAGAATCTGAATTTGGAAACTCAGTTATAATACCAACAACAACTGTGATTTAGAAAGCGGCTCTTCAAGTTCTCACCCCACCGCCAACATCCTCATCCTCTCCGACTTCTGAACTCATCCACTACCACCTCCAGCCAAACCCTGGACAAAGGAAATTACATTCTTCTCCCTCGGTTGGAAGAGCTGGGCCTTAGAATAGCAGCAAGTGGCTCCTGGGACCCGTCCTGGGGTGGGGGCTGGGGGCCTCGGGATGGTCCGAGGAGCGGAATCAGGCGCTCACCTCTCTGGGGGCAGCCCCGCCCCCTCTCTTGGGCCAATCGCAACCCATGGCCAAACACTCCAGGGCTGAAACCGTCTCCTGGCACAGCTTCACTGGAAGAACAGACAGGACCTCCGCCCCGCACCTCAACTAGTTTGCTCAGAGAAGCGAGAGCAAGGGTGTGGATGACACCAAGTGCACGCCTGTCTCGGACACGCGAACGCACAGCTGGGCTCCTGTCTTTTCCCGAGATAAGGGACATCCTCACACATGGTGATTCCAGACCCAGGAATAGAAAGGAGCTCCCTTTATCCTTCCTCAAACTCTGAATCCCTGAGAAAACTGCCTGTTGAGGAAAGATTCGAGCAAAGGGTAGGCAAAAAATTCCAGCCGGGAGGAAACTCACCCCAACTATCCAAAACCGCATGAATCTCGGGAGCTCGTGGTCGACGTGTCTAGGAGTTCTCCCCGCCTAGTGACCCCACATCAGCTGACCCTCCATGTGCCACCCGACAGGTACCAAAAACTCTGCTTTCAACACTTCAGTCAACAGACAACTTACACTATCACGAGCCATTTTCCTCTCTGTGCTCATAAGGCTGTAGATTTGTGCTGCTCTTGAAAATCTCTCCCTTCTCCCTGAGGACGCACACCTCTCTCTTCTATTCCTCTTGCTGTCTCAGCAGCTGGCTCCTCCCTTGTACCTCCACCTGAAATTTAGTCCTTCCCCAAAGGTGGGCCCTTCACCACCTGAGCCATTTCCCGTTTTCCATGACTTCAACTATGCCTGGAAGCAGAGGACTCCTCTACCTGCTTCTGGTCCTGTTAGCTTCAGCCCAGCAACCTGTTGCCAGCGTGACATTTCCTCCAAGTATGTCTCACAAGCACCTCAGATGCTCAAAACTGAGCTTGCCGTCTTTCCTCCCAAGCCGCCTCCCACTACTGCCCAATCTCCATGGCATCCTCATTTCCTAGTCTCTCAAGCTGCAAGCCCATCTCTTGCATCTCACCCCACAAAAAGTGAGCCACTGAATCCCATCAATCCCATTTCCCTAAAGCTCCCATAACCCATCCTTCCCTTCCACCCCCAGGGCTCGAGTTCAAGCTCTCAGCGCCTCTGGCCTAGACTTTTCTAATAACCTTCTAAGTAGTTTTCTCCTCTCCTTTCTTCTTTCATGCCCATTCACACCTTTGTCCTTGAATCTTTCTAAGTAAAAGCCTGATACTATCTTTCTGGCCCCCACTAGCGTTCCTATTAAAGTCCAAAATCCTCAGAATAGAATTCAAAGCTCTCTACTGAAAATAATTTGACACTTCCCTAGATCTCAATACTTTCTCCTTGTACTCGCTCAAATGGTGCCCATCTTCTCGTCCTACTTATCTTCCCCTGGTTTTCTTAATACACATTCTACTACCCCTGCCCCCTACCCCCGCCAACGGCTCACCACTTGTGCGTGAAGCGCTCTCTCCCTTCCGATGTACCCAGTGGAGTCCTGTTCATCCTGTAAGACCCATTTCAAACCCCACCTTCTCCAAAAAGCTTTTGTAAATCTCCACCACTGAACTGACCAAAGCATTTAACACTTTGGTGTTTAACACTTCACTGGTGGTAAAGTGAAGACCTGCACGCTCCTGGGCACACACCTCTGAGCCTCCTCCCTGCTCAACGGACGCTCTGTAAGTAGTATGAGCTCAGCTAACTCCTGAAGCGAGTCTCATTCTAGTGCACACCCACGGCTTTAACAACCCCCAGGATCACGACAGCTCCCAAATCTGCACCTCCAACCTGCTAATATTAATACAAATAGCTAAAAGTTTAGCAGTGCTTATGAATTCCTGGCACAGTGGCAAGCATTTATTAAGGCCTTCTCTCATTTAATCTTCCCAACCAACCTGTCAAGTATTAATGGATATTACCAGTCCCGTTTTTCAGGTGCTAAATTGAACAACTGGCAGATTAAGTAGCTTGCCCAGAGTCACACACATGGGTAAGTGGCTGGAGAGGCCTAGTCAAACGTAGACCTCTCTGATTATAGAGCTTGTTCCCAGAACCAAGCGCTCAGTAATGTCTGTTTGCTGGGTGACGAGACAGGAGGATATAGATGAACAGGATTGATGGGGAGCTGAACGGATGGAAAGGAAGAAGGAATCAACTTTCGGCCTCTAGCCTTCAATTCATTCTCTACTTCACTGTCAAAATGAACTTTCCACAAAAAGTAAATGGGTCATTTCGGGCCCTCCTCTGCCCCTGGTTAAAGCTCTCTATGCTTTTCCATCTCCCTGGAATAAAATCTGAACTCCAAACTACGATACAGAAGTCCCCCAACTGTCAACTCCAAGCTGCCTTTGAAAGCTCCGGCTTGGTTACTTCTCCCAGGACACATACGGCCTCAGCCATCAATCAAGGCCTATTCACGGATCCCCTGCCACGCTCCGTCACTCTTGCATGTTTTATCAGTCTTTCCCACCCAACGCTTACACTCAAGACTAAGCTCAAGCATCGCCCTCATGCCCCACCCCATGCTCCACCTCCCCTCTGATCCTTCGCTAAACAAGAAGAAATGTTAGGAGCTACGACAGTCCTAACTCAGCAAAATCACAGCTAGACTCATTCGATTCCTAAAACTCTTTGACTTTTACTAAGCTTTTTTATTTATTATTTTTTCCTTTGGCCACGCTGTGCGGCTTGTGGGATCTTAGTTCCCCGACCAGGGATGGAATCCGGACCTCGGCAGTAAAAGTGCCAAGTACTAACCACTGGACCGCCAGGGAATTCCCCCTAAAACTCTTTTAAAAGGCACTCCATCATCCTACAGATTCGGATGTCCTGCTGAGCAAATAAAACCAATTCTTATGAATCTCATAACCTGTAACACTGTTTTTTCAACAAACTCTACAATGTGTGTCATTAATCTGATCCTGCCACCCTTATTAACAATAGTATTACATTATATTTCAAAATCCTTGGATTTTAAAGCTAAAAATGACCTTAGGTTTGCTGTAGAAAGAAAGGAAGACACGGATTTTTTGGAAGGGCTATTGGAGTAAGACCCCCCCCACCTTCAGATTTCAGAATTAACATAGCCAACTCTTAACTTCACATATAAGAAACCTGAGAAATAGAGGTTAAAGGTTAAGTGCCTGGCCAAGGGGATAGGACTTCACATCTGAATCTTCTGTTCCACAAACAATTACTGAGCACCTGGCATAATACTAGGCGTTCAAGTTCATACTGATGAGTCAAAAGGATCCTTGTGCTTGGGACATTATCATCCGGAAGAGCTAGACACGTATTCCTCTCATTTTAATATAAGCACCAATTGGTGTGACAGGAGAGAGGAAAGGAATCTCAGTCAGAGGTCAAGAAAGGCTTCCTTGAAAATACGGCCCTTGAGACTTAAGCTGGGTCCTGAAAAATGTGTCAGAGTGAGCCAGGTGAAGGGCATGGTAGTAGGAGGGAAGAGACTGTTCCTGAAAAAAAAAAAAGACAACCCACAAAAACCAAAACAACAGCATGAACAAAGGTATGAAGGCCTAAAATAGCATGGAGTACACAGAGCAGTACAAGGAACTGTGTGTTTCTGAAGCATAACATACTTGAGCGAATGCTTAAGAGATTCTTGTCCTCATCAACTCTCCCCAGTAACAGGTCAGCTGAAACTCCCCCAACCACCTTCAACCCACTGCAGGGGGCCCAGAGGTCATTCACTCACTTCCCTTCTCTCCTATTTTATTTCATTACTATTATTTTTTTTGATACGGACCTTTTTTTTTTTTTTTTTAATAAATTTGTTTTTGGCTGCATTGGGTCTTCGTTGCTGCGCACGGGCTTTCTCTAGTTGCGGCGAGTGGAGGCTACTCTTCACTGTGGAGCGCGGGCTTCTCATTGCAGTGGCCTCTCTTGTTGCAGAGCAGGGGCTCTAGGCGCGGGCTTCAGTAGTTGTGGCACGCGGGCTCAGTAGTTGTGGCTCGCGGGCTCTAGAGCACAGGCTCAGTAGTTGTGGCGCACGGACTTAGTTGCTCTGCGGCATGTGGGATCTTCCGAGGGCTGGAACCCGTGTCCCCTGCATCGGCAGGCAGATTCTTAACCACTGCGCCACCAGGGAAGTCCAATACGGACCATTTTTAAAGTCTTTATTGAATTTGTTACAATGTTGCTTCTGTTTTATGCTTTTTGGATTTTTTGGCCACGAGGCACGTAGGATCTTAGCTTCCCCACCAGGGATCAAACCCGCACCCCCTGCAGTGGGAGGCGAAGTCTTAACCACTGGACCGCCGGGGAAGTCCCCCATCTCTCCTATTTTAAAACCTCCATTAAAGACTATGCAACTCCTCCGCTGGTTACTCTGCTAACAAACAGTGCTTCCTAAGTCTGACCACAGTACGTCATGCTACAGTTTGATCCTGCTTCCCGTAGTTAGGTCTGGCTGAAGTCCCTGAGAAACAGGGGCACATGGAAAGAGGACCAAGGCTCTTGGGCTTTCTGTGGCGACCCTCCTGGCCGCATCTCCCACCCCCACTCGAGACATGGGAGCCACGGCCCCGGTCTGCTTGGCCTTCTGTTCCCATCCTTCTGCCTGTGTAGTCCTGCAAGCCAGCTCCCTGATCAGCCACCCACACAGTTTCAGACCCCCGAGCAGAGCAGGATAGTCAGCTGGTGTCCCAGTGCTCTTCATTTTTTTTTTAAATAAATTTTATTTATTTATTTATTTATTTATTTTTGGCTCTGTGTCGGGTCTTTGTTGCTGCGCACGGGCATTCTCTAGTTGCGGCGAGCGGGGGCTACTCTTCGTTGCCGTGCACGGGCTTCTCATTGCGGTGGCTTCTCTTGCTGTGGAGCACGGGTTCTAGGCGCATGGGCTTCAGTAGTTGTGGCACGCGGACTCAGTAGCTGTGGCTTGCGGGCTTAGTTGCTCCGTGGCATGTGGCATCTTCCCGGACCGGGGCACGAACCCGTGTCCCCTGCACTGGCAGGCGGATTCTTAACCACTGCACCACCAGGGAAGCCCCCCCAGTGCTCCTCATTTGAGTTAACTTGTTTGCTTGCAGCAAAGTTAACTGTTTCTGCCCCAGGGACTGCAAGATATGTACCTGTCGCCCCACCCCCAGAGGCTCCTTTCTGGCTCTCAGGCCACTGTGGGTTCCGGCCCTGGCTCATTCCCAATCAGACGCCCTCCTTCCCACCCCTGGACACTTCATGGTCACTCTATGGCTCGCCCTGAGCCCAGCTCTGCCATGACCTGGATGATCAAACGTACGGCTGTCACAACTTCAGTGCCCCATACTGGTAATTTTTTAAAGACTGCCTAATACGTTCCAGCGCACCCCACCCCAATAGAAAGAGCATTTAATTAGAAATTTAGAAAGCCAGTTTCAAATGAAACGTTTGTTTGCTGAAGGCCTGCTTGGGCTCTGCAGGGTCAGGATTAATTGCCAGTGTGCAGTGTAAGCAGGCTCAGCGTTGAGTCCCAGCTTTGCCACTTGCTGTGTGACCCCGGCCTCTAAGCCTTATTTTTCTCATCAGACAAATGAGAGATAATAATACCTACCTCAGAGGATTGTCGTGTTAAGTGAAATAACGTAAGTGAAATCTTCAGTGCAGTGCCCGATACATAATGAATGATCAATAACTATTTCTGAGCTGCTATTATTAAGAAGGTTTTTGTTCCTCTCTGTAAAAAGTGGAATAATTATCCTTGCCCTTTTTCCTCAGAGGGTTATATGGACATGCTTTGAATGCTCCCAAACATTACTTCCCATAGGAGAGACCAAATCTACATGGGGTGCTCTCTTGAAGTGCAAAATCCCAGCCCCACCCCCACTCAATAAAT
This sequence comes from Lipotes vexillifer, assembly GCF_000442215.2. Lineage (NCBI taxonomy): Eukaryota > Metazoa > Chordata > Mammalia > Artiodactyla > Lipotidae > Lipotes > Lipotes vexillifer. The sequence continues at coordinate 368,640 of NW_006789773.1, forward strand.
GACAATTTCCAGGGGATGGTCTTATGAATCCGCATTTTAAACAAGCACCATAGCTCATTCTGATGCACCCCAAAATTTGAGAACCAGTGTTCCCATGGACTAAACCATATAAGGACCAAGGGATCAGTGACCATATCTGCCCCAGATGACAGAAACCTGCTTATAACTCTCTTGAGTGCATCAGCTATTCAGTGTCCGCCAGGTGGGTGGACTCGCTGTAACAGAAAGTCAGTTGAGCTTGTCAGAGGAAGTGCCAATGGAAGAGACCCCAGGGTTGCTGGGGAGTGGGCTTGAAGATGTGGTTCTCAATGTAATACTACAACTCAGCACACCTTCTTTTGGTGCAGGAGCCTGACGATTATCATTAGATCCCACGCCCACAGCCATATTACAAGCACGCTCCCCTCCCTGCCTTTAGTAGCATCTAGTTAAAGCGGATTCCGATATCAAGCGCTTCCTAATTCCTAACAGCTGACTGTTCTGTTATCTAGCTATGCCCGCCCCCATCCCCATGCCAATTCTGAAGTTTCATCAGTAATCCTCCTCAGCTCTTTATAATAGCACTGCAAATATCCATGCAAATTAGCCAGTTCCACTTTGAATTTTCCCATAGCACATGTTCCAGTGTCTGAGATAGGATGGCCATAGGTGTATATGCATAATAGTTGCATGAAATTTACACGCTTCCTGCAAATGCCTCCATTAGATCTGTCCACCTAAACTGGTTCCAAATTCAGAGTTGACGAGGATTCCCTGAAGACGGTTGTTTTTCAATCCCTTTCTGTATTCCTGCTTGTCACTTAGTGTCTCTGTACCCATAAATCCACAGCACGGTAGATGGGAAGGGCAGACCCAACCAGAACTTTGCAGAGGAGGAAAAATAGCCCAGATCACAAATCCCAGCTGGGCCCCAAATTCCCCTTGGGCCCTCCTCCTTGGAGAGCAAAATACCAAGTCATTTAGAAAAAAAATTTCCCAGGCCTGCTTCAGTTCTTGTTATGATGTCCCGGAGCTCCAGGTCTTGGCCCCCTTTACCCATGAAAATAAAACCACAGTCTCAGGTCCCCAAGGGATGATTGTTGCAGAGAAAGACTCAGAGTCCTCTTACTGTTATGCATGGAAGCACAAGCCCAGGGAGATGATGTGACTGTCCACCAAGGGGTTAACAGGCAGCTGGACAGAGTGCTCAGCAGTGTAAGCCTCAGTAGCTTTTTCCCCCATGCTTTTTAGGATACTGGATGGGGTGGGGTTTTGAAAGGATGGAAAAATGTACTATTGTTCCTCCTAAGAGGAGCTCCTGGTGACCATGTATAGAACTCACTCTTTGAGAGCCTATCACTTAGAATCTAAACCTGGCAACAACTCTGCCATTGGGTCCAATTCCTTCTCTTAGGGAGAAAAAGCCAACTGTGCTTTTTGTGTCAAACTGTGATTACCTGGTTGAAGAAAGGGGCCAGACAGCTTCTGAAGAGATGCCTTTTTGTTGTTGCTGGGGTTTTTTGTTGGTTTGTTTATGGCATAGAGGTTCTCTTCCCAACTTATGCTAAAGCAGGTCTCTCTCGGCCTGGTCCCAGCATGCCACACTTTGGCCTGGATGTAGCATCGTGTTGCATTTCAGCAAAGGGCAGGGAAGGAGGGGAATCCTGGGATAATGCCTTTCTTTCCTAACACAGTTCACACAGTGCAACTGCAGAGCCTGACACTGAGCAGGCCTCCCTCCACTGCTGAAAGAGCAAGATTTAGACAGAGATGAACATCTCACTCCCTCTCTTCTGTTCTAGTAACTTGCTGAAATGCCCCGGGGGCTTTCCAAGTTGGGCCTTTGGGTGAAATATACACAGTGTTCACGGAAAGGTTCTGTCTGAAATTTGGAACCAAGAAGGTGGAACTAGACTGTTGCCAGGTCAGACCATGGGCAGAGACACCTTACGAATGGAAGCCTGACAATTCTCCAGACTCACTATCTGGCCACTGGTCATCCAAACATTGGTTCACAGGGTCCACATGGCCCAGGCCCCACCCTCTCTCTGCACTGTGTCCCTCATTGGTCTCCATCTCTGTAGATATTGTGTAGATAATTCAGGGCACTTCTTATGGCCAGTAAGTTCCACGGACCCATTCTTCCTTCCCTATCTTGTTCAAGTACCTATGGAAAGCTAATTTTTTAAAATCTTACAAAGGGAATGAAAGGTGGCAGAGCCCATCCAAAACATCTGCAGCCAGCTTCTAGGTACACCTTCTAGGTACATACTAGATACATTCTCATTAGGGAGCTACTTACATACTAGATACATTCTAGATACATTCTCATTAGGGAGCTACTTAAGCCCGGAAGGAATTACTTGTGGGGAAAGTCTTAGCAATGACTTCAGTTGTTGATGAACTTATTCATGAAAGGGCAAGGTATATGGAAAGTGTCTGGCCAAGGAGAAAGGCAGAAGAACATCAGTTACCCTACTACTGGTGTTCTTGGTCCAGAGAGGTGATGGGTGATGACAGGGCTGGAGAACGGGCAAAGGTTGTCTGCCTTTCCAACACAAGCCAAGGAGAGATTGCTCATCACAATGGCTGCAGCCTCCATCCACCCTACTCCCCCACTCCCTGGCTTTCCTACAGCTTCTGTTCAGCCCAGAGTTTGGAATTCAATCCAGGAACAGGCATGACAAACACTATTTTTCATTTCCATGGAGACCAGGGCCCGCAATAGAACCAAGACTCCATGCCTGAAATGCCAAAACAGCCTGACCCACTTTTCCTCCTTCCTACAAAAACAAAATAAGTTTGTTTGGGTCCTGCCAGAGCTGAGGGAGAAGCCAGGGCTCCAGTTATCTCTATGGACATTTCGAAGAGGAACAAATGATGATAACCTTTGAAAACTCTGATGACTCTACAGAACCAGTGTCAGAAGTCAAAGGCAGACATGAATTGTTTTGCGCAAAGCGTTCACAGGCCGCACCAAATCCATCCTGTGTCCTTGTCCTAACCTTCTGGAGGGATGGACTTAATGACTAGCAATCCAACTCCTGGGATCCAAACTCAGGGATCTGTTTCCTCAACTTTCTCTTGTACCACTTTCTCCCTCACTCTGTTCTGGCCTCCTTGGACCTTTCTGTTCCTCCAACACATCAAGTTCACCCCTGCCACAGAACTCTCACTCTAGAGTTTTGAATTTTGATTCCTTTTCAACTTTTAGATCAGAGTTCAAATGTTACCTCCCCCAGCCAGCCTGTCTCGAAGGGCCACTGCATCTAACGCAGCCTCCCTGTCTCCAGGCCATCGCTATCACGTCGTGCCATTTCCCACCTTCACGGCACTTATCAGGAGCTGAAGTCTTATTTTTTGTTGTTGAGTTGCTTACACTAGACTGAAAACTCCATGGGGGCCGGGGCCTTGTCTATTGTGTGGTTCCCCAGTGCCTCTAGCTCAATGACCGGGGATCACAGATACGTATTGCATGAATAAAGGAATGCACTCATTTTAAAGCCACTGTTCAGCCACTCTGTTAGATATTTCTTTCTTAAGCCTCTGCCCCAAATCTGCCTTCTTATAACAGCCCATCGGTTCTTGTTCTGACTTCTGTATCCATGAAAACTAAAATGTGACATCACTTCCAGACTTTGCTGGCCTGATCACTTTGTCTAGACGTTAAGTGTACATGTTTGAGTTTAAACACTGAGCTGTTTTGTGCCCTCGAGAAAAGTCACTTTATCTTTCTGTACACCTGTGTTCCTTGCCTACTGGATGCTCACAACCTAGCTTACTAGGATGACTGGAAGAAGCTAAAAACAAACAAACAAACAAACAAAAAACCCAACTAATTAGACGGTGCATCCCCAAAGTAAAGGGCTTCCTATAATCTGCTCATGGTGGGAAGAAGGGGGTTAGAAGTAGGAAGTCAGTTTCCAGCTAAGGAACTGCATCCTGTTTCTAAATTCTGTCCTGCCCACGAGGCAGAGACAAGGGATGAGAATACAAATTGCTGGTATTCACATCTTCAGCTAGTCCCCACTTCCACAGGGCTAGGAGGATAAAGACTTAGCATGAAGCTGAAGATGCTGAAACTAAACACAGGAACTTCCTGCTGGTACAGTTTCCTTTCTCTGAGTTTGTTCACAGCAGGATAAACACCTAACATTTGGGAAACAGTCCTGCCGGATTCACAGGCAGTGTTGACCGAACTGCTCTCTGACAGTCTGCAGTCTGGAAGGGGCCTTAGTGGTCATGTAACCTCACCTCCCACTGGACACAGGAATCTCCTCTTTGAGGCCCTGTTGTCAATAGCCACGTCCCCCCCCCCCCCCCCC
>NW_006789773.1:373125-384312 GCF_000442215.2 Lipotes vexillifer
CCCCCCCCCCACTTCAGGTTTCCTAGGAGAGAGCACCCATTAGGTGGCCGCACATGTGTTGGAACAGCTCCAAAGGGACTTAATTTTAAGCGCCATGGTCCTAACTTCTCCACGATTCTTGGTGATCATTCTCCATCCAGCTCTCTCTGAGCTACACAGTTAAGCTGACCTTGTGGACTGGATGTCATTAAACAAGCATTTACTGAACACCTAGTATGTGTCTCCTACTGTGTGATACGTATTCATCCTGAGGGCCCCACAGGGCAGCGACTGTGTCGTGGTTCTTTGCAGATACGCAAGGATTACATACACAGTACTAAACATGCTGGGCACACAGTAGGGTCTTTGTACTTTTACACTTGACTCACTATCAATCTCAGTCAAATCTAAGTACAATCTACCCAAAGTATTTCAGAAGCCTCAACACTCAGGAGAACGGGACCTTGTGAAAGTGGAAAGGTGCCAAGCTATTCCAGGAAGCCCCTTCCTTGAAGGAGATTTCCAATCCATTGGGGGGCCACAAATCACCAGAACAAGGCAGGGAGGAGTTCAACTGAATAGAACATCCAGCCTCTTCTAAGTTTGCTCCACAAGGACCCTCTCCCCCATCCCGCACCAGAGAAATGTTACTACTAGAACTGAAAGGAACTTGTGCAGGATCCATCCGTCCGTCCAACCATCCACCCATCTAACAAACAGCTGAAGAGAACATGCTCCAGATAATGCTCTAGGCATTAGGGAAACAGGCTCTACCTCTAAGGAACCCACCGTCTATGAGAGAGACAGACATGTAACTAACCCTGCGGTTAAGACCTACTTGGATTCAGTCAAACAGTTCCCCTCATCACCTGTCAAGGGAGCTGGGCAGTTCCGACTCGGCCCCTTCGCTGTGTATGATCTGGGGGCAAACCCCTCCTCCCTGAGCTTCGGCTTTCGTTATGCAAGAAGAGTGAGTGTGAATATATCTTAGGCCCCCCACAGAGACAGAGACGTGAGAGGGGGAGACAAAGAGCATATAAAGGACACACCGTGAACTACTGAGAAGAGAGGCTTCTCCGAGACACAGGGACGCAGATCTACATCTGGCAAAGGATCCAGGAACAAGATCCAGGCTGTCTGGGCCCCTAGTTAACTCAGCATCAGCAGCTTTCTTTCCCTCTCGTCAGGGCCACACCATCTCAGGCACCAGCGGCCACTGCCGTGCTGTCAGGAGAAAGTTCCCAGCCGGGCAGGCAGGCTAAGGGGTGTGCAGGGTGTATATAGGTGGATGGGGGTAAAGAGAAGTATTGGGTGCACCCTTCCCTCCCGTCTCTCCTCCCCAAACTCGCCGTTTGAGCCAAGTGTATGGCTCATCCCCTCCAGAACCTATGGATTCAAACCCAGTTCTGACTCACTTTCTGCCAGAGATCAAACAGAAACAGGCTGAAGAATAACCATTATGTTAAAATCATAGAAATTTTAGAACAAAGAGGTCTGTAAGAGGGGTCGGCCAATCTGCCCAGTTGCAAGCAGATACCTATGTCACCCAAGAGAGGCTGTACGCTCATTTAAAATATATTCAGAGTACAAAATTCCAGGGCTTCCACCTCTGATCCTTCTGACTGGCTTCTGCTACCATCAGCAAGTTCTTTATGATTAAAAAAGAAAAAAAAAAAAACCTGTTAGAATTCCTTTGGGTGGAATGAATCTAATGCCTCAAACCTATTTTTAGAAGTTTAAAATCATTTCTCCTACATCTCCACCTAATCTTTGTTTAGAGTCTACCTCAAGTGACAGAGAGATAATTAAATGATGATGTAACTCACTTCACCTTAGGACAACTCTTCTTATTTTAAGCTCAATCTGTTTCCTGTGGCTTCCCACCAAAGGTCCTATATCTATCTATCCACTTGGCAGGTGCAGAATAAATCTCACTGCTCTTCCACGTGGCGCTTTTGACGTGGCTCTCAGGCTCCCTCAGTCTTTTCTTCTCCAGACTTGCTGGTCCCTCTGGCCATCCCTCACACAGCACGACTGGATCCCTTGGCCACTGGGTTCGCTCTCCTCTGAACGAATTCCAGTTCATCTCAATCCCCCTTAAACTGTGGAGCCCAGAAATGGCTGTAGGACAGAAAAGGAGTGCCCTGATGACCTCAGAATAGAGCAGAACCATCACTCCACGTGCTCTGGAAATCAGAGTGCAAACATAGATTTTTGGAGTCATATTCTGAATCAGAGGAATCTGGAATTAGTCACTCTTCTCTTATGAGTCTCTGGCTACAGCTTCCAGGCTAAGGAGAGCGCGTGCACGTGTAACGTATGTATGCATCCCTACAAGGGACACTCCCCGCCCCCACCATTCCTTCCCCCAACCAGACAAACCCACGTTCCAGTGGGATGCAGAAGAACCCACTCAATCCTCAGCCCAACTCAGGTGATACTACAATTCGGAACGTTTATATGCATATTTCCAGGCCAGATACAAAACCAGCCCTTAAGAGATTCTGGAGATGTCATGTCCTTAGCAAATGTTTTCCCGTCTTCTAGTCCAAACATTTGCTCCTTGGACCCTTACTGCCTGACTTACAGAGAAGATGAGGTTTTGCCTGGCTGGCCGAGAGCAATACTGTGAGGTTCTGTCTGAGGCCGTTAGGAAAACTGAATCCAGCCCTGTCTCATCTGTCACCGGAACAGAAGGGTGCGTGTGTGTGAACATGTGCACAGTGAAGGCTGCTCACGCCCTTCACACTTTCCTAAGGAGGTCTCAGGTAATTATCAGGCCGCTCAATTCAGGACTAATTCATGGGTCAGCAAACTACGACCCACAGGCCAAATCCGGCCTACCACCCGTTTTTGTGTGACCCACAAGCTAAAAATGGTTCTTACATTTTTAAACGGTTGGGGGAAAAAAAAATGTCTTGTGACATGTGAAAATTATATGAAAGAGAAATTTCAGAGTCCATAAATAAAGTTTAATTGGGAAAACAGCCACGTGCTTTCATCCTTATATGTCTGTGGCTGCTTCCACTGTACAAAGCATTACAAGAGAGATGGCCTGGCCCACAAAGCCCAAAGTATTCACTCTCTGGCCCCTTACAGAAACAGCTAGCAAACCCTAGTCCCACAAAATGTGTGACCTTGAAAGGTCTGTTCTGTGAGTCTGCCTCTCCTCCGTCAGGTTGAAGAGGTGGGTACCTGTGCCCCACCGACAAGGCACCTGTGCTTGACGACTCCACAGTGGAAGGAAGGGGCTGCAGGCTGCCTGCCGCCTGCAGAAGATATCTGTAGGGCCAGGAAAGAGAGGAGGGGTTTTTTTCCAGGTAGGACGACAGAAGCTCCCACTCCTTCATTCTCTCCCAATGGGGTACCCAATGGGGTACTACCATCCATGGCCTTGACACTGACACTCTCCTGCCAATGGCAGCTCCCCAAAACGTCCCTTTCTCTTCCCTTCTTCCAAAGCCAGCTCTTTCCAGCCCATCCCGAACTTCGCTAACCTATGGAGTGCTGTCTAAGGCAAAGGAGGAAAGCATGCCCACCTTAAGGCTGCCGGGAGAGGAGTAGCGGGAAGCAGAGGGGCCAGGCGGTGTCCACAGAAGCGATCTGCTAACAAGTGTCCGAGAAAGTAAAGAGGCAAAGATCCCCTTTCCCCAGCCCTGGCTGGGCGCTTGGCTGAGTCCCCAGGGAGACAGAGCTTCAAGCCCTCCCCTACTCTCCACTTACCTAAATTAAGCAAATAACTAACAATACAAGGAGGCGTGGGGGGGTAAGGGCCCCCCCCCCCCCCTGCCCGCCACTGGGTATCTATTTTCTGAAAACACACGGCAAATCTCTGAGCCAAATGCTGGCTAAGCCAAAGAATAAACAAATCGCTTTATTCCCCCGAGACAGGAGCTACTGACTTCCCCTCTGGTGCCCCCCTCCTGCTAGCTGGACCCATCCACCGATCCCAGGGCTCTTCCCTGCAGGAGAAGCCGGATCTGTCTACATCTGAGAGGGCGGCCTGCCTTCTAACCCTCCAGCCCACCTCTCCTCCCTTGCTAACCACTGCTCTGGTCACCTGCCCCCCACCAGAGGCACCCCAGAGCTAAGTCAGTGGGTGGAGAACAGGAGCACATGGCCTGTCCACACCTCCCCCAGAAGCTCCGGCCAGCTCTCCATGACGCATCGCTCATGCAATCCTCTGCCCTCTTTTCTCCAAGTTCAGGGACCCTGAATAAGTCTTGCTGGCCAAGGGGACCCCACCAGCCTCAACCCAACCCCTCCCTCCACCAGCCCCAGGCCCACCCCTCAGTGCTCCAAAGCTCAGCTCGGACAGTGCTACTATGAGGGCAGTGCTACTCTGACGGAGGTGAGGAAGAGGGGGAGAAAAAAGCCAGGGAGGAAAAAGAATGTGGCATCTCTGCAGCATGATGTCACGCTGGCTGCTTTCAGATCCCCCAACACAGAACAGAAGCAAACAACATGGACTCCAGATTTACTGAGCCGGGAAAGGTTTGTGTTCTCAGCAGCTCCAGCCGCCTGCGCCAGCTGGAAAAAGCACACAGCCAGATAAGACAGGTCCCCCACCCGACCCCTGCATAGGCGCCCCTTCCAAAAAAATGCCTGGAGAAAATAAAGATGGACTGACATATACACACACACAAGCGTCAGCACGAGTGAGCACTAACCTGGCAGCCATTGGGAAGGTAGTGGAGCGCAGGGCAGAGCTCATTCATTCATGCACTGGGCAGTGGGGGGAGGGGGCGGGGAGCGGGGGGCCCTGAGGATGCCAGAGGGCACGCACCTCCATGACCATCCCACAGCCCTGTGGCTAACGGCGGGGGCAGGGCTCTCACAAGCTGGGGTAGCTTCCTTTCCCTGCTGTTTCGAAACGCTCTGGAATTGTAAGCGTGACTCCCCTTGAATTTCTTCCCCCCACCTCCCCTGCGGCCGGTGCCGGTGCTGGTGCTTGGTGTGGTCGTGCGGCCACGCCGCCGAGCCCCTCTCTCCCGGCCCTCACTCCCTTTCTCTCTCTCCCTCGGACTCCCTCCCAGACAGCTGTTCCCGAGCTCCTGCACGCACGCGCATAGCGCACAGACACACTCAGACACGCACCCCTCTGGCGCGCAGACACACTCGCACACACGCACGCAGACACGCGCACGCACACCCCGCCGCCTGCCGCTTTACATAATGCAACTCTTTGGTGCACAGTCAGCTTGCCAGCTCTCAATTATTCATGCCGTCCTGGAGGACAGGGCCGCTGGGGCGACAAGCGTTATTTCCTCTCCATCCCCCAATCTGACAAAACACAGGTTGATGCCCCTGAGAGATTCTGCTCCCTTCGCCACCACCAGTTATTTCCCAGGTGTTGCCTATTAGGTCAACCTGTATCAAGGAGGTGATACTAAATCAAAACACAAGTGCCTGGCTCAGAATAGAGCCTTGCACCTTTCAAAGGATGACAGCTGCTCTTACTGCCTGAGCCTCAGGAACAGAGGAAAGGAGGAAGGCGGCACTGGAGACCACAATCTTTAAAAGAAAATGGCAACGGCCTCTTCAGGGCAGCCTCCACGACTTCCAAGGCAGCAGGCCGTGATACCTGCAGGTCAGACCCTTAACAAGTAAAACACTTACATTCATGACAAAGCACAGTCATCTGAGTTTTCAAACTCTAAGCAGCACCTCCAAAAATTGGGGTTTTTTTTTCCTGTCCATTCACTGGAATGTAGCACTAGTACTGAAACAGCCCCCAGATGAATGTTCTTTCAGATGAGGCGTATTCTATTCAGCAAGGATATTAATGAATACTTTGAAAGTCATTCACGGCTTACAAAGCACTTTCACTCACATTAATTCATTTGATTTCCACAACAATCATATACATAGGCATTGTTATGACAACTAACATAAGGATGCTGAGCCCTGGAAAACACTCAGGAGTGTGTGTGTGGAGGGTCCCCACAGCAAGAAAGGTTGAGCTGGGAATCCAGATCACCTGACCTGAAATCCCATGACACCACAAGTATGACGGTGAGAATTTTGAGTACCACCGTCATCTTTTGAGGGGAGGAGCAGAGGAACCCCAAACCTGGGCCCAAAACAACAAGAACAATGGTGACGGTTAGCTCAGTGTTTCTCGAACTTTAATCAGTTGAGGATCTTGTTAAACCACAGATTCTGATGTAGTATCTGTGGGAGGGACAGAGGGCCCAAGAGTCAGCCTTTCTATCAAACTCCCAGATGATGTCCATGTTGCTATTCCAGGGACCACACTTTGAGTAGCAAAGTGTTGGTTTACGCATTCTCACTCTTTGGATGTCCCTAAAGGGCAGAGTTTTGTCTGCCTGCTGCAGCTGCACAGGGTAACATGCTGAAGGTGAATAACAACTATAATTCATCAATGCCACCTGTGTCCTGCTCACCAGACTCAGGCTGGGAGTTAATACTTCTTGGCCAACTGTTGGCAAAAAGTCTCACTCTATGATTGCCAAGCCCTACAGGCTCATCAAGAAAGGTCTTTCTAGGATTGTTTCTACCTGCAACCAGTTGAGAGAATAGCAGCTTCATGGTGTTTAGGAAGCACCTAGGTTTGGTAACTGTCCCACCTCAGTTACGTAGAGGAATTTCAGTGCCACAGAAAGGTGTGCTGGCAATGCCCTGGGATGCAAGCACTGCCCCAGTTCTACCCACCCCGGCTTGTCTGGTCAAGTCCCACCTCTTCTGAAATGATAATCTCGCTGTGGACCACCCACCCACCTCCCCTTCTGTTACTCCAGGGAAAGATCTCGGACTTCGGGGGTCAGATCTGCATTCAAAGCTATGCTTTGCTGCTTTCTGGCTCTGTGGCTCCAAGTTGCCCTGCCACCCCCTTCTCAGATGCAGTTTGTTCATCTGAAAAAGCCAAAAATAGGTATTTCCTCTCTTACAGGGCTGAAAAAAATGGAAGACTAAAATAAAGGTATGAAAAAGCACCCAGGAGAAGCTGGCTACATCCTCCACCTCTGAGCTTCTGACTGTACTACAGAATTTAGAACTTAATTGTAGATTCTGTTGTTCATTCTGTTGGTTTTATCTCCCTAAGAAGATTGTAGGCAACTTCCTTCATGTCCCTCCAACTCTTAGGAGTACTGGGTACAGCACAGGTATCTGTAAATATCCTTGCACTGACTGTCCCGTCCTCCATTAAGACAGTAAACAAAAGGGTTGGTAGGCCCGAGCCCTTGTCTTGCCTTCTCCATTCACTTACTCTGTGACTTTGGACAAATTATACTGACTTTTTGGAGGCTTTGCTTCTTCCGCTATAAAATGCACAGATTTCACCTTTCTTCTGAAACAGCTCTACACAGCCCGGTAGTATCAGTATCTTCATGATTTAGATTGACAGCAATAGGTTAAAAGGGCAGACACAGAGATCAGACAAACCTGACTTCAAAAGCTAGTTCTCTCAATTACACTAAGTCCCCTGCATACGAACCTTCAAGTTGTGAACTTTCAAAGGTGCAAAACGTGCCCATGTATGCTAGCTGTTGTACTGTACTATGGTACTTTTCAAGGTACTGTACTGTTAAGATTAAAAATGTTTTCATTGCTGTGTTTGTTTTTTATGTATTATTTGTGTGAAAAGTAGTATAAACGTATTACAGTACAGTACTATATAGCCGATTGCGTTAGCTGGGTACCTAGGCTAACTTTGTTGGACTTACGAACAAATTGGACTTAGGAACACGCTCTCGGAACAGAACTCGTTTGTATGTAGGGGACTTACTGTACTAATTTTGTGACCCTTGAAGTTAGCCTCTGGCTTCAGACTTTAAATTCTTTAAGTAGTCACAAAAATAACAGAATATTACTGGATTGTGTGAGGATTAAGAGAGGTAAATACAAATAACAAGCTTTTCACTGTACCTGACACAGTGTCTATCCAATAAATGAAAATTATTATCAGTACTGATTTTAAAAATAGCTATTTTTAAAAAACACAACAAAAGATATCTTCTAGTGGTGAGACAGGCATTCAGAAGCCTTCAGTTGAGTCTGGATCTAAGAAAGATCTCAGTTCCTAAAGATGCATGTGGTATGTGCATGATATTTCCTCAGTTTCCAAAATGTTCTTTGCCTGCTCCTCCCAAATTGGACCTCATTAAATAATAAGAAAGTTACAGGGGGCTTCCCTGGTGGCACAGTGGTTAAGAATCCGCCTGCAAAAGCAGGGGACACGGGTTCGAGCCCTGGTTCGGGAAGATCCCACGTGCCTCGGAGCAACTAAGCCCGTGCGCCACAACTACTGAGCCTGCGCTCTAGAGCCCATGAGCCACAACCACTGAAGCCCGTGCGCCTAGAACCCGTGCTCCACAACAAGAGAAGCCACCGCAATGAGAAGCCCACGCACTGCAATGAAGAGTAGCCCCCGCTCGCCACAACTAGAGAAAGCCCGCGCCCGGCAACGAAGGCCCAACGCAGCCAAAAATTAAACACAAAACAAACAAACAAAAACCAGAAATAGAGTACTTTCTACACGCAGTGCAATTCGCTAAGTCTCTGATGTGAATGGTCTCATTTAATTCTACCAGCAACGATAAGAAACAGGTACTCATCAACCCCGCTTTTCTGATGAACGAAAACCATGAGAAAGAGGGTTTAATAACCTTCCTATAGTATATGGTTAATAAACAGTAAGAGCATGTTTCTGAAACCCAGACCCCCTTAGCCGAGTCCTACTCTTAACCATTAATTGTGTATGAAAAGAAGGCTACTGACTCCTCATGAGGAGGGAAGGGGCCTTTTCAAACTCACAGTGTTTATAGATTGCACTGTTCGCCTCATCCTTCCTGAAAGTCACAGCGCAAACTCCAAAGAGGCTGGCTGAGCCTCAGAGCGCTCGCTGTGGCCAGAACAGGGCTGACCGGGCAGGTGGGACTCCTGGTCCCGGACTCAATCTCCGCGTTCCAGTGGCTGGGCTATCTGTTGCCTAAATTCCCAAGCTGCTTTTCTGTAAATGAATTTAGGAAATTGAGGTCAAAGTAGTTTTCTTTTTCTGAATTAAACCTTTGCCGTAGAGTTATAGAAAACTGACATTAGTTTCTATTTTTGAAAGGAAAAGAGGTTTCTGAGAGTCTTGTACAGTATCAAAAGCACTTTCCAAAGAGCACCCTGGAGGACTTGGGGAAGAAAAAGAAGTTAATGTACACCTGCAAATCCAATTGAACCAATGGTCCCATTCAACCCAATCCCATTCGATCGCAAGCTATAAAAAGAAGGTCGTGTCTACACAGCATCTTGTTCACCTCAAGTGCTTAACAAGTGTTGTGGACAAGAATGGGAGGTAGGGATGATAAAAGATAAGGTCTTATCTTTGAATCCTGCTCCCATCCCGACAAAAACAAAAGAATTTTTACATAGCAAATACTTCAAAGATTTTAACTACTGAATTTGTTGAATTATGGGGAATGATAGGCAAAAGTGAACCTGACTCTATCACGACCATCATCCAAAGCACAAGTGCTTTTCTGAAGCACAAGCATCTAGGAGATTCCTGAAGTGTGTGGGGGTAAGTCAAAGAAGGAAAAGGAACAAAGATCTAACACCTACTGAGACTCGACCATGTGCTAGTCATGTATTTTACTTTATTATATATTTTCTTGTAAAACTTTTTATTTAATCAAATAAATGAAGAAACTGAGTATAGAAGCCTCTCCTTACCCAAGGTCACACTAGTATTTCTAAAATCTGTGTTTGCACCACACCATGCTATTTCCATAAATAAACACCTACTAAGGAAAAAGGCACTTCCCAGGTCACTGGCACTTAATCATAACCAGTTACTATCATAACACCGCATTTAGTCCTCCACACAACCCTGCAAGGTAAGTTCTATCCTTCCTATTTACTCAGGCCGGCTATCCATTTATTGCCCCTCAGCTCCAAATCCACCCTTCTTTGCCTCGCCTTGTGATGCTGGAGCTGTGCCCTGGGAGCGGTTCGCCAGCCTCCCGGGAGCACCACTGGCGTCCCGTGGGTTGTTTTCGGGTTTATGTGCCCCACCCTGCAGCGTCTCAGGAACTTTCTGTGCCATATACTGGGCAACAGCCACTGCCCTCCAGAATGAGCTCTGAGTCTTAGCCCTGTGTAAGGGGCCACCCTTACCAATTTGTTCCTAGAGGTAGTGGCTGCACCCTACCTCTGTTATTCCTGTATTCCTTAGAGTCTGCTGCACTCGTTTACACTTGTTCATGATTCCTCATACTAAACTTTCCCTGTTCAACTTATTGGTGTGGTGTCAATCTCCTGACCGATGCTCCCTGATATATTACTACTCTACAGGGATGAGCAAAAAGCAGCTTAGAGGAGTAATACACCATCCTTGCCCTTGAGTTATTCAGTAAGAAGAAAATGGCTAAAAGCATCTAGAGCACTCTATGAGGCAGACAGATTTTATACATTTAATATGCACTCCCTCATTTAATCCTCACATCAACCCTCCTTTACAGATGAGGAAACGGAGATATCTCAGAGATTAAATAATTTCCCCAGATCACACAGTGCACAGAGAAACCAGAGTTTCTGACCCCACAGTCCATTCTCAGCCATGCTATGCTACAACGCTGCCACCATCAGCTGGCTGCAGTCAAAGAGGGAAAGGGGTGCAAGGAGGCAGAAGTGGGACACAGAAACACAACAGTCTTTCACGAAGTTTGGAAGAGCAAAAAGAAGGTGAATTGTTGTCCAGAGAGGTCCACCTGTCTCCGAAGAATTTAAAATATGAGAAGGGACCATTAAAGGTCTTTTAAGTCAGTCTCTTAGTGTAAGAGACTTGGCGTACCCTGGTCATCAGGTACTCGGGAGACCCTATTAAATATCTCTTTCAGAATTAATGCTTGTCCATGTTTTATGAACCATTAATGCAGAAGAACCGATGGTCCACAGACTTCCACTCTGCCATCTCTGAGGTCCCAAACCCAGACTTTAATCCATGGAACCTGGGTCAGGGGTTCCGAATAGGTATATTGATTGCCTCTGACCCAGCTGTAACCCAAGACATCTCATGAATATTGCAACTCTCACATGAGGAGCAGTGATGTCTACATAATTAAAACCTGAAGCAAGAAATGGCCGGAAGGGTGGGGAGAGAGGGGTGAGGATTCAGATAGCTCTAACACCAATCCCACCCTATGGTAAACCAACACTGCCACTAAAACAATGCCCACCCGTTAGGTCAAACTTCAG
>NW_006789773.1:384324-403927 GCF_000442215.2 Lipotes vexillifer
GCAGGATAAAACCTTTCCCTAGAGCCAAATGCAGCCCACTAGGATAAAAAGACCTATCCCCTAGCCCACTGGGAAGAGAATTTGCTGGGGATGGAGATCCTTCTATGTATTAGTCAAAGCCCGCATCACCATGCCTGCCAACACTCTCTACCAATTTTCTTATAACCCCATCCAAATAGAAAAACTGACTCCTGAGTATCTCCTTTTTCAAAAATGTTCCTGATCATCAGTCCTAGATTTTCAGCCAGGATCAATTATAAACCCACTGAATGGTCTATGCCAGTGATTTCCAAACTTTACTACACCTAGTAGTTTCTACATATCCCAATGCCTGGTCACACCCTGTACCCGATTAAATCAGAGTGTCTGGGGGGGCGGGGTGTGGGTGTGGGTGAGAGCTAGGCTTCGGTAAATTTTTTTTTAAACATTTATTTATTTATTTTTGGTTGTGTTGGGTCTTCATTGCTGCGTGTGGACTTTCTCTAGTTGCAGCAAGCGGGGGCTACTCTTCGTTGCGGTGCGCGGGCTTCTCATCGTGGTGGCTTCTCTTTGTTGCACAGCATGCGCTCGAGGCACATGGGCTTCCGTAGTTGTGACACGTGGGCTCAGTAGTTGTGGTGCACGGGCTTAGTTGCTCCGCGGCACGTGGGATCTTAGCTTCCCGACCAGGGATCAAACCCACGCCCCCTGCAGTGGAAGCGCAGAGTCTTAACCACTGAACCGCCAGGGAAGCCCATCATTTAATCTTATTATTCCAGTTTCACAGAAAACAAATTAAGTCAAGAGACTATAAGCGCATCTACAAGTTTATTCAGGACACCTGTGAGACTTCAACAAATTTGAAAAGATCAAGTCATCCCATGTTATCTTTTCTCTGATCTTTGAGTTTTAATTTAACCCAATTACCTTTGCTCTATTCTTTTGATTTAGAAAACTGCTCTCTCTACACGAAAAGACAACGTCATGTATGTGTTTGGTGACATTCTGAAACACACGGAAAAACAGAATGAAAATCCCTCCATTTCCTAGATCTTCAGAATGAGAGTGAGCGCTCAGGGATCATGGCAAAAATCTACACAAGAAAGCAGGCACTAGAGATTGGTTCAAGATGGCAGAGTAGAAGGACATGCTCTCATTCCCTCTTGTGAGAGCACCAGAATCACAACTAACTGCTGAACAATCATCGACAGGAAGACACTGGAACTCACCAAAAAAGATACCCCACATCCAAAGACAAAGGAGAAGCCGCAATGAGATGGTAGGAGGGGCGCAATCACAATAAAATCAAATCCCAAAACTGCTGGGTGGGTAACTCACAAACTGGAGATCACTTATGCCACAGAAGTCCACCCAGTGGAGTGAAGGTTCTGAGTCCCACGTCAGGCTTCCCAACCTGGGGGTCCGGCAACAGGAGGAGGAATTCCTAGAGAATGAGATTTTGAAGGCTAGCGGGATTTGACTGCAGGACTTCTACAGGACTGGGGGAAACAGAGACTCCACTCTTGGAGGGCACACACAAAGCAGTGTGCTCATCGGGACCCAAGGGAAGGAGCAATGACCCCACAGGAGACTGAACCAGACCTACCTGCTAGTGTTGGAGGGTCTCCTGAAGAGATGGGGGTGGCTGTGTGTCACCGTGAGGACAAGGACACTGGCAGCAGAAGTTCTGGGAAGTACACCTTGGCATGAGCCTTCCCAGAGTCTGCCATTAGCCCCACCAAAGAGCCCAGGTAGGCTCCAGTGTTGGGTCGCCTCAGGCCAAACTACCAACAGGGAGGGAACCCAGTCCCACCCATCAGCAGAAAAGTGGATTAAAGTTTCACTGAGCTCTGCCCACCAAAGCAACAACCAGCTCTACCCACCACCAGTCCCTCCAATCAGGAAACTTGCACAACAAGCCTCTTAGATAGCCTCATCCACCAGAGGGCAGACAGAAGAAGTAAGAAGAATTACAATCCTGCAGCCTGTGGAACAAAAACCACATTCACAGAAAGACAGACAAGATGAAAAGGCAGAGGGCTACGTACCAGATGAAGGAACAAGATAAAACCCCAGAAAAACAACTAAAGGAAGTGGAGATAGGCAAGCTTCCAGAAAAAGAATTCAGAATAATGACAGTGAAGATGATCCAGGACCTCAGAAAAAGAATGGAGGCAAAGATCAAGAAGATGCAAGAAATGTCTAACAAAGATCCAGAAGAATTAGAGAGCAAACAAACAGAGAAGAACAACACAATAACTGAAATGAAAAATATACCAGAAGGAATCAATAGCAGAATAACTGAGGCAGAAGAACGTATAAGTGACCTGGAAGACAGAATGGTGGAATTCACTGTTGTGGAACAGAATAAAGAAAAAAGAATGAAAAGAAAATGAAGACAGCCTAAGGGACCTCTGGGAAAACCTTAAAAACAACAACATTCGCATTATAGGGGTCCCAGGAGGAGAAGAGAGACAGAAAGAACCCGAGAAAATATTTGAGGAGATTACAGTTGAGAATTTCCCTAACATGGGAAAGGAAACAGCCACCCAAGTCCAGGAAGCGCAGAGAGTCCCATACAGGACAAACCCAAGGAGAAACATGCCAAGACACATAGTAATCAAATTGGCAAAAATTAAAGACAAAGAAAAATTAATGAAAGCAGCAGGGGAAAATGACAAATAACATACAAGGGAACTCCCATAAGGTTAACAGCTGACTTCTCAGCAGAAACTCTACAAGCTGGAAGAGAGTGGCATGATAAACTTAAAGTGATGAAAGGGAAGAACCTACAACCAAGATTACTCTACCTGGCAAGGATCTCATTCAGATTCATGGAGAAATCAAAGCTTTACAGATAAGCAAAAGCTAAGAGAATTCAGCACCACCAAACCAGCTCTACAACAAATGCTAAAGGAACTTCTCTAACTGGGAAACACAAGAGAAGAAAAGGACCTACAAAAACAAACCCAAGGGCTTCCCTGGCGGCACAGTGGTTGAGAGTCCGCCTGCTGATGCAGGGGACACAGGTTTGTGCCCCAGTCCGGGAAGATCCCACATGCCGCGGAGTGCCTGGGCCCGTGAGCCATGGCCGCTGAGCCTGCACGCCTGGAGCCTGTGCTCCACAACGGTGAGAGGCCCATGTACCGCAAAAAAAAAAAAAAAAAAAAAAAAAAAAGAAAGAAAACAACAACAACAACAAAAAACCCCAAGACAATTAAGAAAATGATCATAGGAACATACATATGAATAATTACCTTAAACGTGAATGGATTTAATGCTCCAACCAAAAGACACAGGCTCGCAGAATGGATACAAAAACAAGATCCATGTATATGCTGTCTACAAGAGACCCACTTCAGACCTAATACAGACTAAAAGTGAGGGGATGGAAAAAGATATTCCAGCAAATGGAAATCAAAAGAAAGCTGGAATAGCAATACTCATATCAGATAAAATAGACTTTAAAACAAAGAATGTTACAAGAGACAAGGAAGGACACTACATAATGATCAAGGGATCAATCCACGAAGAAGATATAACAATTATAAATATATATGCACCCAACATAGGAGCACCTCAATACATAAGGCAACTGCTAACAGCTACAGAAGAGGAAATCGACAGTAACGCAATAATAGTGCAGGACCTTAACACCTCACTTACACCAATGGACAGATAATCCAAACAGAAAATTAACAAGGAAACACAAGCTTTAAATGACACAACAGACCAGACAGATTTAATTGATATTTATAGGACATTCCATCCAAAAACAGCAGACTACACTTTCTTCTCAAGTGAGCATGGAACATTCTCCAGGACAGATCACATCTTGGGTCACAAGTCAAGCCTCAGTAAATTTAAGAAAACTGAAATCATATCAAGCATCTTTTCTGACCACAATGCTATGAGATTAGAAATCAATTACAGGGAAAAAAATGTAAAAAAAAAAAACACATGGAGGCTAAACAACACGTTACTAAATAACCAAGAGATCACTGAAGAAATCAAAGAGGAAATCAAAAAATACCTAGAGACAAATGACAATGAAAACACGATGATCCAAAACCTATGGGATGCAGCAAAAGCAGTTCTAAGAGGGAAGTTTATAGCTATACAAGCCTACCTCAAGGGACAAGAAAAATCTCAAATAAGCAATCTAACCTTACACCTAAAGAAACTAGAGAAAGAAGAACAAACAAAACACAAAGTTAGCAGAAGAAAGAAATCATACAGATCAAAGCAGAAATAAATGAAATAGAAACAAAGAAAACAATAGCAAAGATCAATGAAACTAAAAGCTGGTTCTTAGAGAAGATAAACAAAATCGATAAACCATTAGCCAGACTCATCAAGAAAAAGAGGGAGAGGACTCAAATCAATAAAATTAGAAATGAAAAAGGAGAAGTTACAACAGACACAGAAGAAATACAAAGCATCCTAAGAGACTACTACAAGCAACTCTATGCCAATAAAATGGACAACTTGGAAGAGGTGGACAAATTCTTACGTAGGTATAACCTTCCAAGACTGAACCAGGAAGAAATAGAAAATATGAACAGACCAATCACAAGTAATGAAAGTGAAACTGTGATTAGAAATCTTCCAACAAACAAAAGTCCAGGACCAGATGGCTTCACAGGTGAATTCTATCAAACATTTAGAGAAGAGCTAACACCCATCCTTCTCAAACTCTTCCAAAAAACTGCAGAGGATGGAACACTCCCAAACTCATTCTATGAGGCCACCATCACCCTGATACCAAAACCAGACAAAGATACTACAAAAAAAGAAAATTACAGACCAGTATCACTCATGAATATAGATGCAAAAGTCCTCAACAAAATACTAGCAAACAGAATCCAACAACACATTAAAAGGATCGTACACCATGATCAAGTGGGATTCATCCCAGGGATGCAAGGATTCTTCAATATACGCAAATCAATCAATGTGACCCACCATATTCACAAACTGAAGAAGAAAAACCGTATGATCATCTCAATGGATGCAGAAAAAGCTTTTGATAAAATTCAACACTCATTTACGATAAAAACTCTCCAGAAAGTGGGCATAGAGGGAACCTACCTCAACATAATAAAGGCCATATATGACAAACCCCCAGCAAACATCATTCTTAATGGTGAAAAACTGAAAGCACTTCCTCTAAGATCAGGAACTCTCACCACTATTATTCAACAGAGTTTTGGAAGTCTTAGCCACGGCAATCAGAGAAGAAAAAGAAATAAAAGGAATACAAATTGGAAAAGAAGAAGTAAAACTGTCACTGCTTGCAGATGACATGATACTATACACAGAGAATCCTAAAGATGCCACCAGAAAACTACTAGAGCTAATCAATGAATTTGGTAAAGTTGCAGGATACAAAATTAATGCATGCACAGAAATCTCTTGCATTCCTCTACACTAATGATGAAAAAACTGAAAGAGAAATTAAGGAAACACTCCCATTTACCATTGCAACAGAAAGAAAAAAACAACCTAGGAATAAACCTATCTAGGGAGACAAAAGACCTGTATGCAGAAAACTATAAGACACTGATGACAGAAATTAAAGATGATACCAACAGATGGAGAGATATACCATGTTCTTGGATTGGAAGAATCAATATTGTGAAAATGACTCAACTACCCCAAGCAATCTACAGATTCAATGCAATCCCTATCAAATTACCAATGGCATTTTTTTTAGATTTGGAACCAAAAAATCTTAAAATTTGTATGGAGACACAAAAGACCCCGAATAGCCAAAGCAGTCTTGAGGGAAAAAAATGGAGCTGGAGGAATCAGACCCCCCGACTTCAGACTATACTACCAAGCTACAGTAATCAAGACAATATGGTATTGGCACCAAAACAGGAATATAGATCAATGGAACAAGATAGAAAGTCCAGAGATAAACCCAGGCACTCGTGGTCAACTAATCTATGACAAAGGAGGCAAGGATATACAATGGAGAAAAGACAGTCTCTTCAGTAAGTGATGCTGGGAAAACTAGACAGCTACATGTAAAAGAATGAAATTAGAACACTCCCTAACACCATACACACACACACAAAAAAAAAACCCTCAAAATGGATTAGAGACCATTGTTAGACCGGACACTATAAATGTAAGACCGGACACTATAAAACTCACAGAGGAAAACATAGGAAGAACACTCTTTGACGTAAATCACAGCAAGATCTTTTTTGATCCACCTCCTAGAGTAATGGAAATAAAAACAAAAATAAACAAATGGGACCTAATGAAACTTAAAAGCTTTTGTAAAGCAAAGGAAACTACAAACAAGAAGAAAAGACAACCCTCAGAATGGGAGAAAGTATTTGCAAACGAATCAACGGACAAAGGATTAATCTCCAAAATATATAAACAGCTCATGCAGTTCAATATTAAAAAAACAAATAACCCAATCAAAAAATGGGCAGAAGACCTAAACAGTCATTTCTCCAAAGAGGACATACAGATGGCCAAGAAGCACATGAAAAGCTGCTCAACATCACTAATTATCAGAGAAATGCAAATCCAAACTACAATGAGGTATCACCTCACACCAGTCAGAATGGGCATCATCAGGAAATCTACAAACAACAAATGCTGGAGAGGGTGTGGAGAAAAGGGAACCCTCTTGCACTGTTGGTGGGAATGTAAATTGATACAGCCACTATGGAGAACAGCATGGAGGTTCCTTAAATAACTAAAAATAGAATTACCATATGGCCCAGCAGTCCCACTCACTACTGGGCATATACCCAGAGAAAACCATAATTCAAAAAGACACATACACCCCAATGTTTACTGCTGCGCTATTTACAATAGCCAGGTCATGGAAGCAACCTAAATGCCCACTGACAGACGAATGGATAAAGAAGATGTGGTACGTATATACAATGGAATATTACTCAGCCATAAAAAGGAACGAAATTGGGTCATTTGTAGAGACGTGGATGGATCTAGAGACCGTCATACAGAGTGAAGTAAGTCAGAAAGAGAAAAACAAATATCTTATATTAATGCATATATGTGGAACCTAGAAAAATGGTACAGATGAACTGGTTTGCAGGGCAGAAACAGACACAGATGTAGAGAACAAATGTATGGACATCAAGGGGGGAAAGCGGCGTGTGTGTGTGTGTGTGTGTGTGTGTGTGTGTGTGTGTGTGTGATGAATTGGGAGATTGGGATTCACATGTATACACTGATGTGCATAAAATGGATGACTAATAAGAACCTGCTGTATAAAAAAATAAATAAAATAAAATTCAAAAATTCAAAAAAAAAAAGAACTCCCCGGCCACCAGCATGCAGCATGCTGTGGGCCTTGGTTGGCACAGCCACCAAAGTAATCAAGAGAATACATGAATCCAATAAGTCAATTAAGTGGAAACTGATTAAGAGAACATATATTGTGTCATATATCTGGTCACACAGCTTGAGATTGCCATAACGTTAGGCAGTCAGTTAAATCATGTTGACTTACCTGTCAGCTGAAATCTTATTGTCATTATTATTATTATTATTATTTTTTTTTTTTTTTTTTTTTTTTTGCAGGCACTCAGTGCTCTACCCCAGAGAGAAAGCCCAGACCCCAACATGTACCAGAACATTACACCTCATATGTGGAAAGGATCGGGGGCAAGGACCTGGAGTTTATGCCCGGGGGGAAAAAATGGGATTGAGGAAAATGAAGATAATCTATGGTCATGATTCAGTGGGGGAAGCAGGTGGTGGGAGGAGTCTGTGTGGAGCCCAGGGAGCAAGCACTGGAAAAAGCACTAGAAAAAGAAAAAGTGAGGAGGCTGACAAATGGGATCCGCAGCTCACGGGAAGGACTCAGTCTCACTGAAAAGGGACCATCCTAAGGCAAGTCTGTCCTCTCTCCAGGCGATCATAACTGCCCAAGCAGGAAGGCCCTGGATGGAGAAACTGCCAGCAGGGTAGCTACAAGTGGGGCTGGAGACCTTTAAAACCTGGGCACAGAGCTAAGCTAATTACTTCATCTTGCAAATGAAAGTAGTTTAACTTGCCCACGACCCCAGCGTTAACATGGAAGAGGATTAAATAATAATACACCTGCTCTATGAGAGGGTGATTGTGAGGAAGAAGAGATGTAAGGCCAAGTGCAACGTCCTTGACTCTGAGACACGTGTTAAGGCCATTATAGCGCAGCAGTTACCTCAGTGCGCTGCTCCCTTCCATAGAGAGGCACTCATCTCCCTGTAGTGAGAGCTGCTGATGGGTCACACCCTAGCTCCTCCTGGGGCCCTGCCCTTGACCAAAGAGAGCAGCCTCACAGGAGAGTATGCCCCC
Organism: Lipotes vexillifer; assembly: GCF_000442215.2. Lineage (NCBI taxonomy): Eukaryota > Metazoa > Chordata > Mammalia > Artiodactyla > Lipotidae > Lipotes > Lipotes vexillifer. The sequence continues at coordinate 392,638 of NW_006789773.1, forward strand.
TCCCTAAGGACAGACCACCCCTAATGGCTAGTCCCTCGGGAATACGAAAGCTGCCCCTTTGGGGATAACTTTTTTGGGAACCTTGCCTCAATTTGGGATAACTCTGCAGGTCCATGCAGAACCAGAGCTGTCCGTGGGATTGGCCCAAGTGCATCGAAGTTTAACTTCTCCCTCTGCCCAATCCTGATTCCCTCACTCACTTCCAGGCTTGTTCCCAAGAGCAGTTCCCCATAAACCTCCTGCAGGCAAATCCGTCCCCATGTCTTTCCCAGGGTCTCTTTCCAACCTACGACACACACCAACTACCGCGAAGGAGTGTGTGAATAGGGAAGTGACAGGACACACCGCTGAAGTTTAAGAAAAACACCAAATTTCAGCCTCAAGAAATCAGTACCAGCCTGGAATTTCTAGAGTGACACCTGGTCCCCTGGGACAGGTGGATGACCATGCTATGGCTTCTACCTCTGTCCACCTCCGGATGTTAGGGGAGACTAAGCCCCGCTCCGAATCACCTCTTTGCAGAGTTAACTGACCTCTCCTTAATCCTGGATTAAGGTCTTAGAGAGGGATGGCTGCTTGCTGGTGCCCCAGTTAAGATGTTGACACACTGTATGTACTTAAGGACAGACTTCAAGTCCTTCCGGCCACTGGCCTGAGGCTTGGGCCGCATGACTACCCCCTCCATCTCCCTCTACCCCCTGCCCACTCTTCCTTTAACGGAGAGAGAAGCAGCCAGCTGTGGCAGCTAACAGAGCTCACGTGATGAAAACACTATGGTGAGGCCCCTGCACCGCAACGGAGCTGGTGAGGAAGAGAGGGGATCGTGACGAGTGAGTTAGGAAGGATGCTCGTCACAGCAATGACCCTGCCCCAGCTGGGGGTCCCCGGTGTGTTCCGGGGAGGCTGCTGTTGCCTCCCGGCCCCACTGCACACACCCCCGCGTCTCGGGAGTTTAGTTGGTCAGTGGAGCCGGGACAGAAAACCCAGGTAGAAAGAAAGCACCAGAGCTCACTGGTCACGCACACCATGACCCAGCTCTTCTTTAATTCACCCCAGACTCTGCGGAGGATTACTGGGAGTGCTCTCACACGGGCACGGACAGACCTTCCACCGTCTCTCTTTCCTTAGGATGGCACAGTGGCCTGGACCCTGTAAGTGCTGCCTCGAGCCTGGCTTCTGCAGACGTGTCCAAGCTGCTCTGTGAGGCTGCCAGACCCTGTTTGGGCTCCCCTGTGATGTGAGTTGTTCATTTTATGAACATCTTTTCTCAGTGTCCATTTCTCCATACATGTCCAGCCATGGCAGTTAGTCTGCTCAGCCACCCTTCCCAAGGGCAGCACCTGGGCTGCTTTGGCCATTGTCCCCAAGACAGGCCTCCTCCTAGCTGGGGACAGAGTATACGCTTGACTCTCGATGAGGACGAGGCAGGCTATGGAAGGAGTTACCAACAAGCTCCAGTCCCAAACTCACTATATAAGACAGCATCCACCTTCATGAGGTACAGGCACCCAGATGCCACTGGTGGTGACCTTGGATGTGTCCCACCTTTTCTCCGGGCCTCAGTTTCCCCCTCTTTTATAAGACGGGGTTGGTCTAGATGACCCCCATGAAGACCTGTGACCATTCTTCACCCTCACACATCTCCAAGTGCTAATAATAAGAAAAAAAAAAAAAAAAAAAGAGAGCTCTGTGGCCACAGACTGAGGTAGAACAAAGCAGCAGTGCTGACCACAGGAGACAGGGCCAGTGCCCGGCCATGAGGCTGCTCTCTTTACACTTTCTCTCTTCTGAACACATCGTTGCCTTGAACTACCTGCCTCTCCTCTCCCTTCCTCTGTATCCCCTGTCTCTCCAGAGAAGAGCTAAAACGCTGTGGGGGCAGTTGTGCTGGGCATCTGGGAGCCAATGCTCATTAAAGAGTTTGGGCCTGGCCTGACTCTCCATTCCAAACCTGATGGGGGCTGAAAAGGAACAGGTAGGGACAGATGCGACTAAGGAAGTAAGTGGCCACGTGGCAAGATGGGGACACCAACTCACCACGTGCATACCCCTGACACCCTGGCGGCACCATGCCCTCCAACCAAAATCAAATCTAAGCAAAACCAACTTCCTTTCTTACAGTCCACACGCTGTTAACCATTCAGCCACGCACCCCAGATGCTAGAGGCTCCCCGATGCAGAATAAGCCCTGACTTATGGTAAGGGCCTTTTTTCTACAAAGCCTGAAGGAATACAAACGTGGAGTGGGCAAAGATCACAATGCTCCGCATGGACCAAAACTACAGCGTGGCTGTGAGAGTAACTAAAATACACCTGGGCCTCGTCAACAGAAGCAAGGGAAGGGAGGTAATAAATCCCCCTGCAAATAATACCTAGAAAGGGCACCACTCTTTACGAGGTCTATTGCTCAGATAAGATAGATAAGACAGTGTGGGTCTGGACAGCCTGCCCTATGCAAAACTGTAAAGCAACTGGGAATGCTTCGATTAAAGGAGAAATGCCTTAAACTAAGCAGGATATCAAGTAATTGAAAAGAGGAAGAGAGACAGAAAGCCAAAGGAGAGAAGAGTCCTTTTGTGTTTCTCTAGAGAGAAGTTATCAGGTTACATAACTGGGTTTGAAGTAACATGGAATATTCTAAAAGCTCAGGGTGCGCTTCTAGCCAAGAGGCTGGCTTCACATCCCGATCTCCAGGCTGGTCCAGATGATCTTACAGAACCTCCCGACTCTGAGACATCCCCTGTGCTGAGCAGCGCCCAGTCACAGATGACAGCCAGTGAGCCTACAGGGTAGGAATGAGCACAGGGCCTCCTGATTTTCGCATTGGAAACCAGTAGGGAATCTCCACCCGCTCCTATTCTACGGATCCTTCTCTAGATTGAGAGGGAAGGGCTTCCCTCTATTGTCAGGGGCCAGAGAGACATCCACAGACTCCACGAATCTCCAAAGTGGAAAGGCCTTTTGATCTCACTCAGCCTAATTTTTCACCCAAAGCAGTGCTTTCCTCTGCAGCTTCCCTGGAGAAGGAAAAGAAACCAAAGGATCTCTTCCATTAGCTTCCAAAATAATGAATCAATATTCTTAACTAACGGGGCAGGTTAGCCAAACCCTTCTCCCAAGAGAGGTTGATACGTGGCCCTCAATCCACTGAGGTCCTCCTTCTGCCCATCACTGTGGGTCTCAGAACCACCAGAAGTACCAAAATCCACCCCATCAAGAACAGAAATGCGCCTGTGAAGCTTCCTGGAGATCTTGTGAAATATGCTCAAGTGGGAGTGAGTGGATGCTAGGAAAGCTCTGCCCACTGCTGGGTTCCCTGTGTGCTGACATTTGTGATCAAGATGGAAAATATCCACGAGACATGCCCTGGAGACTGGCTTGTTTTCTTCTAAATAATCTTGCATTCGACTCACCAAAAACTCTTGTAACAGTATCTATAAAATACCACCGCCTGGGTGTATGGCATTAGAATGCTCTACTAGACGAATGGCCTTTTGTCCAGCCTTGATTATTTCCCAGAACACCCTGGGGGGAAGGTAGAAAGGAAGAGCTCAATCCTCCCAGGTTGGGTGTCTCTCTCCCACCCTCCTCCAGCCACATGCCAGGCCCATAGCAGCCGGATCAACGTGTCTCCTGAGTAACGAATGCAAAGAAAAATTAGAAGGCACAGGAAGAAAAAGAAGCCTTGAGCTGGATACTAAACATGGAAAATTTTAGTCCAACAGAATAGTTTTCAGAAAAGTAGTGGTTGAGCAAAACCAAAAGGTTATAATAAAAACTTGGATGCGTGCTGAACTATAGCAGTGCCCACTCTGGCTCAGTGGCACTCCTGAGGGTAGCACCACCCACATACCCCTGGTTACACACACCCCCCCGAGCCCCCATGGATGCTTGTGTGCTTGTGTCCCTTCTCCTTCCCTGAGGTCAGGAAGGCTATGCAGAGGGCTCAATTTAACTCAGGGGATGGAGCTGGGTGTGGGTAGTAATTAGGATACCTTGTATTTATGTCTAGCTATTTCTGGCCTGTGGCTTGTTTTCTGCTCCTTCAGTTCCCTCTGAAGAGGTCAGGCAGCCTTACAGATGTGGATTCTGGCCTTCCTGTGCCAGCGATCCAGTGCTCATCAGCATCACCTCGCCCAGAGGTGGAAATTAGGCCAGGATTTTGTCCTCACTCTACTGGCCAAGTGACAGGGAGAGCAGATGTTAGGGCCACCTTCTCAGAGCGAGTCACACAGACGTACCTGAGAATTGTTGCTCATTTACTAAAGCATATAAGGCTTCCCTTCCCAAGGCCAGCTTAGCCAGGGCACACTGCCACTAAAAGACTATTCAAATCGTGATCTCCTGGATGAAACCTGGATGACCAGTTTACCAAAAAAAAAAAACAGGTTTCACAAAAAAGTCTACAGTACTACTGATGTGTTAGTTCTGTTGTGCTAACTTTATAAATATCAGCCCCTTTCATCCTCATAACCACCCTATACTGTAGGGACTAAATTATCCCTATTTTAACGGGTAAGACAACTGAGGCACACAGAGGTTGAGAAACTTACCCAAGATCACAGAGATAGTAGCTGGTGGGGGCCAGGATTCAAGCCCAGCGGACCAGCCCCAGGGTATACGCTCGTAACCACTGAAGAGAAGCCGCCTTTTGCTTAAATTCGTGGGCCCCGTGCAGATACTCTGATTCAGCACGTCCCCACATGATCCTCAGGACCAACCAGGTTTGGAGATCGCTAATGAAGTCGGTGGCTCTCAAACTACGGTGTGCTTGTGGGTATTCAGATTCCTGGGCCTCAGAAGTTCTAGAATTGGAACCAAGGATCTATAGTTTTAACAGGCGCCTAAGATGAGGCCAGTGCAGGTGGTTCACAGAAGGCCCGTGCAGAGAACTAGTCCCATCGCCTAACCCAGCTCACCTGGGACAAGTAAACAGCTCACTGGGGCACCTCAGGGCTGCCTGCGTTGACTGTCCCTTCTTCACTGGAGCAGCCTTGGGGGAGGGGAGCTGGTGGCCGTGTGAGGGCTGTTCTGTTCTTTGGCCTTGGTGACAGGCTGCGTTCAGATGGTGGAGGAGGGGGAGGGGGGGACTGAAGGGAGCTCACCGTCCCTCCACCCTCGACAGGCTGCACATCAGAGCGGCACACGCAGTGGGGAACGGGAAAAGGAGAAAAGACTGGGCGGCCTGGGCCCCCATCTCCCGTCACCGGAACAATGGCCTCTTCAAATCCCTGGCATCTGAACTGGCAGTCGGCCACCAGGGAAGAAAAAAGCCTGCTGTCCCTTTAAGGACGCCCTCTCTCCACAAAGGTCAGAAATGCCAGCTCAGCCTGCCCAGCGGCTGCCATTTTGCCACTTTGGTGCCCTGGGGCCCTGGGCCGTCAGCCCCGTTCCAGCTGGTTCTCCGGGCACCTGCTGTCTTCGGGAGAAGGCACAGCACCTGCGTGACAGCTGCGGCTCCAGGAGAGGTTCAGAGATCAGGGAGGAGGTGCCCGTGCAGAGGAAACCCAAGACCTCATTTGTTTCTCAAACTCATCCTCCTAGGGAGAGTTAGCCCCAAGGAAGTGGGACTTGGGGAGGGGGGCAGGTCAAAGATGACCGCAGGAGGGGTGGGGGTCAAAAAGAAAACGGACCAAGGAATGGGCGTTCCAAGAGCAACATTTCATCCAAGAGAGCAAAGGCTGACAGGTGACAGATCCAGAAATCACAAAGAGAACGGGGCAGGGAGTGGAGGTTGGCAGGATATACAGGGGAGTGGTCAGGGTTTTCTCCCACAGACTGAGTTCAAATCCTGCCACTTTATGTAATCTGGGGCACCATTCCTAACTTCGCTGAGCCACGGTTCCTCTGCAATATTGGCATATATTGAGCAGTGAATAAACATTAGAAACTAATACTGTTTCTTATTAAGAGTACTAGCCTCTCAGTGTGTTCCTCAAGAGGCCTGCATCCCAGAACACACCACTGGTTCCAGTAAGTCATCCTGCAAATATGTGCCATGAGGAAAGGGGGGCGCTCGTTTAGGAAACTACACGGTGAGGCAAATCATGCTTCTCATGAGAAAACAACTGAAAATTAGTCATCTATTCATAATATAATGCAAGGGTTGGTGAACTCTTTCTGTAAAGAGTCAGGTAGTAAGACCATACAGTCTGACCATCCTACTGAACTCTGCTGCTACAGGGTTAAAGCAGCCATAGACAGCGTGAACGTGAAAGAACATGGCCGTGTCCTAGTAAAACTTTATTTACAGAACAGGCAGCAGGCTGAAGCTGGCTGACCCCTGAAATAAAGGATGGCATTAATAGAGGACATGCTGAGTCCTTATGGTGGCAGAGGCCCATTTCTTGCTCTTCTCATGGGACTGAGAGTATTTTACCCAATTACTTGACGGCCAGGAAGAGATTTTAGCCAACACCAGCTACCTGCAATGACTCCTGTATGCTGGTCTCCTCAGCATCTATGTCTGGAGTTTGCCCAGTACCTCTCTGCACTTGTTCTCCTGCACTTCCTCTAATGCTTGACATTGGGAGCTCACAGGGCAGGGTCTCCTCCTCCTCCAGCAAGCGCGGTGAGAAACTGGCTGAACTGGCCGCCCCTCAAGATGTCCTCCTTGAAATCCCTCACTGCAAAAATGCCCGCCCCTCACCCACTTTCCCAGGCCACAGTGGGTTGGATCCTACAAGTCTGTTCTTCATCAGCTTCCTGAACAGCTGCGCATCTCAGGGAACCCTGGCAGATTTTCACTCATTCACTGATTTATTAAAATAGGGGAGTGCCCACTGTGTGCTAGGTAAATCTTAGAAAACACAAATTTCCCCTCCGCTTTGAGTGGAGTTGGAGAGAGGCTGCTATGGCCGGAATCTTCTCAAAAGGCTGCTGTGAAGCCTATTTATTTCCTGCTCCCTGGTGTCTTTCTACCCGAGAGCTCAAACACTTCAAAAACAACCTTCTCAGCAGTACTAACAACTTTTAACATGATGATTTCTAAATGGCACTAAAAGCAGGAAGGGGCTTCCCTGGTGGCGCAGTGGTTAACAATTCGCCCGCCAATGCAGGAGACACGGGTTTGAGCCTGGTCTGGGAAGATCCCACATGCCGCAGAGCAACTAAGCCCGAGTGCCACAACTACTGAGCCTGCACTCTAGAGCCCGCGAGCCACAACTACTGAACCCACGTGCCACAACTACTGAAGCCCGCGCACCTAGAGCCCGTGCTCCACAACAAGAGAAGCCAACACAACGAGAAGCCTGCACACCTCAACAAAAGAGTAGCCCCCGCTCGCTGCAACTAGAGAAGGCCCGCGCACAGCAATGAAGACCCAACACAGCCAAAAATAAATAAATAATATAAATAAATAAATAAATAAACAAATAAAAATAAAAGCAGGAAGGATAAGAAAAGCTGAGAATGAGGAAATGGTGAGATCCAAAGCAACGAGGGTAGAAAGGCAAAAAATTAAAATTAAAAAAAATCACTATTTCAAATTTTATATATATATATATATATATATATATATATATATATCTTACTTACATCATTCTCTCTGCATCAAATGACCTCATTCCACAAGTCCAACTTGGATGGTCCCAGCCTTCCTTCAAAGCTCTGCTCCCAATGCATCTTCCCCAGGGAGACTTCCCTGATAAACTCCCCCCAAAATCTCAAACTCTCCAGCATCCCTTGGAATTCTCCAGCACGCCTCCCATTTGTTTATGTACCTTAAGTGTGGTGTATGAGAGCCTATGGGCTCTGTCTTAACCCTTGGACTATCACCTTCTCAGAGCCCCTATCAGGATTTTTCCTTCTTCCACATTCCCCATGGCACACTGTAATTGGCAAATGCTCTCCCTACACTGTTGCTTGGCCAAGGCCCTGCTTCAACGGAAGAGCTGCTGCTATCTTACAGTATCCTCAGCGACCTGCCATCACTTCTCATACCACCAGCTACTCATTCATTCATTCAGCTATTCACTCAACAAAACTGATGCAGACTGTTCGTGTGCCAAGCAGTGTGCTGTAGGTTGTCTTATATCTCATTTGCAAATTTATTTAATCCTCAAACCAGCCTACTTAGATAGATATTATTAATATGTAACTGGCACACAATAACACAGGTGGTTTCAGAACGGATGACGGAAAGTGTGGGCAACTGATGGGAAGGGGTAGACTATCATACTCTGGAAAAGAGGTACCCATCTACCTGGGCTGCTGCTCTGATGCTAGGAAAATGAACATGACTTAGGATAGTCCCTTCTCGTCCCACGGCTGAAAATGTAGTCACCTGAGTTTTATAGAGGTATAAACTGATACAATTTTATATCAAATGGACCAATGCATTAAATTTAAAAACAAACCACAGAAGAACTCAAAGCTTAAGTGAATATGTATACTGTTAAGGTTGGGAGGAACTTTCTATGAATAGTACACAACAGGGGAAGGGAGACTGACCTGATCACATTCAAACAAACAAGCTTCAATGTGCTGGAAATCAGCCTGACATTAAAAGACAAAAAAATCCAGGGAAAGTACTTAAAACATGTATGACTAAGGGTTACCAGCCTTATTATACTGAAGAGTTGTGAGCAAGGAGAAAGACAAACACCTCAACAGGAAGGCGGGCAAAGAACAAAACAGGCAAAATTCACACAAGAAACATACATGGGTAATAAGGAAATTAAAAGCATGTAGTCAATGGTCAAAGAAACGCAAATTAATGCAACTCTGGGACACCACTAGTGGAGTATCAGATTGGCAACAACTAAAAAGAATGGTAATGCCGGGCAGGCAAAGACAAGGGGAACAAACACTCTCATAACTTGGGGGTGGGCGGGTAAACTGGAGCAACCTTTCCAAGGACAACTTGGCACGTGTGTTAAAAGCTGCTGACCTAGAAATCTGGCTTCTACATTTTTATCTGAAGAACGTTAGTATGACATTATTTTTAATCTTGAAGAATTAGAAATAAGCTAAATGTCAAATAAGAGGAGACTGGACAAATACTTGCATATTTGCACTGCTACCCTTAAAAGTAATTAGGTAAATCAACGTTAGTTGATTACAGCGAGATCAGATATTAAAGAACTTAAGAACAGCATATAGAATGAATGATCAATTTCAGCTATTTCTATCTTCCTATGAAAAAACAGCTCAAAGGATATAAAGTAAAAGGTTAATAGTGATTATCTCTGAAGGGTGGTATTATGACTGATTTTTTAAAAAAATATTTTCTAATTTTTCTACAATGCCCACAATTTTTGCTACAAAAAAAAAAAATCAAACAAGTTAAAAGTACTGAAAACTTTTTTCTTCAAAAATGTCTTTAATTTTGATTTTCAAAAGACAAGAAATCTATAAAAGAACTTTGAAAAGCAAAATATAACTACAAGAATACAATCAATTATCCAGCAAATATTTCTTTGAGCACCAACTGTGTGTAAAGCCCTGAAGAAAGTACAATGAGGGGACTTCCCTGGTGGTGCAGTGGTTAAGACTCCATGCTCCCAGTGAAGGGGACCCGGGTTCGGTCCTTGGTCAGGGAACTAGATCCCACATGCATGCCACAACTAAAGAGCCCACGAGCTGCAACTAAGACGCAGCACAACTAAATAAATAAATATTAAAAATAAATAAAGTCTTAAAAAAAAAAACAAAGTACAGTGAGAATCAACTGTATAACACAGGGAGCTCTACTCAGTATTCTGTAATAACCTATATGGGAAAAGAATCTGAAGAAGAATGGATATGTGTATGTGTATAACCGAATCACTTTGCTGTACACCTGAAACTAACACAACATTGTAAATCAACTATACTCCAATATAAAATAAAAATTAAATTAAGGGACTTCCCTGGTGGTCCACTGGGTAGGACTCCGAGCTCCCAGTGCAGGGGGCTCTGGTTCAATCCCGGGTCGGTAGACTAGATCCCACACATATGGTGCAACTAAGAAGTCCGCATGCCACAACTAAAGATCCCGTGTGCCACAACTAAGACCTGGTACAGCCTAAATAAATAAATAGTAAATAGTAAAAAAAAAATTAAATTATAAAAAGAAAGTACAATGAGAAAATAAAACAAAAATTAGAATAACTCTCCACTGTCAGAGAAGGCTTAATGTTATAAAGATAGAATGACACCTAATCCAACACAAGGTAATTATGGGAATCCAAGCAAAGTGCTCCTACTTGGGGGATAAGATAAATCTGGGAAGACTTTTTCAAGGCGGTGACAGTAAAGCTAAATTTTGAAGGATAAATAGGATTTCCACAGGCAGAGAAGAGAGAAGCATGAACAAAAGAGCAGCGTTTAACTATGACTGTAGTTCTAGGAAAAGGTACGTGAGATGCTCTGCAGAGGATAGGTCTGCTAGTGTGGTGGGGACAGCAGAGGTCAGGGAAGGATGGAGTGGATGACGAGGCTGGACAGTCAGGATGGAGCCAGACTGGAGAAGGCCCTGAGTGACACGCCAGGGTGTCAACTGCATTTTGTAGGCGACACGAAGCCAAATTCAGGTTTTGAAGAAGGGCTGGAAATCTGACCTACGTGACAGCTGAATGAAAAATGGACCCAAGAGTTACAGAAGAGATTATTCAGCCACAAGAAAGGAATGAAGTACTGATACACGCTACAACTTGGATGAACCTTAAAAACATAATACTAAGTGGAAGAAACCACTCACCAAAGTATATGCATGTGTGTGTGCAGATATATACACACGTATATTTCATAAATGGAAAATATGTATGTATATGTGTATATGCATGTGTGTATGTATATATACACATGCATATATTACATGAAGTCCAGATTAGGGCAATCTATAGAGACAGAAAGTAGATTAGTAGCTGCCCAGGGTTGGGCTGGGAGGGTTGGGATGTGCCAGCTAAAAGGTATAGGGTCTCTTTTTGAGTGAAGAAAATGTTCTAAAATTGGCTGCTGTGATGATTGTGCATATCTGTGAATATACTAAAAACTGAATGGTACACTTATTTATTTATTTATTTATTTTTGGCCGCATTGGGTCTTAGTTGCAGCATGTGGGATCTGTCATTGCAGCGCAGGGGCTCAGTAGTTGCAGTGCTTGGGCTTAGTTGCCCCGTAGTATATGGGATCATAGCGCCCCAACCGGGGATCAAACCCGTGTCCCCTGCACTGGAAGGCGGATTCTCAACCACTAGACCACCAGGGAAGTCCCTGAATGGTATACTTCAAATGAGTTAATTGTATGGCATGCGAATTATGTCTCGATAAAACTGTTCCAAAAAAAAAAAAAAAAAAAAAGGGGGGG
>NW_006789773.1:404131-411237 GCF_000442215.2 Lipotes vexillifer
AAAGAGTGGAGGATGATCAGAGACACTGCAACGACGGAAGTAACCATGTGGGGAGTGAGGAAGAACAAGTGAAGAAAAAACAGCTCAGAAGTTTCCAATGTGAGTGACTAAGAGAGGATGTGAGGGGAAGGCTGGATGGGAGACTATTATAAATTTGCTTTTTACGTGAAAAAGCAAAAGTGAGTTTGAGCAGCTTAAGACCATTCCCGGAAGTAAGGGAAGAGAGAGAGAGGTGCAGAGCTGGAGTCGACAGCCCTTCTCCTGGCAGTGGAGACTAAGAGTCTTTTGTGACTGGTGATGACAATTATTAATTATATTTAGCACTAATGACCAGTTTAAAGTGGTCCTAACTTATGCCTAGAAATATGCTTAGGAGAATTTAGCCAGAGAAAGAAGTTACAATTGCGGCAAGCAAGGAAAACCAATTCTGTAGCTGCAGACACAATATTCCAAGCGTTGAAAAGAGCTGAGTATTTACTGCTCCAAGTAGGGATTTTTGTAAAAAGGAGTATTATCATTGCAGCTATAAATGTAATGGTTTATACAAAGACTGCTCAATAGCTGAATGGCAGTAGTTAGCTCCTATTACTAGAGGGCCTCACAAGAGCACAAATTTTGCTTGTTTATATCAAAGAAAGAAAGAACATGCAGTAGAAACCTCGGTTCATAAAATCAGAGAGTTAAAAAAAAAAATCATTTAGACCAAAAAGATGACTAAGGAAAATAAGGTGCAATGAGCAAAAAGCAGATCACCTTCAAAAGCCCAATGGTCACAGTTCCCAGAATTTTTATCCCGAGGCTTGTCAAGTTAAGCCTCTGGAAAACAAAGGGGTTTTGCATGTCATGTCATAATGCCACCGGACATACACCGTGACCATTCATTCAGTCAGGATAAAAAGTTGAGGTCGCTGCAGGGAAGCTATTATGAAACAATGAAGCTCCCAGTCTCAGGAGAAAGGGTCCAAAAAAAGATCTTAACTGGAAGATAAATCTATTTGCACTACAGCAGGAGAGGCATCTGAGTCCCTCTGTGGAATTTTCCTATACTATGCAGCATCGGTGAGACCCTACAGGGAAGGGAGTCCAATTCCGGCTCCCCCTCTACTGAAGCCTCACTCCAGGGCAAGGACCAGTTCTTCTCATCTTTGTGTTCCTACCACCTAGCCCAGTGGGCGCACAAGAAACGTTCATCCACTAAACAGATGAATAAATGAATTAAAGGGAAGATAGGAAGAATCCAGTAGGAACTTGGGAAGAATATTAAAGGGTCTTGTACTCCAGAGATCCTAGCCCAAAGTCCATGGGGATCCAAAAGAGATAAAATCTGCTGCTCTAATCTCACCTATCGTCTTAGAGACGAGGGCACTGGTGCCTTGCCCAAGGTCACACAACCAGTGAGTGGTAGGACAAGTTCTAGCTCCCAGTTAAGTAACCAAGTGACCATATCCACGTGGGACAGGAGACAGAAGAGCTCCAGCAATGAGACTCAAACATATGTTATTGGAGGCTGTTAACTTGAAAGGAGGGGTGAAACTGACTGATGGTGGCCTAAGTCTACTGTCCCTGGCTATCAGGGAAGAGAAGGATCAGAGTTCTCGGTATCCAGCTAGGGCATGAGAAACAATCTTGGATTTTAGGTGTGGAGAGCGAGGAACATGACCATGCTCTCTCTGAATGATGCCAAACATAAAACAATAAAGATTTTAACAGCAGCTTAACATTTTATAGGGTGGTTACAATGTGCCAGGTCCCCCCCTAAACGCATTAACAGGAATGATCTCATTTAATCCTCCCAATCTTTACAACAGCCCTCCAAGGTAGGTGTAATTAGCCCCATTTTATAGATGAGAAAATCAAGGCTTGGGGAGAGTAAGTACCTTGCCTAGAGTCATACAACTAGAAAGCAGCAGAACCATCTGCATCCGTCCCTTGGGGTCCACATTTACGGAGCAGCCATTTATGCCAGTGTTAGAACAAAGAGGCGCCTGCTGAGAAGCAGAGCCTGCTTCCTCTAGGAAGGAAAGTCCCAAACCCAGATTCAGGAAAGCAGTCAGTGCTCTGCTCCCAAGATTTGCATTTTCTGAGGCTTGACCTCCCAGCCTTTGAATATTTCCATAAATCTTACAAAAGAAACACATAAAAACTGAACGACTTTCAAAGGTTTAGGTAATGTTCTAAGCTTAACTGGATGGTGACAATGTATAGGTATTCTTCTTTAAGCTGTACAGATACATTATACACTTTCTTTTGCATGCATGATACACTTCATAAATTAAAAAAACATTTTTTTTTAAATAAACCCTGATGCAGCCCTGGAGTGACAGCCACCAGAACATCCATGGCTAGGGTCATGGCTCACCATGGCGGAGGGGAGTGCACTGGAAAAACTATTCTACTGCATGATTGAAGGACAAAGGGAGCACCACCGCCCAGAAAGTTCACCCCACCTCCTCAGCAAACCTCTGATGAAATCCAAAGTTTAAAGCATTTCTACCAAATAAACACTCTTCACACTGTACGCAAGAACTAGAATATACAGGTTAAGGGCACAGGGCTAAACATCTTCGGTTTTATCCCAGTTCTGCCACTTACCACACGGTCTCGAGCCCGTTACTTAAACCTCTTTGAGACTCAGTTTCCTTACCTGTAAAATGGGATGAATACCACCTTTCCTGTAGGGTTGCGTGAGGGTTATATATTATATAAAAATATTATATATTTTTTTTTCCCATGGAAAGTTCAGAGAAGCATTGTTATTATAATTTCTAACGCTATTCTTCACACATGCTCCCAAACTTATTCCAGTTCTGGCCCCAGAGCAGCCTGCCCTCCAAGTTGAGAAATGCATCCCCATGCTCTTCAGTCATCCTGAGCCTGAGGGCTTCTCACGGCTGAGCTGAGCAAGCCCACAGCCTCTGCCTCACTTTGGATGCTGTCGGCAGGTGAGCCCCGACTTGCCTCTGAACTTTCTGCTCTGTTCTGATCTCTTCATCCACCAGGCCCTCATCTGGTTTCTGTGGCTCAGTTCTTGCTTCTTCCCTGCCTGAGAGACCCACTAAACCCTCCTGACACCTCAGTGGCCTCCACCCTTCAAGGATCAGCCCACATCCCACCTCCTCCATTCAGCCCTTCTCCATTGATTTTTGCCCATTACTGCTCTTCCCCTGTCTCTGTTCTTGCCCATTGTTGGTGCTTATAATTCATATCATTAAACGTCTTCATAAATTACCTTAAGATATTTCGTTAACTTTTCACAGGTATCAGCCTTCTCTCTTTTCATGGGCAAAGACCTGTCTTCCAACTGCTTTGTAACTGTAGTGGTTACAAGCACGGGCTCTGGAGTCAGACTGCCAGCTTGAACAATTCTGGGCTGTGTGATCTTGGGCCAATCACTAAACCTCTCGGTGCCTTAGTTACTAATTTGTAAAGCCTACATAATAATAGTACAGAGCCCAAATAACTGGTATGAGTTAATATACAGGAAACATTTATAATATGTCATATAGTCAATTGTTATGAAGTATTAGCTATAATGATTACTATCTTTATCGTCATCACTATTACTATTAAGGTGCATAGAACAAGACCGCTAGCTAGGAGGTAACCAGTAAAAACATATCACTTTGTTGCACTTGAGAGGCATCTCTATTTGCCTAAACTAGGGGGCAGCAGACTTTGTGTAATGGGCCAGACAACAATTATTTTATCTTTGGGGGCCAAAGCTCTCTGTCACAACTACTCACCTCTGAGGCCGTGGCATGAAAGCAGCCACACACAATGCGTAAACAAAACTTTATTCACGGATACTGAAATCTGAATTTCATACAATTTTTACACGTCGTGCAATATGACTCGATTTTTTTTCAACCATTTAAAAATGTAAAGAAAAAAACATTCTTAGCTTGCCGCCTGTATAAAAACAGGCGGCAAGCTGAACACAGCCCTCGGCTGAGCGTGCTGACACCTGGACTAAGGTCACACAAGGTCCCCCCTGATATCACAAATTAAGGCCCTTGTTCTCCAGGCGGTAAGAATACATGGCGGGATTTCAAGTAGGGGAGTGCGCCCACGCCCACACCCCCATAAAAGCAGCTGTGGTGGGCATTACTAGTGCTCAACAATACTTCTCTTCCTGCCATCAGAAGTCTGCATCTCCCAGCTTTCTGGCTGTCAGGCAGGGCCACGTGACTAGTCCTGGCCAGTGTGCTAAAAGGGCAGTGACAGTGTATTTGCTTCCAAGGAGAAGCATTTAAGAGGCATGCACTCCTCCCCCTGCAATGATTGTGGAGGAGATGCCAGGAGACTCTACAGCCTGGATCACTGAGCTACCACACAGAGGATGGCATCCCTGGAGAGTTTTCCAGAGTCTCAGAGGGACCTGGAGTGGTCAGAAACTAACTTTCAATGAGTTAAGCTGTTGAGTTTGCGGGCAGGGGTCGTCATCACAGCATAAGCTAGCCTATCCAGTTTAATTCAACATCCTTCTGCAAATACAAACCAAATAACAGCGCGAAGGATAAGTAAACACAAAAACATCTAGCCAACACCTACGTTATCATACGCTTTCACCGTAACAACTCATTTAGGAGACCAATGCCCAGCCTTCCGGACAATTTAGCAAGAGATCAGAAGCATTCTTCTCTTCCTCAAGTTCCGTCATGAGAAACCCTAAGTCATCTCTTCCAGCAGTAAACTGCAATGACAAGAAGTCTCATAATAGCCAAGAAGCAGCGTTTCTAGCCAGCAGCAAAGAACCTGGAGTGCTCATCATCTCATTTGTTTGACAACATCTCTGCCATCAAGAAGCTTACATTTTTTTTTTTTTGCTCTACGCGGGCCTCTCACTGCTGTGGCCTCTCCCATCGCGGAGCACAGGCTCCGGACGCGCAGGCTCAGCGGCCATGGCTCACGGGCCCAGCCGTTCCGCGGCGTGTGGGATCTTCCCGGACCGGAGCACGAACCCGTGTCCCCTGCATCGGCAGGTGGACTCTCAACCACTACGCCAACAGGGAAGACCGTGTCTCTACAGTTTTATATGTATAACAGGCTACTAGTAAGTCTATTTTATTTTATAGGTTATTTAACCAGGGAAGCCCCCAGAAGCTTACATTTCAATAAGAGTAAATCTCTTTCTTCTTAAGTAATAATAATGATGACAACAACAAGAAAGCAAAGCAAATAATGTTTAGCGTTGCTTATTTCAAGCCAGATGCAGTTTCCCAAAGGAGAAGAAAACCTGGGTAAGAGGTAGGAAAGGCCTATCCTTTTAAGAAATCTGCAGAGTCAGAAGATTTGGTCATTGCCCTAAGCTGTCCTGATACTCAAGGGATTTAAATGCTTAGGTGACCAGTACTCAGTGCCCTGGATTTACCAAACCATGGGAAATCGCCAATTCCCATCCCACCAAGTCATGAAGTAAATCTCACACTGTTAGCAAGAGGTGTGCCTGCTGGGGGATGATGGTAAATGAATATTGACTATTTTCAAATGAAGGTTTATTTTTAGTGTCTCCTGCTGGCTAAAGAAGTGCACCAATGGCCCACATCACAAGGGACCCGCTCTGTCGGGACTGCAGCCTTTGTTTAAACCACTGGTGAAAGGAAAGCTGAGAGACCCACTCATCTGCTACCCCACTTTCAAGACGGCTACCACCCAAGGCAAACGGAAGTTACCTAACACGGCCACACGGCAGGTCAAAAGGAGACGACAAGATTCAGACTCACGAGCTGGCTTTCCAGAATCTCGAGCCTTCACCGTAGCTCACCTTCTGGTAAACGTGTGAAGAGCTAGGAAGCTTGGGGCTAAAGGGGTTGTGCAGAGGCCATGCCCAAGGTTTCCTCCTCCTCCTAAGTAAACCTCACAGAAAGGGCCTCGAAAGATAGATACACGTCCTGAGCGTAACGCTCCAGAAAGTCCAACCTCTTTCCTTAGGTCTAGTTTAAATCCTCCCTGCTGCAGCCCAACCGTTTCTTCTTTGTTGGGTCTAAACCAGAGCTGAAGAAGGAAGAGCGCTCCATTCGTTAACAGATGTAAAGAGAAGAACTGCGCTGGACCAGTGACCTCGTATCAGATAAAATGTGGCTGTGGCCATCAATCTCCATGAAAGATGGAGGTGTGCAAAACGGACTCTTGTCCCAGATACCCAGTAACAACGTAAGTGACTGGATTCTCTCGCACGGCGTTCACATCCCTAAATAAACAGTGTGAAGTTGCACGACTGCTTACTCACCTGCTCCAACACAGAGACAGACTCGAAATTCCTCTCATCTGTGGACCAAGACCTGGCCACAGAAATGCTTCCCCCGCTATGTGTCTTTACTCTGTTTTTTTTTTTCACCAAATGAAATTCTTCCAGCACGCTGACTTTCCTGAAGGTCTGTCACAGCCCCCAACAGACGCGAGGACAGAGAACCGAGACAGATGTCACGACAGGCTGTCAAGTCCTGTGGGGTCGAAACAGTCTGTACAGGGAGCAGCCCCACGGGACTGGAGGCTTCCTAGTGGCTGCGTTTCTGAAGCTCTACGGGAATTAGGAAGAGCTTTACATCACACACACATACCAAAGAAATTAACCATGTAGAAGCTAAGGAGGCCTAGTGAAGTGTCCTTTAAAAAACTTACTTGACTTCTAAACTACGCGTGCCACGCTTCTGCTCGGACACAGCCCTGTCTGCATACAGACCTCCTTCCACAACCTCCTCCCCGCCGCCTTCACCTTGCCCACCAAGTCATCAGGAGCCGGAATCACAGAAGCATCTTTGGGGAGAGCCTAAAGCCCCTGATCCAGTGAGGCGGAGGTTGGATTGTGGGGGGAGGATTTCTTGCTCACAATCCAGCCACTTGTCAATCACAGACACGTATCTTGATCAGCTTCATCCAAAAGCATCCCCTGTGGTAACCTCATAACTCCAAGAGGTGGGGTATTAATGTTGTACACAGTACAGCCTCCACTCACCTAATGCTGTCCAGGCTTCACACCCACCCCTCAAGTGCCAATTACTTCAAGAAGCTTCTCTGCCACCCAAGCGGAAATAAATTCCAACCTCCTCTGGATTTCTAGAGTGCTTGTTGTTCACTGCCCCAGCATTTACTGACTTGTTTTGTGG
>NW_006789773.1:411261-418097 GCF_000442215.2 Lipotes vexillifer
TGTGTGTGTGTGGTCGGGTCTCATTCTGTCCGGGAGGCTACCAGTCCCTAGAAGTAGGAGGCAATGTCCTTTACATTTTTTTCACCCCCCACAATGCCTAAGCACAGGGCTGTGAAAACAAAAATTACTTGGTCAATATTTGTAGAATGAAGGGATGTATGAATAATGAATTTACAGGGCTTCCCTGGTGGCGCAGTGGTTGAGAGTCCGCCTGCCGATGCAGGGGACACGGGTTCGTGCCCCGGTCCGGGAAGATCCCACATGCCGCGGAGCGGCTGGGCTCGTGAGCCATGGCCGCTGAGCGTGCGCGTCCGGAGCCTGTGCTCCGCAACGGGAGAGGCCACAACAGTGAGAGGCCCGCGTACCGCAAAAAAAAAAAAAAAAAAAATAATGAATTTATAGACCTTGATCCTGCCCCGCTCTCTGGAGAAGTATAGGTCTAACCTTGTTGTTGCTGCGATAGTTGCGAAACTGAAATAATGGTTAAGTAATAAGAGTATGCACCCTGGCCTTCCAGTAGCTAGTTGCAAGAATTTAGTCAAAACCCTTTATCACTCTGTAGGTCAGTTTCCCTAGCTCTAAAATGGAGACACCACTTGATGGAATTATAGTGAGGACTGGGATAACACATTTCTATACACTTTTTAAAGCCTAATTGGACTCCCCTGGTGGCACAGTGGTTAAGAATCTGTCAGCCAAGGCAGGGACACGGGTTCGAGCCCTGGTCCAGCAAGATCCCACATTGCCACGGAGCAGCTAAGCCTGTGAGCCACAACTACTGAGCCCTCGTGCCACAACTACTGAAGCGCTCGCGCCTAGAGCCCGTGCTCCGCAACAAGAGAAGCCACCGCAACGAGAAGCCCGCGCACAGCAACGGAGAGTAGCCCCCGCTCACCGCAACTAGAGAAAGCCTGCGCGCAGCAATGAAGACCCAACGCGGCCAAAGATAAAATATTAATTAATTAATTAAAAAATAAATAAATAAAATAAAAAATAAAAGCCTAATCAACTAACAACAAAAAAAGTAAGGCAAAGAGACAGCAAAATACAAAACAGCCAATACGTACTAGATGTATATATTCACATGTATATACATATAATACAGACGAAAGTGAACAAGTGGGGAAACTTCCCTGCAAACCCAAAGCCGGATTCCTATCTGTACACCTTTAAGCAGGTTACTTAACCTCTCTGTTTCCTCGCTCTGTAAAGTGGGGACCTTAATCATAACACTGTAGGCACTACGTGACTTAATACATGTAAACGGTGCTCGACACATGGTAAGCACTCAAATGTTAGTTGCCATTATAATTATTGTTATTATCATTATTATTGTCAGCATCTTTTATATCACGCATAGTAGGCATTCTGGAAATGTTTCTAGAAATGATTCGAAGGTTAGAAAGTTAATTCATATCATCCACTTCCATACGCAGACAGCTTTATCCAGAACAAAACAGCCAATGTATTTGTCAACTTGTTTCTAGCAAGTCTCCCTGTTGGGAGGGTAGAGGGTACCCTGACATGGGATCCCACCAAAGGGAGCCGCATTTCCAGTCCAAACATCCACATCACAACTACAAGGTCTGGCCCCTGGGCCAAAATGGACTGATAAACCTGTACCTAATGACATGGTGAATCACGGGATCTGACAGTACCCAGGCAGACCACATACACAATTTCCCCATCCTGGTAGCATTTTACTTGGCTGAAAAGGACAAGGTTACCCCAATTACAGTTCGCGGCCTAACACTGATCTCCTGTTGAAATGCATCAAGAGGTGCTCAAGGCAGATTTGTAAAGGTAAACATCTCGGCACGTCCCTGAGGGATCAGCCCGGGCTGTGCAGAGAAGCACTCTGCGTTAAAGTGATGTCTCATCCTGCATGACAGCCAAGCACCCCTCAGCTCCAATCCGGGTGCGCTGACAGCAGGGGCGCAGAGGAAGGCTGAGTGACTTCTGATGATGAGGCAGTATCCCCACTCTCCCAGCAGCACCTGGGCTCTCCTTGGAGGCCTCAGCCAAGTCACAGACCCAGCTCGGCTCTGCTGAGGAATAAAGGGGCAGCTTCGGATGCTGACCGGGCCTGCTAACAGCTTCCAACCCAGAAGGAACAGGAAAGCTGGAGCCAAGAAAGCAAGGGCAGGGATGGCACCATAGTACCTCTGCCACCCTTTCTCAAACTCAGAGGGGGCTTCAGCATAAGAGTCGATACAAGAGGCAGTGATACCAAATCCTAAGGAGCAGAAGCTACAGGCTGGGCGGTCACTGACGTGCACCACTGCTGGGGACCTCACCAGGTATGAAGAGTTAAGGTTGCAGGAACTAAGCTCCTCCCCTTCCCTTCCACAAAGTATCTTTTCTGAAGCGCCTTTTCACTAAAGGACCCTCTTGCCTAAGGGAGGAGGGCTGGCGTAGACTGATTCTGTCAGGGTTTATCCTGGCGAACCCGCCTTCTGCAAAGCCAGAGGTGGCCGAGAGCCAGGCTAGGACTCCCTGCATTAGAGTGCTCACCCGGACTCTGACAACCACCCTCCAATCCGGAAAGGTGACCCAGCTACCACGCCGCCCACGACCGCCGGCGCAGGGAAGGCAGGACGCAGCCCTGCAGGGGGCGCTCTCTCGCTGTTGCCTCCTCCCACCCTCCCCTGCCTTCAAGGAGAGGAAGCTCCATCTCCAGCCCCAGGAGCCTTTCTCCTCCGAGCTGCGCACGCCGCCCTGCAGACAGAGGCAAAGTTTTCCAAGCAAAATCTCCAGTTGCTCAAGCAGATAAAAAGCCAATTCACCCACCCATCTGATTCAAAGGAGAAGAGGAAGAATAAGGGTTTTACTTCTAAAATGGAAGGTAAAAATGTTCTGACGACTTCTGCGGCTACAATACAGATACCGCACAGCCCAAGCAAGAGCAAGAGGGGCTTGCAAAGCCCCAAGGCGCGTCCACGTGGTGGGCAGGGGGGCGGCCCGCTCTCCTTTGGACACCAGGCATGCTAGAGGTTGGAGCCTGGCCCCCCAGGACTCTCTCCTCACAGAGAAGCCTCTACGAGGTCAGGGACTGCCCACCGGGGGGAGGGTGCCCTAAGCAGCAGGGTGAGGAGGGCCCCTCTGGACGTCTGTGGGGTCAAGAAAGTTCGCACCGCCAGCTTAATGCGGACATGCAGGACCTTGTGAAAGGTTTCTTTCTTTATCCAGTTCCCTCAGTGTTTGGCACCCCTCAGCCCCCTCAGAGTCGGAGCCTCTTTTCAGCTGCTTTTCAGCTGATTCTCTCCACCGCGGCCCAACTTCCACAAAACCCCTCCCCCAGGAAGATGCTGGCAGAAAAAATACTGCAGCGGTGCAGAAGCTGGGGGGAGCCAGACAGGGCAACCCAACTTTGTAGAGTGTGTGGACCCCGCCTTAACCCCTCGACACCCAGCTAGGGAGAGGGGCCTATCTGAGGGAGACCTCGCTTGAGGATGCTGAGGTGCTGGGGGGCGCACAGGGGTGAAGAAAGACAGCGGCAGGGGAAGGTGCCTTATCCCTTCTCTACTCACCAGGACAGCTTGAATCCTTTCATTAGTACAGTCACGATAATCCACTGACCGTGTCCTTAGCATCCCGGGCACAGCTCCGGAGGACCCAGGACATATTTGAAAAGATGATGAAGTCCCAAAAGAACAGAATCCCATATAATGTGACTTGAACCCAGAGAGAGAAAGAAAAGAGAGGGGAGAGAGAGAGAGAGAGAGAGAGAGAGAGAGAGAGAGAGAGAGAGAGAGAGAGAGAGGGAGATTGATTGATTGATTTACTCTGAGGAACTGTGTCTCATGATTATGGAGGCTGAGAAGTCCTACAGTCTGCTGTCTGCAAGCTGGAGACCCAGGAAAACCAGTGGTGTAATTCAGTCTCAGTATGTATGTCTGAGAACCAGGGGAGCTGATGGCGCAAACCCCAGTCTGAGGGTAGGAGGAGACCGAAGGAGCGCTCCGCCGCTTTCCCTCCTTCGCCGTTCCCAGCTGAAAGCAGGGCGAAGAGGCAAAGGACAGCTTCTGCAAACCCAGCCCGGGGCTGGAGCTGCCTGCCTGAGCGGTTGCTGCCACTGCCAGTTTCTGATGAGGACGGGTAACGCTGGCAAGGCTGCAAAACAAGCCCTGGACTTGCCGTCAACAGGCGGGCGGGCCGGCCACCCTACCCTCACCTCACGCCGGCTCAGCGCAGCCTTGGGAAAGGAACCCCGGGAGAGCCCGGCAGGAGAGCAAAAACCTAGCCGAACCTGCACCTCTCCCCCAGGCGGCAGCTCCCGCAGCTCCATATAACCTCCTAATCAATGCAGTACCCAGGCGAAGCACTGCCAGCCACTTCCGCCCATTTAAAGACACAGCACATGTTTTGTCCCAGGATGGGACAGAAAGTCGGGGAGAGGGTGGGTGAGCAACGTGGGCGCTGGACAGGGAAGAGGAGAGGGGCAGAATTATCTGAAGACGAGCACTTCCCTGGGCATCGCCAAAGGGTTCAAAATGCCCCACGCCTAGAGGCGGAGGGGAGCCTTGCCCCCAGGCCCTTTGCCAGCCCCGAATCTGAAGCTGAGCCGACCCGAGAGGCCGGATGCCTAGGTGTCCGGAGGCAGGCGAGCTGCGCGGGACCACCTTAAACAGAGTCCTGGCCCTCTCCCCAGCGAGGCGGAGCGAGCTCGGGGCTGCGGCGGCTGCGAGCTCCCGGCGGCCACAGCCCACGAAACACACAGTTCTCCCTGCTCGGAAGCCGCCTGCCCTGACTTCTGGGGCTCGTGGTGAGGCAGCAGCTTACGGTGGCCCGGCAGTGCCCCCAGTCACCCGGAGCCAGGGAACTCTTAGGCTGGCCACAGAGGCCTGGTGTAGGATTTAAACAACGTTTTATCACCAACGCAGGGCGCCGCAAAGATTCAGACCAGGCACGGCACCGAGATTTTCAACATCCAGCTCGGAACACGCAGTTCCCAGGAAAAGGGGAAAAGGCTCTTCTTACAATCCTCCAAGCTGGGGCCCGGGAGTTCCAGCACCAGCAGCTTCCCTGGCTAGGTCATTCCTTTTTGTCCTCCCCTAGATTACTGACTATCTGGGTCAGTAATGCGGATGGGTGAGAATGAACAAAGAGGAGATTAATTATGACATGGCAACCTTCAACTGAACCATAATAAGCTTTTATACCCTGTAACTTGCCCCAAAGCAATCTAGATACTCATTTGTGTTGTATGCACACCATCTACACTTGACCCTCTAAGGCGATGCTCTTAAGAAAAACTGGAGTGCAGATCCCCGTTGGTAGCACTCATTGTACTTGTAATACTTGTTTATTATCTGCCTTCCTCCTTTGACATGGTCAGCTCCATGAACGCAGGGGCTGCGTATGGGTTCAGCTCTATCTCCCTGGTGAGTAGGAGAGCTTGCACAGTAGGGGTCCGATGAGCAAGTGTTTAATTGACGTGACCTCATTCAAACCTAACTGAAACACTGTAGTCTCTCTCTCTAGTGTCCAGATGGTTCTGCAGAAATACTCTTAAACATATCCTTGGGTGATGGAATTTCCCTCCACCCATAGCCCCCATGCCAGACAACAATGAAAGGCTTTCAAGACTTCTGAACACATCTGGAATCATATTTTTACAGCTCCTTGAGCCTGTACCCGGGCCACAGTGTCAGCCTAGGTATTGTAGGGATGGATGCAACAGATTCCAGAAGTGCATAGAGTTCTCCTTTACAACCTAGATAAGTCACTCGAAGGGCTTCCCCAGGACACGTGACCCTGCCCCTAGACTAACGTCACTTAGAGCACTCCAGGTAGATGAGAATATTCTCATTCTGCTCTGTCAACTGCTCCGATCACAAGTGACACATAAAACCTGGACCAAAGCTTTCCAAGTATTACATTAGAGACACATTATTGTAATGTTAAAATTCTTTAGCTTTTACCATTTATGTGGTTTTTTTTGTTTGTTTAAACGCTCCTTTGCTTCGCAGCTATCAGTATGAATTTATTGAGGGCAAGCATTATCTCATTTAATCCTCACACACATAATGAGGCAGTTAACTATCGTTACTTTCCAGGTAATGCAGCAGAAAACTAGAGTGTAGTATCTTGATTTGTCTAATGCCAAACAACAAGCTGCAAGCTTGGGATTTGAATGCAGGCACATCCAACTCCAAAATCCACTCTCAGTCATAATGTATGTTTATTAAAAAAAACTTCTCTATCAGACAAGCTGACCATAAGTGCTAACATGCTCCCAGAACAAAAAGAATCCAGGTAACAGGTTAAAAAAAAGGAGACTAAGTCAAGGCAGCTTCCTCTTTCTCTTACTGATGAGTTAGCCGGCTTGCGTGTCACTGTACGTCTGTGATGTGAGAAGCGCCCTGAGCTTTCTCATTTAATATATTTTCCCTGTCTTATCTTCTCATAGAGGACAGTCTGTTTTGTATGGTTTGAAAAGTTCCCTGATCAGTAAATTGTCAGCACTGACATAATTCTACATTACTCTGTATATGATCAGGTAGGTGCATTAGACTCTCCTGCTTCTGCCTGACTCTGCAGTCTGGCTGGCTGCTCCCTGACATCTGTATTTCAGGAAGGGCAATAATTTAAAAAAAAAAAAAAAAACTAAATTCAGAAGACTTCCATTTCTGGCAATATGGCAGACTACATATCCTGATGGTCCTTCCTGTTAACAACAAGGAAAAATGCGACATAAAATAAAATATTAACAAAGCGGGGGGGTAAGAAATTCTTTTTTTTTTTTTTTTTTTTTTTGGGGAAGCTAACTGAAGCTCCATGGTAGGTTTTACGGGGTATAAAACAAAAATTAAATGCAATTAAAAAAACTTTTT
>NW_006789773.1:418266-421916 GCF_000442215.2 Lipotes vexillifer
CCCCTGCATCGGCAGGCGGACTCTCAACCACTGCGCCACCAGGGAAGCCCAAGAAATTCTTTTAAAAAGCTTGATAAACTATCAAAACAGTATGAATATTTAGAGGCACAAATGTAGTGAGGGCAGAAACCCAGAAAATCAAGGAACACCTAGAGGATGCATTTTCTATAAGGCATCTGCAGAAGCTGTGAAATTGGGCTTTGGTTTTTATGGTCTCACAAAGCACAGTGGACAAGAGACGACTTCTCCAAAAGCCCACTAATGTGAAAGGTGTAAGGGGAGATCTGGCAAAGCAGGCCCTGCTGGCCACACCCTCACCCTAAGGGTGAACTTGAAAGACACAGTACGGCGGAGGATATAAAAGGAAAACTGTCTGTCTTCAACCTTGACAGTGAGTGAATGAAGAAGGAAGGAAAAGCCATCTCCCCTGGTAAGTCGTGATTACAAACGGATCCTCACACAGATTGTTGTCTGAGGATTTCCTAAGCAATTCACCAAAAACCATGTCCAGAAAGAAGACTGTAACCACAGTAAAATTAAGAACATCTGATCATCAACATCGGTCACAGAAAAGACAAGATTTTTCTGGGAGAAGATATGTGTGACGTGTGTAACTGGAAAAGGAGTTGTTCACAGAGTTTATCTTAAAACTTTTACAAATCAGAAAAAGTAACACAATTAGAAAAATAGACAAATGATTTGAACAAGCACTTTCAGAAGAGGAAATGATCAATAAATATATGAAAGGTGCTCAACTTCATTAGTACTTAGGAAAATGCACATTTAAACTTCAGTGAGATACCATCTCATACCCATCTGATTGGCAAAAATTAAAAAGTCTTAACAATATCAAGGTTGGAAGGGAGCTAGTGCAGGTGTATATTGGTTTGATTCCCTAAGGAAACTATTTGGTACTAGGTAGTCAGGTTGAAGAAATGCATCCCCTCACATCTAACGGTTCTACCCCACTGACTGAAGAAACTCACATTAGAAATTTCACACGGGGGACTTCCCTGGTGGCGCAGTGGTTAAGAATCCGCCTGCCAAGGCAGGGGACACGTGTTCAAGCCCTGGTCCAGGCATGCCATGGAGCAACTGAGCCCGTGAGCCAAAACTACTCAGCCCGCGTGCCACAACTACTGAAGCCTGCGTGCCTAGAGCCCGTGCTCCGCAACAAGAGAAGCCACCACACTGAGAAGCCCGTGCACCACAACGATGGCCCCCGCTCGCCGCAACTAGAGAAAGCCCGCGCGCAGCAACGAAGACCTAACGCAGCCAAAAATAAAGAAATAAATTTATTAAAAAAAGAAACTTCACACGGTACGGGATGTAATAACATGGTTTGCAGAAACCAACCAAAAAACTGGGGGGAAAAAATTTCTATCAATGTGGGATGGTATATATAACAAGAGCATACAGAAGATGTATAAATTACTGTCACATGCAACAAGGTGGGTGCATCTCAGAAACAATGTTGAACGGAGGAAGCAAATCAATGAAGAATGCCTACAGTATGACTTTATATGTATTTTATGTATGTATATAGCTAAAGAACACATAAAATAGATAGGTAGATGATATTTTATATCCATATAGATACAGAACCTGTATAGATATTCTGTATCCTTAAAATGAAAAGTCAAGGGAATGACACACTCAGCATTCAGGGAGGTGGTCACGCCTGGAGCCGGGGGAAGACAATGTGGTCAGCAGGACAGGTAAAAGGTACACCTGTGTTCACCTGACACCAACCTTCTCCTATGGGTTTTTGTGAGCAGACCTGATGAAAGGGCAGGATGGTGGTGAGGGAAGGATTGACAATGACAATGTTTTGTGTCATCTGCATTTTCAAAAATCTAAGTTCAAAAAATTGATCTTCCCAGACTCACAAACATTCACAAGTTGGTTGTGTTTACAAGGTGTGGTTCACAGAAGGTTGGTTTGTAACACTCTAAGCTTCTTGCTACAACGGTTCCTTCCAAACGGGTTTGGAATGGAGGGTGGAAAAAGTTCCTTTCTGATTTTAGCTGCTTTGACTTCCTCCTGGCCCCCAGGAGGCTGAAGGTCTCACTCACCCTGGTGCTGTTCTTTTCTTAGTCCAACAAAACCACGATTGGCCTTTCTTGCCGCATCCATGAGTAGGGGCCAGCACGGTGAGAGAGGTCTTTCAGCCAGAGCACACTGCTGGTGATGTGTAAGCAGACACCCAAGGCCCCCAGCCAAGGGACACCTAGCAGCTGTGAGCCCCCGGGAGGACTCAGCCCCCGTGACTCCCACCTCC
The DNA here is from genome assembly GCF_000442215.2 of Lipotes vexillifer. Classification (NCBI taxonomy): domain Eukaryota; kingdom Metazoa; phylum Chordata; class Mammalia; order Artiodactyla; family Lipotidae; genus Lipotes; species Lipotes vexillifer. The sequence continues at coordinate 420,548 of NW_006789773.1, forward strand.
CCACCAGCGGCTCTTCCCAGCACCAGACACCAGAAGCGCACGCCTCCTCATGACCTTGGGAAGTCTCGGGGAGCGTATCTGGAGCAGAAAATAGATGGACAACGTGGTCCCTGAGGCTCGCCTTCTCTCTCGTTCTTGGGTATGTGCTGCCCTCCCTCTGCCCCTGCTCCTACGGAGAGGAGAGCCGCAGCACCAGGGCAGAGCCGCACGCCTCCAGGAGCTGGCAAAACTGGGGCAGAGGAGCGCTGCAGTCACACGTTGGGGAATCAAAGCTCCAAGCTCAGGCAGGGGAGTCGACAGGCGCCGGGAGTGTTATATTTAAGGAGCGTTTTGGAGGTCAGGAAGCTAGCGAGAGGAGCAGCCTCCTGAACATTTCAACGACAAGCCGCCTCCTCGGGCTCCAGCCAGAATCCTCTTCCACATTGCAACTGCAGTCGATAGAGGCTGCGTGAGGGGACGGCAGATGGCCAGAGCTGCGCCCATCAGGTGCTCCCCACTACTTCCATGTCCCCTGCCCCCCACCCTCCTCTCCCCACCCTCTGCCACGATTAGTCCCTGGCTCTGGGGTGACGGCGTGGGGGCCGCAGGCACTGGCCTTGCCTTCCGGTCTGTTGACCTGTGCCAGCACCCAGCCCGGAGCCTCCTGAGCCTGCCCCACCCCTCCTGTGGCAGGACCTGCACACACCCCGCCCTCCAGCCCCACCGGCCACTGCAGGGAGAGGCAGGGAGGGGCGGCACAGGCCACAGAGCCGCTGGGGTTGAGGGGCTTGTGGGGAAAGCAAGGCAGGCTCTGTTCATTTGAAGAATGCTTCCTTCCGCCTCTGTGACCCCACGGATTTGCTTAGGGTACTGGACAGACTTACCTCCCCCATCCTTCTTTGCCCCTCCTTCACAATCTGCTAATCCAGAAGGTTCCTTTGGGCAGCCAACAGGACGGACAAGGTCAAAGCCAAGCTCTGGTAGGCTTCATCCTGCCCCCAGGTGCTTCACCGACAGGGTCGACTGGAGAGGGAGGCAGACAGGATGGAGGCAGCCAGGGCTTCCACCGGGTGTCTGTCTGTTCACTCGCGAGTTTAAGCTGGCCTCCCACACGTCATGTCCGGGGTTCTCACAAAAACCCAGTGAGGTGTTACTAAACCACACTGGACGGAAGAAGAAACGGAGGCCCTGGGAGGCCTGGTACTCAGCCGTGAGATAAGGTGGGAGTTGGTGAAAAGAGCGAGAAAGCTACAAAGCAAAGCCCTATGCCCAGGAACCACAAAGCGCCCGCTGCCTCTAGCCCAGGCACTTCCCCCTCTCAGCCAGGCCAGGAGAACTGCCTCCCCTGCCCACCTGGGTACAGATGCCAGGTGAGCTCTCCCACCCCGCC
>NW_006789773.1:422121-445096 GCF_000442215.2 Lipotes vexillifer
CCTGCTGAAGCTCTGCTGGACATCCCTTCTCCACAGAGACCCCCTGGCTTGATGAAAGGAGACAGGAGTGTCCCGGGCCCCACTCTCTGCGACAGTGGAAATCCCAAAGAGGACCCCCTCTCTCTACCCTACCTTTCCCTTCCCTTCCAAAATCACTGCCCGCTTCCCGAACGCCTCTGCCGGACTCAGGTCTCCTTCGTTGGTGTGCCCTGGATCACGACTCCTCCTGCCAAAAGACAGAAGGGCGGCCTCCGGACACGAGGCCCTCCTGTCAGGACAGACAGCACACCTCGGAGAAACACCCCCCAGGAGAGGGAAATGCGGCCTGGTTTCACTCCTCATTCTAATTACATTCGTAATAGAAGAAAACATGTCTCCTGCCAGATGGAAGAAACAAGGCAGATTTCTAATTACGCCCCCTGCTCCTCCTGGTTTATTCTCTAGAGGAATTCGGGGTGACTGATGGTGTCAGGGACCCCGGAGGGTGTTGATAACCTCGGCTTTTCTCAGGCAGGGAGCAGCCATATACCCACAGCCAGCTGCTTCCTGCTCTCCTCTCACCACATGGAGACTTTTCTTTTCTCAACTAAGCTACATATGAGAATTACCATTAACAGCTGAATCGAGCGTTAACTCATGTTCACAGCGAAAGTCTCCAGGCCAAGGACAAGACCAGAATCTGTTGTTGGCAGAGAAGCCCTTTGCTGATAGGACAAGCCTAGAAAAGCCGCATTCTTAACTGACAGGGGCCTGACACCAGTCCCAGAGCTGCACTCTGTGGTCTAGCACAAGGATTCTGAAACTAGACTTGAGTTCAAATCCGTACTGAACAAGCTGTGTGACCTTGCGCGACTTACTTCATTTCACTACGCCTCGGCTCTATCTATAAAAAGGTGATGACAACGATCCATGAAGCTGTTAAGAGTCAATGACACAACACATGACGTAGTATTGAGTAAGGGCTCAACACCTTTTCACCCTTATTATGATTGTTCCCAACCAGTGTCCACAGACCACCACTACCCACTGCAAGAACCAGAGGCTCCGTTTCTATGCTTCCTGGTCTACTTTTTCTCCTTTACCTAAACAAAGTTTCTCATTCTTCCTGTTTTGTTGGGGATATTTTTGTATTTTTATTTTGGGATACTTCTGTCAGGTCAGTCAGCTATTTATTTATTTATTCAACAATAACTATACTTATCGAGTACCTAATGTGTTCACGACCTAGGCAAACCAAGATGCTATTTCAATGATCCACCCAGTATCGTCCTTGATCTCTAGAAGCTTAGAATCTAATAAGGAACACAAGGCATGGGCATTAAGTAGTTATATTAAATAATTCTAACATAAAGTTTAAAGCAATAAGTCCCATAAGAGACACAGCGAATCAGAAGGGCAGAGTACTTCTGTTTTCCAAAATGAAGATGGGTTTGTAATCATTATGCCAGTTTTTCAATCAACTAATGAGTAATGGTGAATGTTGTCAGCTAACCTATATTAAATCTGTGATAATCATTTCTCGATTAGTATGGTCTTAACTCAAAAGAGTCAGCCAGAAAAAGGATCCAATATTTGTCATCATCCTTTAAGGAGACCAGAACTTCCTATTTGCATGACAGGTGTCCAGAAATAGTGCCTTTGGAACACACTGCTACAATCACTGCCAATAAACACAGGTTTATTTGGATGGAGTAGGCTGTATCTAATGGGGGGATTTTGAAGTTTCATTTCCTCCATCAGGATATTTTCTCATCAGCACCATAAAGCTGCAAACGAAATGCTCAAAGATGTTTCAGGCCCCCATACCCACGACATTCTCTTAATATCACAACAGACATGAGACCGGCATAATCATGAGTAAACGTAAGAGCCCAGGTTCCAGAGCTACTCAGTAAATGCACCTGTGTCCTTCCATACTCAGCCACTGGCTACCGCTGCTGCTTCAGGGGCACCCAAGTGCTGGCGTGTACCATGATGAAGTTCTTACGTGGATCCACAGACGAGTGAGAAAAATAAGGGCAACGTGGTAAGTTTCTAAAAACTAAAGATACTGAACCTTTAATTTTTGATAATTCATCCTTTAAAATTTTGTGTTTAAATATTCTCTAAATACAGACAATGTTGGTGGTACTTTTAGATTTTAGTTCAGTTTAGTTCTGTTGTTACCTTTTATAGGTGCAATAAATATCTGGCAATTCTGTTGTCAGTCCACCAACATTCTTCAATTTCTCTACAAAATCCACAAGTTCAGACTCTCCTATGAAGAACGCCTTCTCAGTTCCAAGATCTCACAGTCTACTATAAGAAGAGCCTCCGCCTCTTAACTGCTGTGATGGGAGATCTGAAAAGTTTCTCCTGTCAACTCCCTAGTCCTTGGGTGGCCATCTAGGTCACAGAGGTTCCTAATCTAGTCTTTCTTTTTTTTTTTTTTTACTTGAGATATAACTGACATATAACATTATAGTAATTTCGGGAGTACAGCATAATGATTCCATATATGTACATACTGCAAAATGATCACCAAAATAAGTCTAGTTAACATCCATCCCCACATGATTACAATTCTTTTCTTATAATGACCTAATCTAGTCTTGACTGTTTGAACAGTGCCTTGGAGATAAGACTGTGCCTCCCAAATATATATGTGTACAACTCTGACCACTCCCCTGACCTCAGATACAGATTCGCGATTGTTCCTGAACACCTTCACCTCGATGTCTCATGGGCACCTCAGAGCCAGCACGAATAAAGGAAACTCCGCATTGTCCCTCTACCGCTCCTTCTGACCCTGACCTCCCGTGCCTATCCCAATAGATGGCACCACCAACTATGAAGCCACCCAGTCAGACAGCTGGAATTCATCCTACATGCTTCCTCTCCCACCTCCCATTTAATTAGGCACAAAGGCATGTCAATTCTAGCTCCCTAATTATGACTAGCGTTTGTCTCCTGCTACCCGTTATGACCTGCCCTTCAGTCCTCATCTTTAGGTGTGCAGTTGTACTTACCCTCTCCTACTTGTTTGTTCATTCACCAAATATTTATCGAGCATCTATCATACACCAAGTAATACGCCAGGTGCTAGGGGTAGCAAAAATGCACAATCCCTGCCCTTAAAATAGTCTAGTGAGGGGGAAGACAAACACGTGAAAAATAAAGTGTCAGAGATGGCACAAAATGAGGAAAATCTTAACAATCTGTCTACCGTGCATTCTTGTAGTCAAAAGCAGACCTGAGGATATCTTAAAGCCCTTCAATTGTTCCCAGTATCTACATGGATGAGGCTGTCACAGGGTGTCAACTCCCGCTTCCTTCTCCAGTTTCACCATCTGCCTCCCATCTTACACACGCGACCTGCGCTCCAATCAGGCCCAAGTACTTGCAGTGACCTGGGCTTTGCCACATGCGTGCTGTCTCCCTCTCCTGCCTCACTAGTGTCCAGTGAACACCCATGATGTGCAGGCATTTTACCTAAGTTATCTCATTTAACCCTCACAACAATCCTATAGGGTGGACGGTATCACCCTCATTTACAAAGGAAGAAACTGAGACTAGGAAAAGCCAGGATAACTCACTCAGGTTCACTGAGCCAGAAAGTGGCAGTGCCAGCATTTGAACCCAGACATGGCCAGATCCAAATCATAACTAGATCACCTCTCTTGCCTTGTCCGCCCGATAAACTCCCACCCATGCTTCAAATCAAATGTCACTTCCTTAGAAAGCCCTTATGCCTGCCCAGGCAACATCAAATAGTTCTTTTGTGCTTCCCTGGTGACTCGAACTTCTATTACAACCCTTATTACCTTTGTGCCATCATAATTTGTTTACTCATCTGTCTTCCCCAAGAACCCATGAGCAGCTAACTGCTCACAGGGATCGTGTGTTATTCATTGAAAACCTCCACACTGAATCTCTGCTGGCGTGTAAGCGGCATTTAATAAACATTTGTTGAGTGAATGGATTAATGAGTGCTTACCGACCTCTCTTCTCAAGGCTGAAAAAGAAACTCTCAGGACACAATTTATCATCTACTTATCTTAACACAGTCACGTCAGGACATCAGATGGCCCCAGTCTGAAATGGCAACCTTAAAAAAAAAAAGAGTAGCTCCACAGCAATGCAAAAATCCAGACTCCAGGAGATGAAGTCACACTTCCAAAAGCCCTCCTCCAGGAACTGAACGCAGTCTAAATAGGCAGGGCTGTCATCAAGAGTGGCCACACCTCCAACCAAAACTATTTCATTTGGGGGTAACTGAACCCAATACACTGGGGGCTAAAGGGATCCAGGGAATAGGACCTCAGGTATTACAGGGGAAAGATAAGGTAAGGGGGATGCATTTACATGTATTTAGACTTTCAAAAATGATACCCACATCATCTTAAATCAGTTACCAGTGAGTCACACTATGAATTTTTACTCCACGGTTCCTGCTCATGCACGGCATTCTCCAATGTCACTGTGTCAACCGCAATGTATAGGTTTTCTTTGTACCTGGGTTGCAAAATGCAAACAGGCTCTTTATGGGAGCATCTTGGTCAGTTAAAGAGTCTTAAACTTTTTTGAGTCATAAGCCCTCTGGAGATCTGATGAGAGCCATGGATACTGTTCCCAGAAAAATACAGAGATACAAAATTCTGCCTACAAGTGGTAGAGGCTCACGGACCCTCTCCTAAAGTCCATCCCAGGACCTTAATGGTTCACGGGCCCAGACTGAAAACACTTGAACTAAACTCCCTCCAAAAGGTTTGGGCTACAGAAGGTTAAAGAAAACGAATCGCAGTGCCAGTGTTAAACGTCGCCTGTTTCTGTGACCCATCAGATTCACTCCGGTGGTCAAGGTCCTGATCGCAAATGCTAGCCTCAGGAATGTCCACCTCCAAGGTCTGATTCTTTGCCTGATTAGATAGTCTGCAATCTGGGTGAAGGGATGGCAAGAGCCTGAGGAAAATGAAGCTGACTCTGTTTCTACCTCCATATGCAAATGGAAACTTAAACGCACATCTCCAAACTAACTGCAGAATAACTCCCCGATGCTCCCAAAGCACACCTTTGCCAGAGCACTCACCACCACCACCCCTGGAGGACCAGCTGATAGATCCCAAACCACTTACAACTTTAAGAGCTAGTGGACTAGCAGGTTTGTAAGCATGGCAAGAGATGACACTTGACATCACGGAGAGAAGACGCATTACAGCCAGACAGCAAACCGCTTGGAGCAAACTGTTTTGGATCCAAACACAGCTGCAGATGCCTTGCTCCCATGGCTGCCACTGCACACGGCCAAGGGGGATACAGCACCTTGACCAGCCATGCTCAATGTGGCTACTCAAATGTTTGTGGAAGGAGGTAAAGAGAGAGGAAGGGTGGGGGGACTGAAGAGTGATGTGGTCCAGGAATCCAGGGAGGCCTGTTCTCATTTAGTTTTGCTCTCCCTAGCTCCTTTCTGCAAGGAAAAGGAAGTATTCGACAGACCTAAGCTGGTTAAAACAACATAACGCATGTAATTCTCACCACTATACAGACTAGGCAATGAAAGCCCAGAGAGGTTAAGTAACTTGGATCAGATCACACAGCATGTGGGAGTGGGAGAAAGGGGCTGAGAATCCAGTTCTGCGATTCCCAGAGACGTGTCCTAACCACTTTAACACATTACTGCCCGCAGCACGGTTGCTGCTTGGACCTCCTACCTCATTCTCTCTTTCATACACACGTGGGGTACTCAACCTGCTCCAGAAGTCTGAGCCTCGTCCAGTCTTCCATCTTTGAGAGAAAGGAGACCCTGCCATCTGGCCAGAGAGGAAGGCCCCCAAACCCAGCACTGAGATATTGTGGGAGGACCACAGGTCTCTCTCCCTGTACACAGGGGCTGCGGCTTACAAACTCAGCCTCCTTGGCTCCCCCATCCACTCTCAATGGCTCTAGCTCCTTGTTTGGAAGAATGCACAGAAAAACAAATTTCAAATTGCAAGCAGGAGTCAGGAGACATCAGAAGCCTATCTCAGGGACGCCCTCTAGCGTGCCTACAGGGTGCGTGCGACACAGCACCCGGGCACGGTTCCCTAGGGGTGCCCAGACCCGCACTTCCATTGGGGCTTCAGATGAGCGGTGGGAGGGGACAGTTGCCGCATCTGCCACTCAGAGCCAAATCCCAAGGCCACCTCACCAATCCCAAGGCCAACATCTGCTGCAGGATGAGAGGCAGTCTCTGCTCTCAAGACTGTCCAGCCCACACCAACCCCACCCATTCCTTATACAGCAGGCAGAGGGAAAAGAGAAGCAAACAGAGGGTGAAAGTGTGGAGATGGCACAGATGGGTTAAGAGAGCACTGCAGCGTGGGGAAGAGGCAGAGGAAGAAGACAGAGAGGATAAGGGAGGGGGCGGCTGAAAAGAGACACGATAAAGATAAAGGAAAACCAAGGCAAAGCTATCGAGAAAGACAGACACATGGGTCAGCCCAGACAAAGCTACAGGCCACCGCCCCCGCCTACCAGGCTTCCAGGCACACAGAGGGGAGGAGTGTGCCTAGGAGGGCCCGGCCTTCCTCCCCTCCCCTGAGGTCCTCATGCTTGCACCGTTTCCCTCCACTCTGACACAGCCCCTGGATGCTCCCGAGCGGTGGGCTGAGGGAGAGGAAGGGAGAGAAAAGTGAATCGAAGGCAGAACTTGCCAAGCGAAGCCACTTACGCACAGTGCGGCCGGCAGCATTTCCATCCTACCTTTGCTGTCGCCATATCAGCCGGCTCCATGATCTCGGCTTGGCCTAAGGAGCAGCGGTACCATCCAGAGAGAAAAGGCAGAGTCACAAAGGTCCACCCGGAAAGACCCAACCACCCCTCTGGAAGATCGGGGAAAATGAGAGACCGATTTCTAAGCTTTGGCCCCAGGCCCTCCTCTGCTGCGGGGGGAGAGCAAAGGGCCTCGGGGTCCCCAGCAAGTCAGGGGCCTGCTTGTGCTCCCACAGATGCCCACATCAGGCTGAGTCAGGGGGCGTCTCCCCTTGCCTGGTACTTCTTCCCAGGAGGCAAGTGAGGGTCTCGCCAGGGCTCCCCCTGCTGGGGGAGAGCACACGGAGGTGGAGGCCCTGCCCTCCCATCACCGGGTCAACTGGTACCCATGGGTCAGAGAGAGGAGAGCTTGTGGGAGGAGGCCGGCTGGCGGGTGCTGAGCAAGTGCTGGGGGGGGCGGGAGGGGAGGAGGCTAGGGGTCGGTGCGGAGGCAGGTGTGAGAACCTCAGGAAGAAGGTACAGGCACTCAGATGGAAGCAGAAGGTGCTGTGCAAGGAGGTGCCGGAGCCACAAAGCCAGAGCTCGCCAGGCAAGGCCGAGAACGCAGAGGGAGAGGAATGCGCCCGGTGAAGCCACTCACCTTGCAATAACATTCAGACTGACTGAGGCCTACACAGGAGCCAGAGCGGGCGGTTCACACCCCCACACTCCACTCCCAGAGACTCACAGCCTCTGTCTAAAGGTACATGAGAGCAGCCGGCAGCCCGGCTGGATCTGCAGAGGCCCCTGGCTCTCTCGGAGCAGCCTGATTGGAGGACCAGGATGACTTCATCCGGCCCCATTCATCACTCTAGGTTTCCTGCCCAGCGGGGACAGGCCGCTCTGCTGCAGTGACTACCGCTTCCTCTGTGGCCCATTTTACTCGGGCGGCCTGGGATAGGCTGTGGCAGTCGGGGGCGGCCAGGGAGAGGGGTGAGAGTATGCCGGGCCCTAGAAGAAGGCGGGAACAGGCTGCTCACATTTCTGGGGAAGTGCAGAACCCCTACTTAAAGCACAGCGCATACATCCATTCCTCCGTGAGTCTGCCGGTGCCAGCACCAGCAAGAATGCAAAAGAGCAACTCCCCTCCTTGAAACCAGCAAGGAAACCAGGTTGCGTGCTCTGGTGGACCACCGGTCTTCCCGTCAAAGAGTTCAATCAGACACACTCGAATCTTTAGATATTTCTCCCAGTCACTGAGAACAACCTATGGACAAGCAGGTCGATATCCTCGGGCATCCCTAAGTAACTCCTTCCATCAGCTCTCCCTGTCAGCTCTCCTAACGTGCTGACCTGGGCTTGCTGTTAAGGACATGCATTCCTTCAAGCCCATGATTTCAGACCCACAAAAAGTTGCAGGTGGATGAGACCTTAAAGCTTCGGCTCCTTTTTATAGAGAAGGAAACCAAGGCCCAGCAAAAAGCAAAAGCGTCAAAGAAAGGCCTCCCGGTACTTGTTCCCCAACTCCACAGGGATTGTCCCTCAGAGATGGGGAGCTCCTGAGAGAAATGGTGCCCTCATTTCCCCCTTACCTTCTGATCCCCACAGCTCCCAGAGCACAGAAAACCCAGCCAAGCAAGGGTCAAAGGGAGAGATTAAAATATAAGGGAATAAAAAGACGGCAGAGACCGTGAGGCCTCATCCACTGCCACCTGCACTGGCCCTCATTCTTTCTATTACGTGCTTCTGTTCAAGCCTGACTTCACAACGAATCCATGCAGTCAGGTAACCAACACACCAAGGAAAGAGTTTTCTAAAAGAATGACGACATCAATAATTCTACCAGTTTATTTTACCAGTGTCCTAGGGTCTGGCAGGAACAATAATAGTAGCAACTCCCATTGGTACAGGGCTCCATAATTTACATGTTTTCAAATCCATTACCTCATTTGATACTCACAGGCATCCACTGAGGTAAGTATTGTCTCCCCCATTTCACAGATAATGAAACTGAGATTCAGAGACTTGAAGGGACTTGCCCAAAGGTCACATAGACAGCACAGCAGAGCTGGGACTCAAACCCATGTTCGCTGACTCCAAATCCCCTTCAACTAAATGTCATACTATCAAATTTCCCACCCTTCAACCTGCCCCCAACTCCAGCTCCCCGTGACTATAGACTAAAAGAACATAAAACCTCAATGAATTGACAATTTCCCTTTGGCACCCCCTTTCTGTGGAAGATGGCAAATTAGAAAATATACTATCAAACACTAGGAAAAAAAAAATCTTAGGCCTGCCTAGAGGTTACTGTATACATTTAGCAAATCTCCCATGTCTGATGGAAACTGCTTTTAAAAAGAATCACCAAAGATTCATTCATGATCGCTTTATTTAAGCAGAAAAGTGGACCAAGACACCTGACTAAATTGGTCAACCATAAGGATTGAAATTAAGGAGGAAAAAAAGATGTGTATCCTGCTCCCTGGAGGTACATTATTTTGCAGCCATCATAAACACCGAACGTATCACTTCTCCCTTCCCTTTCCCGTCTTAACTCTATCAGTCAAGGGCCGCCAAGTTCCATAAACCTAGATGAAAAAGGACGAGGATGAGAGTAACAGAAAATCATTTAGGCCCATGGATTGCTTTTCATTAACTCACTGCCTGGTTTCTATAAGCCCTAAACTGTGGTCACAGATAGTCAACCTGAAGCGGGGAAGAGGCTCTGCTAGTACCGCGGCGGCGATATTCCACCATATACGCCCACAACAATAACAAAGGCGTAGGGCACATGTCAGCTCTGCTCAGAGGCCTGGAATGTGCCTTCTGGCTATCGCTGTGGCCTTCAGTCCTCTCTGTTCCTGGGCTGACAGTCAAATGTACAAACAGATGGAGAGCAGAAGGCTAGTACCCACGAATGAGGATGTTCTGTTTCATCAGATTCACACAGAAATCGGACCCACGTTAACGGGACTCCACCCAGTCTCCCAAATAACCACACACATTCACCTACTCAGTTCTTAAAGGCATCCAGCTGTCACACAGCCCTGGATGGTGAACGCGGAGGACGGCATTTAGAAGACCTGCTCCGCCAGAAGCATCATGTCTATTTTACAAAGCAATTCATATGTCCTGAATGCAAAGCAGCACAGAGAGTGCTATTAGCCATAGAACAGACAGCCTAGAAGATGGGGGTGCAGGGTGGGAGGTGGGGGACAGCGCTAGGCTTTAATGAGAAGAGGACTATGTCCCAGAGTCCAAAGACAACTCCAGGAAGGAAGACGGAAAAGAGAATGACACTGAAGGAAAAAAGGAAAGAAAAGCTAATGCAGGGTATCTAAGCAGCCATCGAATCTGCACCCCTGTTACTTCCCAGCAAGAAAGTGATCTGGATGATTCCTCATAGGATAAGTCACTCCGCTATTCCACGCATTTGCCTTCTGAACTAGAGACCAGAAGCTCTCTCTTCTACAGCTGCTATAATCGCCTTCCATTTTGCCTAACATTTAGTGAAAAGACAGACAGACAGACAGGCAGGCAGGCAGGCAGGCAGGCAGGCAGAGAAAGGGTGGGGGTGGGGTGGGGCGGGGGGAGCCCCTTTAAAACATCATCATACCATTTTCTCTCCAGGGCAATTATTCGTACTAATTACTTTACCCTACGTATTACATTCTAACTCCTTAATCACTGCACTTAGGTATGAAGTTAAGAAAGTGTGTGTGTGGGGGGGAAACCAACCCAGATGCTTGAAAAGAGGCTAGAGTGACTATGGGCTGGGGCCAGTCAAGCTGTGGTGGGGAGTCCGGGCACCCAGTTCCCGGAGGACAGCTCAGAGGCTGACGCTGCACCTTTAGGAAGCCCTTCCTCTGGCAGCTATGGGTGGGAAGCGCTGCCAGGAAAGCAGGCAAGGCTGTTTCAAAGCCTGGTGGGATCAGCCTTGCCTGCTGCGCTGTGGCATGTGCGGCTCTCTGAGTAAGGGGCAGTGGGATGGCCTCATCTGCACTGCTTATAAAATGTGCAGCCCGATCACTCTGCCCATCCTGAGACCACAAACACTTTTGTGGACTTTTCTTGGTCACTTTTTGCCAAAAAGGTGAAATCCCTTCTCTCTAGAGTCTGACTGATGCCTGTAAACTGAAAAGCCAGGGATGAAGCAGGTAGAGTCTCCCAGCACGACAGACCTTGAGAGGTCACTTGATGTCTTCTATCCCCGAACACAGAAAATGGCAGTTTCTTTTGAGAGAAGAGACAGAAAAAGAAAGAGGGAGGCAGGGTGAAAGTGAACAGGGGCAGAGTGTGTGAGTTCCCACGATCCTGCCGTGTGACTGTGCGAGTCTGAGGGGTTGGAAGGTGCCGTCTCCTCTCTCGTGCTTGTTGACCATCAACCCTTTAGAGGCAGTTTATCCTGATGGAGAGCCTGCCTCTCAAGTCATCCTGCTTAAGTCTGAATTCTGACTCAACTACCCACCGCCTGTGTAACCTTGGGCATGTTACTTGGCCTCTCTGTGCCCCCATTTCCTCATCTGTAAGACAGGGGATGCTGTTCCTCAACTCATCGGCGCCTATGAGGATTAAATGTGATAACATACAGAAAGGGCTTAGAATTGTGTCTGGCACACAGTAAATACTACTTAAACATTGAGCTTTTTTTTTTTTTTTTTTTTTTTTTAATTCAGTGGTTCACCTCCTGTCTTCCCTCATCCATGTGACCTCTCCCCCCAGAGCATGAAATTTTAAGACCCTGTTGATGACGGTAGAGGTAGACTGGACAGAAAACAAACCCACTTGCTTTTTTCAGGTGAATAAAGGCGTTAGAACCAGTGGGGTGAGAGCGTCATTATAACAAGGAAAAGGCAGAAAAGAAATCAGGGAAAGACCAAGGGAAGACACTTCCAGGTAATGCTGAAGGGTAGTGGACACTGGGGGCATGTAGGGGAGTTTTGGGGGAAAAAGCCATCAAAGAACAAGGAAAGGGTCCAAATGAAAATAAGAAGGGAAAGAAAGATGCACAAAGAAAATCAGGAAACTGATCAAGTTGGAAGTGGGATGAGAAAGGAGACCAGGCAATTACAAACTCAAAGTGGAAATTTCCATGACAGCGTTTGACCGAAGCTTCTGAGAGGAGCTGTGGCCGGAGAGAAACAGCCACGCACGAGGGAAACTAGGGAGACGGCAGCTAAGCCTGCAAGGTTCAAGGCCGACTTGGTCTCACACAGCTGAACTGCTCTCTGGTGATGTCAGGTGTGGGAGGGCTGGGGTGGAGGAGCTTCTCACGAGTCAGGGCAAGGAGAGAAGGAGATTCAGGTTCTAGGAGGAAAGGAAACAGCCAGGGCCAGTCACCTCCAGGAATGCGCCCTCTGCTGGCCGGAAGGGACAGTGTCAGGCCGCCCGCCTCCCCCATTGGCGCCCCTAGGGAAGCCCACAGCTCAGGCCAGACTTGGAGGTCTCTGCCTCGGTTCACACTGTAGCTCCTCAGGGGAAACCCACCTCCCGCAGCCGCTAGCACTTCCTGGGACCTCGCAAGCAACAGGAATATTAGTGATAGCGCCTGGACATCATCCTCTAGAACTGGACAGGGCAGTGTCGCATAGTGCTTAAAACCCAGAGTCAAATTACCTGGGTTCCAATTCCAGCCCATCATTTAGCAGCTGTGTGCTCTTATGCAAGCTACGACACCTCTCTAAGCCTCAGTTTTCTTGTCTATAAAATGGAGGCAATAGTTATACTACTGGATAGGAAAATGGAGAAATTTAAACAAGAGCACAGTGACTGACACATAATAGGCACATTCAACAAATGGTAACTAAAATAATGTCGCCTTTATGATTACTACCTGAAGGGTGCTCAGGGGGCTGGGAACAATGGGAACTCTCCGAGTTCCCCCAAACCTCCGAGCCATCTGCACTTGGCGCCAATGCAAAGCTGGCACTGGTCTGGCTACACAACTCCTGCCCTGAGCACCCCCCCTCCCCCCCCACCCGCCCCAATCACACCACCTCCAGCCCGCAGCTGGTCCCTGAACTAGACTCTTCCACGTGAGAGATTTGTGCAAGTGCTTCAAAGATGGAAAGGCTCATAAATGCCTCAGGTGGATAATCCTCCCACTCCCCGCCCCGGAGGTTTACTCCTGTGCCTGTACCAATTTTCACAAAAGACCTACAGCCGGGCGGCAGAGGATGTCAGAGACTTTCGCATCGGGGTCAGGGTGAGAACAGATGAGAAGCCACAGGATTAACTGAGCAGGCGGTCAGCAGGGAGGGGAGCGCGGAGAGAGCCAATCACACTGCCTGACCTTTTTACGGTACATGGTAAACGGGAGCCACACACGATTCCATTGTACAACCAAAGACTCTACTGCAGACGGAGGTGGGCACTGGTGGAAGAGCCGGTGCGGGAGAGGTGGGGACCGTCTGAATGCCACTGGGACATCACTGGACGCTGGACTCGGGACCCGCTAGTGACTACTGTTGAAACTGAGCAAAAAACAAGATAAGGTGACAGACAGAGGCCACAGACCCCTGGGCAGTCCAGTGAGCGGCAGCAGCCTTGGCGGGGTAGGGGGCTGGGAGCTGTAGGGGCGCTGTTGAAGAGTGTTTCACTCCCCCGTTGTTCTCTGCAGCTCCCAGACCAGGCGCGTGGGAGAGGTAAGGGGGAAGCTGAGGGGAAGTCTCCAAGTGTCCTCCTCTGCATCCCGGGTTTCTCCCAGGGGACTGGGAATGAAGTTGAAAGATGCAGATACAGATGTGCACCAATTCCTGGGCCAGGGGCTGGGGAGGAGATGCGAGCCGGCAGCACACGAGGGCAAACGTGGAGCGGAACGCTTCCAGAGCCTGCCACCCTCTCCAGACTGTCCTCAGCTTGTCTTCTGAAGGTCACTGGCTCCAATGTATCCTTGGAACTGCCCCTTGCAGCGCTTACATCCAGAAAACAAACAGACCGTGAAGCTATGGAAGCTCGTGGGGTGGGAAAGAAAAGAATGACCAAGGAACATGCTACTTAAATGTCCAAGGAAGAACTCATGGGTCCCAGAGGAATCTGAGCAGAGTGGTCTAAGAAGAACATACAAACCTGTTTGGCACAGCAACGCCAACCAGCAATTCTTCCTTTGCACTTGCAGTTCCCTTCCCCCCACCAGTGTCCTCTCTTCCTACGAGGTGGGAGCTGTCCTGCCAGGCAGACACCCCTGCCTTCCACAACTGAAGAAGTGGAGTCCAGGCCACTCCCTTAGCCTTCTCTGCCTGCTGACTCACAGCCGATCTCATTACCGAGGGATCAGATGACCCCTCCCTCCTCTCCTGGCAAAGCCACCACCAGCAGGGGGTGCTGGCGAGCCCAGAAGGAAGGTGAGTTTTTGCAGGTCCTGCAGATGCCTACAGGGGCTTCAGCTGGTACCTGCAGAGAGGTAAGAGTAACAATGGCTCTGTTCTGCAGTTTAGGCATAACAGTGAAACCGAAAGAAAGTTTCAGAAAGAGATACTGTCAAACAAAGAGGTGTACTGGAACTTTTGTACATATAAAATCCTAAGGCACTTCTCAAAATGAACAAGGCATAGGAAACATACTCAAAAAAGATTAAAAAAGAAAAAACCTATTTGGCCTTCAGGCACATTTAACTGCATCATTCAGAATCACTGGGGTCTGTCCTCTCCCTGTTTGTTTCCTGTTCTGTCTGGTCTTGAAGCTTTCCGAGAGATAATCTTCATTAATAGACTGGCTCATACACCTGCACATCTGGAGCTTCAATTCTAGCAAGCTGCGAAAGACAGACCCATCAGATATAAGGAAAAGCAGAAGGTCCCGCACTGGATCCCCACATGTATCCTTTCTCAACGGGAAGCCCTAGAGCACTGCAAATAAAAACTTGAGCTCTGGAGTCAAATCTCAGCTCTGCCACATTACAGGGAAAGGCAATGGACTTTGCCTTATCTAGAAAATGGGTAGAGTAGTAACTTCCCTTCCTGGGTCGCTAATATGATAAAATGAGCACAGCATCGAGCACAGAATAAGCCCTCAAAATAGAAGCTATTCTTAGTAATAACAAATAATACCTCAGAACTGATATTGTGCCCACAAACTAAGTACACAGACATTCTGTGCTGTCTTGCGTTTGCTCATTTGTAGATTTGCAGTAGTTTCTTATAATTATAGATTTCTTTACTGAAAAAGACCCCAATTAATTTCCTTAGTCAATTTCCCGTTATGGAAGTTATTCATAGAGAGGCAGAAAACCACTTGACATAGATAGTGAAGAAGAAATTCATCAATTAGGAAGGAGTAGAGAGTGTCTGGCCCCTTAAATTCCTTCTTAAGGGCTCCTTCTGTAGATCTCTGTTCTGTACCCTATTTACAAGGACAACTGATGTAAACTCTCAGCCGGAAGCGAATCCACCCGTTGTTTAAGATGCCAGGAAAAGGAAACGTGGATAATAGTTGTTTCACTTCCAGAGGGAAAGGAGTTGAGCAGGTGAAACTGTCCACGTTGTGGAGCCCAAAGCAAGTCTAAGGCATGGAGCCAAACTAATAAACTAAGAGTTTCTAAAGTCCAACCCCGCATTCTACTTACTAACTCACCCACCACGCTCACACAAAGAATGACAAGGGGAACTTCTGTGTTTATGTATGGGCCGGCGGGGGGTACTCAGAATGCCTCCACTCCCTCAGCCCCTTCCCTTCCCTGCAGCCGGGAGGAGGAGGGCCGTTTTGAACCAGGGTTGCAATGGGTTTCTCTGCATCTCAGTGCAAGAGTTGCCCCTTCAGATTAAGGAGGACTGGCAAAGAGAGGGAGGGAGCCCCAAGCAGTTACCTGCTTGTGGCTCCCCTGCCTGAGGATAAAAAGAAAAGAGGCACTGAGCAACCTGAAAAGTGATGACAGATAAGATGAAATGATTAACTACACAGCCCAACTCACCCACCTTTCTCCTTACTGCACAATGGTGATTCTTGGGCTATGGAGAGGATAAGGGAAAAACAGAAGCCATGCACTGACACCAGCATCCCAAGCTGGGTAAAAAGGCACCGAGGGTCTGCCAGAGGTTCCCTAAAACTGATGTCACAAGCCAGGACTGGGACAGCTAGGCTCTCCCTGGCCCAGGTCTATTAAATTGGGTGCTTGATACCAGCTAGAAGGTTTCAGGCTACGAAGTGTGTTTCTCAAACACCACCGACATGGAAATCACTTGGGGTATGTGTTATCTGTGCAAATTCCTAGAGGCTCAGAATCAGAGAGAGGGGCCCAGAAATGTGCATGCTGAATGAGTTCTGACACCCGTTAAAAGGCTGAGGACCACTGCCTTAGAACCCTGGTCTCCCAAGCTGGCGGCTCATTATCAAGGGGATATGAACACTTACTCACGCAGTGCAGGAAGAAAATATTAGAACTTATATTTATACTGCTTTGTAGCTCATCCTTTAAAAATGTCTACTTAATTATATAATATACAGAATACTTCATACAGTACTGCACGCATACAACTTACGTAAATACATTTACACATGACATTGGTGGTACCGCTCGGAAAATGTTTACTGATGGGGATTTGCAACCAAGCTGGAGTATCAACTTCTGGTACAACGACTGCTTCAAAGCAAGGAGTGGCCTCTGTAAATACCTGCTCTGAGCTCACATTATTCCTCAGTGGCCAGTTAAGAAGAGAACCCAGGGTTTTGGGCCTCCGACTGCATCTCAGCCCTCGTGTAAGAGGGAGGAAAGAATGCAATGCAGAGCTGTCACCCACTCACGTTCCTTCTTCACCCTGGCTGGTAGGAGGATACTATTTCTCCCAGTAGGAAGTGGAGACGCTGGGGAACGAAATTTACCGTTCATCCTGCCAGTTGCCCCAATCTAAATCCTAACTATGGCATCCGCAGAGAGAGAGTGGTTTGCTGAGCTATAATAAATAACCCCGCTTTCTCAGGCAGAAAGGGAGAAACGCTGGAGGAGGAGAAACGCAAAGCAGGTGATGGTTACACCTGCAGACAGTTCTGCTGACAGCAACAGAAGCAGCCGGAGGGAAGCTACAAACTGGGAGCTCGGGCGGTAGGGGAAGGCAGAAGCACCCTGCCCCCAAAGTCAGAGCTTAGCCCAGACCTAAAATAAGTTCTCCTCTACTATCCAAACGCCTATGTGCTGTCTGCCACAAGACCGCACCATCCTCTAAGCACACGGGTATGTGAATCAGAAAAAGGGGCACACAGGTCAAACTATTTCCAGGACCATGAAACTGTCACAACGGTTAACAGATGCATTCATTAGGGCTACAGCGGCCCTCCTTCTGGGCCATAGTCACAGAATCCCATGATCACAGAACATTAGAGCTAGCAAAGCCTTACACACGTATTCATGCAACAGATATTTACTGAGCACCTACCACGTGTCAGGCTCCGTGCTGAGTGCTGGGTACACACTAGCAAATAAAACAAAGGCGGTCCCTGCCCTCACGGAGTTTAGGACGAGCGGGGGAGACAGACAACAACCAAGTCAACAAATAAATACAATTATGACACCATTAGTGCTAAGACGGAAAGGAAGCTGGTGGGGAGTGGGGACCGGAGTTGATGTGACTGGCTTTCCTGGGCGACTGAGGAGTCATCAAACGCCACCTCTCCTGAACTCACTCTAACCAAATCTCCAACTACGGTTCTCTGAGAACTTACCTTCCACTCACCTCCCAGGCGTGGCCCGAGCCAACAGTTTGCTGACAGTAACTCTAACAGAAGCTACCATTTACTGTGTGTCAGACACAGTGCCAAGTGTTTTTCCCCTTTTTTCTCATTTTGATCCCCCCAACCTCCACAAAGTAGGTACAATTATCTCCATTTTCAAAGAAGGAAGCAGGCTCGGAGAGGATAAAACGTTGTGAAAGCACCATAGCCCACAGCCAGTAAGTGGTAGAGCCAGGATTTAACCTGAGGTCATTCCTTCACCTTCAAAGCAGGGTCCTGAGTCCCACATGACCACTGCACAGATTCCTGTCCCTGACACCAGCACCACAGGATCAGAGACTCTCTGGTGCTGCCATGCCCTGCTGGGGGCCGGCTGCAGGGCCACAGCGCTGGGTAGTCGGGGCCCAAGGAGCCACCTCCTAAGGGTGCAGACTGGGTTTCTGTTCCCCACCCTCAACCTCCGCCTGACAGCGCCCTGGGAAGAGAACCCTCGTCAACGACGGCTGCACACCTGTGCGCGTGTGAGAGAATTGTGATCGTCACCAACCACCTTCGAGCCCCTACCTACCTTTGAGATCCACCGAGCCTCTCACTGCCTTTCTTCTTCCTGTCCTCCCCTCACCCCATCTGGCCCATCTGTCCTCTTCCTCACTGCTGCTTCTCTTCAAAACAAAACAAAACTGCCCGTAAGTTTACATGCACCTCTCTCTCCGACGCCTGCCAGCCCCTGAATTTAACTCTGATCCTAGAGGTTGCAACCTCCTTCTCCTCCAGAAAACCTCCTCCCCTCTGCTTGTCACAAAGGCCGAGGCACAGCGTGGCTGGCAAGGAAACTCGGCCCCACGACTCTGCCAGGTTCAGGGCCCACATTAGGGAAGAGAGCCCCACACCTGGTTTATGCCCAGATCTCCCTGGCAGCTGCTCAAGCAAAGTCCCAAATGAGTGGATATGAGATGTGAACACACAAAGGCAACACCCCCAAAGGTCCCTATCCATAGGTCCCTATCACCGGAAGGGAATCAACACCCACAAAGACACCAGAGAACCCGAAACCAGGCAGAACACACCATTCTCTTCAGCACCTTTCTCTTGGGACCTCCAAGCTCTTTACCAACTGAAGCAATTTACCATCAGAGAGGAAAACAGTGCCCCCTGGTATGAAGAACCCAGAGAGCCACGGAAGCTCCGTGGAGACGACTCGGCGAGGCCCAGTCAAGCATGCCATCCACTGAGGAGCACGCAGCCTCGTTCACTGCCCCACCCCTTCCCCTTTACCTTCAGCCTCTGGCAACAGAGCACTCTCCCTCTTGGGGGCCTGTCACTAGCAAGGAACTGCAATATCCCCAAACGTGGGAGACACCCCAAAGCACTCCCACCTCCGTGAACAGCCCTGGGTCATCCCAAACCAGCCAAGGGCCAAGTCCTCGTGCCCTGATCTCCAGGGCCCCCGGCCACCTACTTGGCTCGTAGAAAGGACAGCTTCTTCCTCAGGGAGGAGACACGGTGATGGCAGGCCTGCTTCACAGCTGTGCTGCAAGAGACCGTCGGGGAGTGCAGGTTCTGGACCATGCTGGGCTCACGGCGGGGCCTGCCACATGGCCGCAGGGACCTGGGGGGCCGGAGGCTCACTCTGGGGCTGCTGGCCGGGCAGCTCCTTCAGCTGTCGACCTGGCCCCTGCACCTGAGCTCTCCCTGACCTAGTGTTGACACAGAACACAGGCGGGTGGAGGTCCCGGCCTCAGGCTCCGTGTTCCCGGGATGGCCCCTGCCTGCGACCCGGGTTCTGCACAGAGCCCTCCCCCATCCTCCCGCATCTGGCCACGCGCTCTGGGCACTCAGTCTCCTCGCCTCCTTTGTCCTCAGACAGGGAGGATGGAGCTGTACCTGCATGTGATGCCAGCTGCTGGAAGGAGGGGAGGGCCACGGGCACTGCTCCCAGAGGGTTTGCTACTCCTGGCTCCTTCCTCCCAGTGAGGGAGCTGACCCGAGCCGTCACCTCTGTGTCCATGGGGCCACGGAATTTGGCGGCCAGGCAGGTAGACGGGGCTAGAGTGCCCTGGAAATATGCAACTTGGGGACAATTTCTGGGACAGAATTGAAAACATTTTCCTTCTAGTGGGAAGCTATCTATTCCGGTGGCCAGACCTGAGCTGGAAGGAGTGGGCCTGCTTTCTGGCCTTGCTCCAACTCCAGGGGTTCAAATTCCATTGCCCTGGTTTCTGTGTTTGTTCATTCATAAATTCCACACATATCTGCTGCTGAGCACTTACTCTGTGCCTGATATAAGAGATACAGTTTCTGTTCTCCAGGGTTTCGTGGGCTAGTGGGGAGATGGATAAGTAAACCAAAGACTGCACAGCATGGGGCGAGTATCCGGCAGAATTAACCACAGCCCTCTACTACACCTAGAAAATAGACGTGATGAAACTTAAACTTGCCTTCCCTTCCTTATCTGGGAGAAATGAGGGTGCGTTCCAGTAAGACATGTAAGACTTGAACGTCTTTTGAGCTAGTCAGAGAAGAGGTGATACAAGAAATCCCCAGGGCTTCCCTGGTGGCACAGTGGTTGAGAGTCCGCCTGCCGATGCAGGGGACGCGGGTTCGTGCCCCGGTCCGGGAAGATTCCACATGCCGTGGAGCGGCTGGACCCGTGAGCCATGGCCGCTGAGCCTGTGCGTCCGGAGCCTGTGCTCCGCAACGGGAGAGGACACGACAGTGAGAGGCCCGCGTACCGCAAAAAAAAAAGAAATCCCCCAATTAATGACGCCCCAGCCTCATAGTACTCCCATTCACCTTCCTTGATCTTCCGAGATGATCCTTTTTCCAATCACAGGGAGAAAATAGCTATTAACCTCCTCACTGTCCTACCACATCACCTGTGAGCACACCTGCACTCACATCCACTATTCTCTCCTATTCAAGGCTAATCCGTTCACCTGTGATCTAGGTCCAGCTTTTCTTGCCTCCTCCAAACCCGTTTCCTTATCTTTCAGCAGAGGCATTCCCCAGCAGGGCAAGATGGAATCCCAGGATCAACTCTGGAGACCTCCCTTCTCTCTTACACCCTTCGTCCGGTGCATCACCATGTCGTGGGCATTTTATCCCCAACGTGTATCTGGAATTCATCTACTTTTTTTTTTTTTTTCCACAACCAGCATCCCAAGTCCAAGCTACCAATACTCAGTCCTTTGCCTGGACTATTGTAACAGCCTCCCAACTGCCCCAGCTGATCCTCTGCATCCTTTCTCTGAGCTGCAATCTTTACAGAATGCAAATCTGACCCTGTCAGCTCCCTTCTGAAGACTTCCAATGAAAATTAAAAATTAAAAAAAAATAAAGACTTCTAATGACTTCCTAGTGCTCTGAGCATAAAGACTCAAGTCCTTGTTGTGGCCAGCCAAGCTCCTCTCATCTTATCTCATCTCATCTGTCTCATCTCACTGCTTCCCTCCCATCTCAGGCTCATCCTTCTGGCCTTAGATCAACCACCATGCTCTCATACCAACCCCACTTCAGTCCAGGCCCAATTTATTTGATACACTCCCTCATGGCACCATGTTCCCCCGCTTCAATACACACATCCGAGTTTGCGTTTTCTTTGTTATACTCTCAGTTATGTTAACACAGTCTCCTCAACAAGACTGGGAACTTGATGAGCAGAACACAGAGTACATAACTGATAAGTGTTCATTATCAGTGAATGAGTGAATGATGTCCTCTTTAAAATTCTCATCCCTGACCTACCGGTTTCTACTTGAGGTTAAAAATGTGCTGTGTCTCCCTATATTAAAATAAGCTTTCTCCCCAAACACCCCTACGTACCATCTGTATTTCTCTTCTTCCCAAGCAAATGTCTAGAATGAATTCCCCACCTTCAGACTCTCCCTCCTCCCCTCATATATTCTCTTCTAAAACTGCTCTATGGTTATCAGCGAATTCCTAATTACCACAGCAGAAGACCCTTTTTAGTTCTGACCTATCTCTACCCTCTCTGTCTCTTCTTCCTTGCTTCCACGATATTTCCGTCCCCCGGCTCTCCTAGCTTCAGTGGGCGATTTTTTGCAAATTCCTCCTTCCCTTATCTTCTGCTTAAACTCTGCTCATTCTAAGACTCTTGGCCTCAACTATATTCTCATTTCCAAACAAGAAGTTTTAGTCCTGTCTCCTGAGCTTCAAACAGGTGTGGCCAACGACACAGTTTCTCTCTCCACCTGCACACTCCATGCTCAAACTCCACACATCTAAATGAAACTCACTACCACCCCTGCTCCTCAAATCTTCCCGCTTGACCCAGTATTTTAGTAACAATAGCATTATTATTAGTAATAATAGCAAAAGCACATATATAATACTAGCCATGCGCCAGGCACCATTCCTGTTCTAATCATCACGCATATACACATTCAATATTCTCAACAAGCCTATGAGGTACGACCTATTATTACACCCATCTTATAGATGAGGAGAGTGAGGTACAGAGAAGTCCTCTTTTCTATTCTTCTACCATAATTCAGAAATGTGCCCATCTGGCCTCACCTTAAACGTCACATCAGTAAGCCGTCCCTCCCACCCAACTCACAGTAGTCCCAAAAGCCTTGGTCCACCACCTCACCTTTCCTCATCTTCTCTACAGCACTTATTACTACTTGAAGTTTCCTTATTTATTATCTATCTTCCCTCACTAGAAAGTGAGCACCGTGAAAGGAGAAACAATGGTTATCTTGTTTATAGCTGTAGCCACCAATGCCCAGAAGAGTAGCTAGCATACAGTATGTGCTCAATAAATCCCTTATTCAATGAGGGAACAAATGGGTGGACAATTGCCACAGTATCCTTCCTTGTCTATCTGCTTCCAGTGTTTGTTCCTTGAATCCATCTCTCACACTAGGATGAAAAGGATTTTTCTCACAAGAATATCTGGGAGAGACTCGGGTACCCCTTCCTCCAAATCCCTCACTCACTTCCCCCATCTATAAATACGGGTCACTCTATCATGGCAGGATGTGACATGATCAGGCATCTGCTTACCCGTACTAAGATGATTTCCAGCCGCTCGCTAGCTACCCCTACTCCTGGGACATCCTCGGCAGCAGTACTGAAGTATTTGCCGTTCCTGAACATGCCTTGCTTTCTCACGCCTCCATGCTTATGTACATCTTGTTCCCTCGCCTGGGAACGCTGTCCATGTGATGGACTCCTACTCACCTTGCAGCTCTCAGCTGACGCACAGCCCTCTCCCCCTCTCCGTGGAGTCTTTCTGGATACCACTGCCCTCTCCTCCCTCCTCCCCAATCCTCGCCCCAAGCAGAGTACCTGAATTACTTGGGCAAGTTTCTTAACTCCACTGAGCCTCAGTTTCCTTAAACTCTAATATGAAGGTAATAATAGCATCTACTTGATAGGGCTGTTGAGAGGTTTTATTTAAAAGTATATGCAAGGGCTTCCCTGGTGGCGCAGTGCTTGAGAGTCCGCCTGCCGATGCAGAAGACGCGGGTTCGTGCCCCGTTTCGGGAAGATCCCACATGCCGCGGAGCGGCTGGGCCCGTGAGCCATGGCCACTGAGCCTGCGCGTCCGGAGCCTGTGCTCCGCAAATGGGAGAGG
>NW_006789773.1:445139-445831 GCF_000442215.2 Lipotes vexillifer
AAAAAAAAAAAAAAAAAAAAAAAAAAAGTATATGCAAGATTCACTGCACAGATCAGGTGCATTAGTAAACAAATTCGTTAGTTCCACTGCGACGAAATTCTATTAGACAAAATTCCATCTGTCAATTATCACACTACGTTATACTTGCTTACTTATAGGTATGTCTCACCACAAGACAAGAAGGCTCTTGAGGGCAAATACCATGCCTTAATCTGTTTATCCTCAGAGTCAATATCTGATATTTTGCAGATGATCAATATTCTACACATTCTTTCTGTCTCTGCTTCTTCAAGGACAGCACACAGATCTGCTAAGAGAGTGAGAGTACAAACTCACGATAGCCAAAAAAACCCATCAGAGTACCAGCAGCCACCCTACTAAGCACCTACTAAGTACCAGGCATTCTACACATGTTATCTCATGTACTCTTTACAAGAAAAGACTTTTGCAAATGAGGAAACTAAGGTTCAGTAAAGCTGAGGAAAATGCTTTTAAAAATGCACAGTCAGGGCTTCCCTGGTGGCGCAGTGGTTGAGAGTCCGCCTGCCGATGCAGGGGATATGGGTTCGTGCCCCGGTCTGGGAAGATCCCACATGCCGTGGAGCGGCTGGGCCCGTGAGCCATGGCCGCTGAGCCTGCTCGTCCGGAGCCTGTGCTCCACAATGGGAGAGGCCACAACAGTGAGAGGCCCA
>NW_006789773.1:445910-448434 GCF_000442215.2 Lipotes vexillifer
TCCCTCTTTCCTGCACACCGCAGGACCCAGTGGCAGAGGGCAAGCCTCTTATTCATGCTGCAGCCTGGACTCAGGCAGCCTCCAGCATGTTGAAGACATTTAATAAAGGTTCGTGGCACACATGCCCGCATGCAGGAATGAGTACGTGAGTGCATGGAGCCCTGCCTTGGCCCTCAGTTACACTCCAGCCCTCTCCACGTCTCATTTTCCTACCACGAAAAGGCTTCCTGGTCAACGGAGACCAGGTTCTGTTAAAACTAACATCCTGTACATAAACGGTCCTTAGTAAAAATAGCTCCTTTTTCTACACTTCTGGCTTTGTATGAAAGGTACTGCCACTGGGTGAATGTACTAAATAAATAAAGACCTGGGCACCTCAGAAACCTTACCAACAGTTCCAGTTTGGGCTGAACCTGGGAACTAGTGTTTTGTAAGTATACCCATGACTTCACCTCGACGCATGAAAATGGATTAGTGTCCCAAATGCCATCGCACACACATACACGCTTTGGGGAAATTAGATCTATGTTGCTTTCAACCAGAAACCTGAGGGGATTATTCCTATCTCTGAGACAATCCCTGTTTCCCAATAAACTGATTCTTTTCCCCAAATTGCCCCTTCTCCCTGATGCACACCTGCCCAGGAAATGACCGTCTCTTGCACTCACCTACCCAAAGACTTTTTTTCCTTCAGGACAGAAATTGATGTGAATGAGGAAAAACACAATTCTAAGAAGCACTTAAGTTTGGGTATCTTATTGAGGCATTTCCCTCTTTGCTGTAATGTGGACTCTTCTTCCTTTTTTTGGCTGCATTGGGTCTTCGTTGCTGCGCCCGGGCTTTTTCTAGTTGCGGCGAGCGGGGGCTACTCTTTGTTGCGGTGCGCAGGCTTCTCATTGCGGTGGCTTCTCTTGTTGCACAGCACTGGCTCTTGGCTCACGGGCTTCAGTAGTTGCAGCACGTGGGCTCAGTAGTTGCAGCTCGTGGGGTCTAGGGCGTGCAGGCTTCAGCAGTTGTGGTGCATGCGCTTAGTTGCTCCAGTGCATGTGGGATATTCCCGGACCAGGGCTCGAACCCGTGTACCCTGCATTGGCAGGCAGACCCTTAACCACTGAGCCACCAGGGAAGTCCTGCGGACTGTTTTTAGACTACAGTAGAGTAGCTATTTGTCTCTAAATATTATATCCATTCTGAACCTTGTACAAGAAAAAAGAAAAATCAATGCTTTATTTGACCAGTTGAAAGTTATCTCGTACTAAAGGGTTATAATTTTGATCTTTAAAACAGAAGAAATCGGGACTTCCCTGGTGGCACAGTGGTTAAGAATCTGCCTGCCAATGCAGGGGACGCAGGTTCGATCCCTGGTCCGGGAAGATCCCACATGCCGCAGAGCAACTAAGCCCATGCACCACAACTACTGAGCCTGTGCTCTAGAGCCCACAAGCCACAACTACTGAGCCCACGTGCCACAACTACCGAAGCCCGCACGCCTAGAGCCTGAGCTCCGCAATGAGAGAAAACTCCGCAATGAGAGAAACCACCGCAATGAGAAGCCGGCACGCCGCAACTAGAGAAAGCCCCCGTGCAGCAGTGGAGACCCAATGCAGCCCAAAATAAAATAAATACAATAAGTAAATTAAAAAAAAAAAACAAACCAGAGGAAATCAAACTTTTTTTTTTTTTTTTGCCTGCTCTATGAAACGATCCTTCATTCTGTAATTGACCACATGGTTTGGAGAATTAGGAGGGGCCACACAAAAGGGTCCGTATTACCCACTTCATACTTGACCATTTTCAACCCTGCTCTACCTGCTTCCCAGGGGAGGGGCAAAGAGTAAATGAGACGATCTGTTTGTCCAGGAAGGCCTGGCCAGTGTGGGGAATGCCGCTGTAACCAGCAGGGTGTGCTGTCCATCAAACTGGGCCCAGAGGCAAAGGGCACAAACCAGATTCCCCACCACCGCAGAAAATCTCCACAGGGCTCAGATCTCACACTTGCTCTAGGTCAGGATATCACAGGGTAATATCCAAAACACCCCAGAGAGTCTCTTAATTGGGTGGAAACATGTTAGAGGAAGGATTAGGTGCAGGGTGTAAAGGTTTGTGCTGAGCTGAGGCTGAGTGATTAATTAGCACTCTGAGGACTTGCTCTCTCCAAGAGAACCCACTGGCTGAGAAGGGAAAAAAGAATTCATTCAGAAAGGCCATGGTGAACACACATCCGTCCTGAGTTTCGAGGGGAGGGGTCCACAGGGACCACCACAAGAAGCATCCTTCTGATCCCAGCCCTCTCTGTTTCCCATACTGCCCAAGGTGAGCTAGTGCAGAACTGTATCCAACATCCACCATGAAGAGTTCAGGGGGCTGTCGGTGGGCCAGGGAGAACAAAGGACCAGGGAAGACATTTAGAGGATTTTTCTGGGCAGAGGTTTGGGAGGGAGATCCTCCATAACATTTCACTTGGTTGGGGGAGTGGGCAGAGAAGGAGCTAGAACATAATTTTTTTTTTTTTTTTTTTGCGGTA
>NW_006789773.1:448818-449033 GCF_000442215.2 Lipotes vexillifer
TCCCGGACCGGGGCACGAACCCGTGTCCCCTGCATCGGCAGGCAGACTCTCAAGCACTGTGCCACCTGGGAAGCCCTAGAATATAATTTTTATCAGCATACAATCCCAAATACTGAACAAAAAGGCAGGGCTCTCTCCAGTTAGCAAGCAGCCTTGGGAAAAACGCATTGCAGAGTATGTACAATTTGGCACTTATTCACCTCTCCCAGGAATGC
>NW_006789773.1:449043-480248 GCF_000442215.2 Lipotes vexillifer
TAAGCAGCAGGGATAAAACAGAGTGAACCGAGGAGCTGCCAATCATAGAGCAGATAGACGAGGAGCAGCTGAAGGTATGATGATCAGAAATGGACGGAACGCTTCCAGAGATGTTTGGCGCACAAGCACAGGGAAGGGAGTTCTGCTGGGGAACTCTACGGACCCTTCCAATTTTGACAGTATGGTTGTCGAAATCCAGACAGCACTGAAAAGAGAGCGAAGGCCACTCTAGAGACTGAGGGCACTGCCATCAGATCATAACTGATGAAAGCATCTTTACAAGAGTGATTAATATTTGCCCCTTGGAGGCCCCATGCCTCTGCCTAAACTGATGAGCTGAACTGTTAATTTTGGTTAGTAACAAGCACAAAACTGAGAACTAGGGCAGAACTCATAAAACTTTATAAATATAAAGGGAAGGTCCCACCCTCCTGCCCAGGATGAAACCCTTTTCATGACATACCACCTAGCTTTTGCCTGAACACTTGTATGGAGGAGATAGTTCATTACTTTACAAGGCCTGTTCCATTGCAGTACAGTTCTCATCACGGAAAAGTTCTTTCTTATCCTGAGCTGAAATCCTTCTCGCTGTAACTCCTACCCCTCTAGTTCTATTTCTTAGGCTTTCAGATATTTAAAGAATGCTGCTATAGTCATTCTAAACCTTCTCTTTTCCAGGCTAAACCCCTTTCCTTCAACCAATCCTTATAATGACATAGTTATCATCTTGATCATTCTTTTCTGAACTCTAATTTATCAATATCCATTTCCAAAGAATGGAGAATAATACATCCGATATGGTCAAACTAGTACAGACTACAGTGAAACCTTTTTTTTTTTTTTAAAATCCATGCTCCATCCTTCCAGTAATGAATTCACACTTTTAAAGATCACTTGGTACTTGCTTCATATTACTGGCTCATATGTGGCTGGTTAAAAAGTAACCCTTAAGTTCTTTTCCACATGAAATCCTGTCAAGTTAGGCTCCCCATGGTAACCCTACACTTTAGAAACTATTCTAATATAAAAGTATAAATATATAATAGCACATTTCCTTTTTTAAAATACTCCGTGTTGTTTCCACCTACTGTTCTATTTGAAATAATACTAAGTCTTGGTTCTACCAGCCTTGGTGCTCTCTCTACTCCCTCCCAGCTGAGCAGCCACCATAAGTTTGATAAATGAGGTAAAAGTACCTTCTGCATTTTCATCCGGTGTGTTGATAAAAATGATAAACAGAGCTAGACCAAAAGCAGAGCCCTGCGGCACGCCTGCTGAGACCCCCTTTCCGTTAAGGTCAGTACGGTCCACCTTCGCTGGGCACAGAAGTTTAACTTGCTGCAACAGACCGCTCCCTCTGTCTACCATTCAGAGGAGCTACATGCCGCAGATGCCACCTGGGGCCCACAGCCTGAGTGTTTAGCCGGTCCCACCTCAGAGCCTCAAACGAGCATCCAGGAGCCTCCGTATCCTCAGGGCCCCCTGTACACCCCACCTCATTCTCCGATAACCTCTGACACCTACCATCCACCCCAATCCTGGTGTTCTGCTGTCATCTTGCAAACAGATAGTGATACCGAGCGGGACCCTGTGGGGCTCCCGGGCCCAAAAGCCTTTCTGTGCCCCCCACTTCTTGATTACAGGAAATAGGCTTCATTCAGCCTCCAAGACCTTCCCTGAGTTCCAGCGGGCAGGTTCAAACAGTTGCTAATCAGGGAAGGGAAGGGATCCGGAGGAGACAGGAGAGGAACAGTCAAGAAACAATACTGCAGCCTTGGGGCAGGGTCCTGGATCCCCCTCCAGGGATACACACAACAATATCCTTGAGCTGTTTTGCAGATACAGAAACCCCAACCAGGTGGGAGAAGTTAACAGGTTGATGATGCTGACTCCCACGTGCCCCCCACCCAGGTGGAGGACGGAAGGATGATGTCGACCCTCCTCACCTCAATCAACTAACGCTTGAACTCTGTCCCAAAAGACCTATGTCCCAAATCCATGCTGAATTCTCCTCAGCTCAAGCCCCTCATGAATATGCATGAATGCCCTTAGCTTAAAACTTCCCCAGTTTTGCTGTGGGGGAAACACTGCTTTGGGATAACTCCTTCCTTATCCCATCTTTGGCCTGGTTGTATCTTTTGGTTGACGCCCACCAAGAGGCGAACCCACCTTTCAGGTACCACTCTGATGCCACACACGCATCCCCCGGCCACACCGTTTTCCTCGGGCACAGAATACCCTTTCCCCTCTCGCTCCACACCGCACCCGACCTTTAGAGTGTGCCTCAGGTGCCAAGTCCACTCTGACATCTTCCCAACGGACTTGGTTTCCACACACTGACTTCTTCCCCTGCTGGACACCAAAAGCCTTTAGAATCGGTCCCCTCTACTCGGGTCTAGGGGGAGCATCCTCCTTCTAATCCATGTTTGAGCACAGAGGTCTGGCGGGCCCCTATTTCTCTGCAGTTTCCCACAGTTCTTGCTCGCGGCAGAAGCACTACCTTCCTCAAACGTTTTCCCCACCCCCTGTAATCGCTGCCCCCATCCTCTCCCTCCTCACGCGATCTTACCTTTCTTCCCGCACCCGAGGACTCAGGAACCTGCTAGAGTCATCGTCATGGCTGCTCTGCTGGCTGCTGAGAAAAGACAGGATGTGAACCGTTAACGTTCGGCTTCTTTCTCAACCCTGGGGGAGAGCATCTAGACTTCAGCTCAATGGAGAAACGGGGTTACAACATCTTAAAGGTAGACGTTCCCCGGGTAAGTTTACACAGAGGGTATACTGCCAGATGGTGGAACTGAGACACACATTTGGTGAAAACCCCACCCATCATACCTAAAGCACAAGAGGAAGATCCTGACCTATCACCTTTTTCTTCCCAGGCCATTAAGTACTCCAGGTTTCTAATCAAGAGTCTGGAGCCCCCGTGGGCTAAGAATGGTGTTTGCTTTTTTAAATGGCTGGGAATAAACATTTTTAAAATGATAATAATATTTCATGACATGTGAAAATTATATGAAATTCAAAATTATGTCATAAATAAAGTTCTACTGAAACACAGCCACACCCATTCATTTACATACTAACCAGGGCTGCTTTTTTGCTACAATGGCAGAGCTGTGCAGTTAAGGCAGAACTGAATAAGTGCAGTAGTGAGGCCATTAGACCCACAAAGCCTAAATATTTACTGTATGGCCCCTTACAGAAAAAGTTAGCAAACCTCTGTTTGGCATAGATTCCATTAATAATAAATTCCTATTACTATAAATGTCACTATAACCCAGGCCCAGTACAACCAAACTTGTTCCCTTGTTCTGGTGGATTGTTCACAGCCATAAAAAGCACTGCTCTACAGAGTACACTCCTTAGACTAGATCCCCAGAAGATGGCAAACTGTCAACAATCTTGTAGGGTAAGTGCCTGCCCCAGTGACTGTACAGTCTCCACCAAAGAAGCACGTGATTTTACAACCACGCTCTCATGTTCTGATTTTTTCAGCAAGAAGTAAATGAACTTAGAAGCAATTTACATCAAATTTTCCAATACACAAAGTGCACCTACACACACACACACACACACACACACACACACACACACACGCCAGAAATCAGAACAGCACCACACACAAAGCTTCCAGTTGCTTGGCACAACCAAGTGTGTACACAATCCCGTGTTCTTTCTTTTACTCTACACAGGGCACTTTTATTTTTGCCGCTCATTCCCTGTGGAGAACATGTGGCTACTCATCATTCCCTCTTTGCAAGGTCTCATAGACTTGCCTTTTAAAAACTCCTTATAACAAAATTATACTGCTGTGTTGCTAACCCATGGGATTTCTTGCATTGGGACTGACCTGTCATATGTATCAAGCACCCTCTTCTATACAACTTGGAATAGGTGTTAAGACTACAGTAGGCAACCCACAGATGACTGGAACTCAAATTCCACAGCAGGCTCAGCTCCAGAGGCAAGCATCAAGAGAGAAAAACCAAAATAACAACAATAATAATAATTTAAAAAGAAAAAAAAAAAAAGAGAGAGAGAGGAATACCAGTCTACACCGCTGGCAGTACATGTGAGGAGAAGCAGGAGGGAGCGCTGTCTGGAACCCAGTGTTTTACACTATCTAACACCCAAAGGGGCTCAACCAACCCAATGACCACAATCAGCATTACAGCCTCTTCACGGAAGAGATCAAACTGGACTCCATTTAAGCTATCTATAATGGGGCTGTGCTTCCTTCTCACCCTACCCTCACTCTGGCAATCAAAGCTTAAAGTAAAGCTAATAGAGGGGTTCCCAGAACTAAATGATAAGTACCAGAGTTTCAGAAAAATAATTCTGAGCTGATTTTAGCAAGTTATCTCACTAGATGGCACTGCTGACTTCCAAACCAGAACCTGAACGAGGCCAAGCCATCCAGCTTCTGAAACCAAAACTAGAACCAACTTTCTGGCGCCCCCTTCTGGCCTTCCCATTGCTTAGAAAACCGTTCAGAGGGTGGAGATGAAAAGTTAACAATGGATCACCTTCAAACGATTTATTGGTTCTAAATAACTAAGAAATATCAACGTGCGTGCATTCAACAGGTATTTCTCCAATGCCCTCTATGTGCACATATGTCAAAAGGCAGCATCCAAGTTAAGTCAAGACTTTAGAATACGCTGCCTCAATTTACATCCTACTTCCTCCACTTCCTACTTAAAACAACCCTGAGCAAATTATTAGTCATTTTCCTTACCTACAAAATGGAGATAGATGTTACGATAGTTCTTACTGTTGTAAGGATTAAAGAATGTAAAGCTGTTGTAAGAATTAAAGAATGAACATATATGAAGTATGGAGAATACTGCTTGGCACATACTAACTTGTACAAATGCTATTATTATGTGCAAGTCATCGTTTTGTGGGTCATGGAAAATAAAGCCGTGAATCAGACAGGGATCCTGCACTCAAGGTGTTTACAATCCAGAAAGTAAGAGTCAATATAAACTATAATTTTAAACTACATTTAAAAGTAGAAAATGATAATTCTTAGAAGTAAATATTAAGAGCTACAGAACAGAGAAAGATCACTTCCTTCTGGGGCTGGTAAGAGAAGACCATCTCAACAGCAAGGGTTTTTTTGCTGACACTTGACATTTGAACAGATTCAGGATGAGCAGAACTGAGAAGAGAGGGCTTTTTTTTAATTTTTATTTTTAAATTTATTTGGCCACTCCACAGGGCTTGTGGGATTTTAGTTTCCCAACCAGGGGCTGAACCCGGGCCCCCGGCAGTGAGAGCACAGAGTCCTAACCACTGGACCGGCAGGGAATCCTGAGAGGGCATTCTGGTTCAGCTCGGCGCACCAAACATTTACCACATACCAGGCACTGTGCTAGAAGGCTGGGACGTAAGGAGCCCCAGTCTAGGAGGCACAAGAGTTCCCTGAGCACTGCGATGCAGCAACACCGGAAGGATGAAGGGGTGCAGGTCGCAGACACTTCTGCTGGGGAATTTCAAGCAACATATTGGAGAGGAGAACGTAGAACAGAAGGAACTACGGGTAACTCCACAGCAGCAACAGCTGCAGCACGCATGGGCTCCCTCCTCCTCTAGACACCCCCCTGCCTCCCCACCCCCCAAAGGAGCCTGGTCCTCTCTCCTCTCATTTTCAGAACTTTTTTTCCCCACCGTCTTTAAAGGTGAGATAGACGCCACCACTACCACTCCACCCAACCCCATGAAATGATCGTTGTTGAGCAGAGATTCAGACACGGCCTTGCTCTCTCGCAAAACTCTCAGCTCCTCTCTTACATGAGCCTTTTCAAACAGTACAGACCACCTGAAGGCTGGGCAGCTCACCCTGCTCCCTAAATGAATCTGCCGGTCTTCTGAGGTCATACAGAAGAGCCGTCACCACGGTAGGGTGCTTGCAGAGGGCTGTGGAAGGCCAGAGGTCAAGGGCCACGTCCACAACCGCTCCATTTCAGTCAAGGCCTTGGAGGGACAGGTGGCCAG
Source organism: Lipotes vexillifer (assembly GCF_000442215.2). Classification (NCBI taxonomy): domain Eukaryota; kingdom Metazoa; phylum Chordata; class Mammalia; order Artiodactyla; family Lipotidae; genus Lipotes; species Lipotes vexillifer. Next base: position 455,047 of record NW_006789773.1, read on the forward strand.
TGCGGGCTCTACAGCTTAAGGAAGTTGAGAAGAACTTGAAGGAAGTCCGGCAGAGGGCGCTCACGGATGAAAACGTCTCTTAGAAAGTCTGAAAAGAAACTCCAAACACCGATTTGGAATGACTTAGCCTGGGCACCAGATGACTGAAAGTCAGCTTAACACTGCAAGGAAGGGAAGTTGTATAAGCAACCGTTTGCCTTTCCCCCAAAAGAGCTAGAAAACGCATGAGGATGACTGAAATCCCTCCTGCTGTAAATTCAAGCTGCTGATAAAAACCACTGCAGAAATTAAATTTTGAAACAGCACACTGTGTTACTAAATAAGGTGGGGAAGCGCTTCTGTGCGTCCCGCAATGTTCCGGAGGGAAAACAGCTGAAGCGAATCGAATCTGGAGTCCTGGTTTTGTTCTCTGCCAGCAAGCAAGCGCTGGGAGCTTATCCTAGAAGGTCACACTGAACCAGTAACCCTGGCTGGGAAAAATCCATTGTAATCTGAGGCAGAGCACACTCCAGAGGCAGAAATTCACAGGCTACCGAGCTAGCCGGAAGCTCCGCAAGGCAGGCTGGGTAAATTCCCATGATCCCACTGGTCTCCCTTCCTCCCTCCCCCACCCCCGGGCACTGGAAGGAAGGTCAGCCTAAACCCACGAGCCACCAGGAAGGTGTCCTTCTGCCCTCTGCAAAGTACAGCTTCACTCCTGTGGAAGCTAAATTTGGCACTTTTTCTGAGCTGGTGCTTCCTAAGTAGAAACAGTTCTTTCTCGCCCAGACAATACTAATGGCGTCTCCTGAGCCGGGAAGGGGTTTTGGGAGATTCAGGGGTTTCCAAGTAGTTACGGGGCTATGCGAGATGTCATTTAGTATTTCCGGAGCCTAATGGAACCTGTACATTTACCCACACTAAGGCTGCGCACTCATTTTTCGCATTTCTTTGTTTTTGGCTCTAATCAGAGCAATCTAGTGTGTTAATACCAATTATCTTATGCTAATTAGAAGCTCTGAAAAACTCAGACTGGCTTTGATTGATAAATGTCTGATTAATAAAAGTGGGGGATATGTATTCGTATGACTGATTCACTTTGCTGTACAGCAAGAAGCTAATAACACGACGTTGTAAAGCAACTATACTCCAATAAAAATTGATAAAAAAAATTTTTTTATGTGGGGGAAGAAATTTAGTGGATGTAGTAGAATAGCATGGAGACAGACAAACCGAGGTTTGCCCTGGCTTTGTTTCTTATTGGCCCTATAACTTTGACCAAGTCCCTTACCCTCTCTCAGCCTATTTCCCAACATCCGAGTTCAAGATTTGGAGTCAGGAAGATACAAGTTCTGCCACTTAGCACAGTGATACTGGGCAAATTATTTAACTTTTCTAAGTGTCAGACATGGGTAGACACCACATGCCTTTAAGGACTGCAGTGGGGATTAGAACTGGTAGGAATTATCTGTAGAAAGTGTCTAGGGCCACGTTTGGGCCTTGGTAGGTGTACCAGAAATGTTGGACATGAATTGTACTTAATATTCACAGTTAGTTTGGCAGATAAATATTTTGAAACATCCAATACATGGGAGGAAATTAACAGAAGAGAACCTTATGATAAAAAATGTTGAGAGCCACTGACTTGAAAAGTAGAGTTGCACTGTCACTGATAAAAGGCTGGATTTTCATGTTGAATTATATCTGCCTGAGAAATGACTCTAGCATCTACCATTTCAGTTTAAAGAGGAAGGGCATCTGGGGGAAGAAAGGCAGGTAGCCTGTAAGTAGAGAAGAAAAGAGAATAGTTTCTGTTTGTCATCTGGCAAGCAGGTATAGGAAAGTCTAATAGAAGATAAGTAAACAGATGTGATTTGGGACACTGCCAATGACTGCCAGCTTCTTACACAACATAACTGAATATTCTCAATTACTACTTAGAAAATAACATGCTCTGCGTGAAGATTAATGATCTGTCTACAAAGGTAGCAGGGCCGCTTCTTAATGCCTCCCCTGGGAACAAGTAGCAAGGTGGGTAGCTGGTCAAAGATTGAAGGATTCAGAATCCAGCTAAATATCTTTTAACTCGTTACAACTCACTAATGTTTCTCTATTGAATAGTTCTTCTGCCTCTAAACATACCCATGTCTCTGTCTTTAAAAAAAAAAAAAAAATCTCTCCCTCAACTCCTTTATGTTTCCTTCCTTCCCTTCAGGGCCATATTTTATTGAAAGAATGCACTACTTGGTGACTGCCGAACTTCCATCAAAACTCTATCAGAGATTTACATATAATGTGTTGTGATAATTAAGCAGTTATTAATAAACAAAGAAGAAATCCTTATCTCCCTATTTCAGGCATGTCTCATTTATTGATTTTTCTATGTAATTTAAAATCGTTCATCTTTAAAACATTTTAATGCTCCTAAGGCAATCAATAAACTAAATTACTTAAAAAAAAAAACTGTATCAGAATAAGCTAGGAGCTTTTCTATGCAGATTCCTTGGCCCCCCCCACCCCTCCCCAAATTTACCGAGTCAGAGTCTGAGCCTGTCCAGTAATGCGTATTTTTTAAAAGCTTCCCAGTGATTCTGGGGAGCAACCAGGATAGAGACCCACTGGACATCACACTCACTGCCTCTGCTTCCTCACCATTGATTTCGTGAATTAGTCACTGTAACCTGGACCACACCCTTACCCCTCCTTGGTTTGATCAACCAAGACCTTGTTACTGCCAAAGCCAATGACAATAGTTACATCCTAACCTCATTTGACCACCCAGGCAGGTCTGGCATTGATGATTATTCCCATTCTTTAAACTTCACCCTTCTTGCCTTCTATGACAAAACGCTCTGCTCTTTCTTGGATTTTTTTTTGGTGGTACGCAGGCCTCTCACTGTTGTGGCCTCTCCCATTGCGGAGCACAAGCTCCGGACGCACAGGCTCAGCGGCCATGGCTCACGGGCCCAGCCGCTCCGCGGCATGTGGGATCTTCCCAGACCGGGGCACGAACCTGTGTCCCCTGCATCGGCAGGCGGACTCTCAACCACTGCGCCACCAGGGAAGCCCTCTTTCTTGGATTTGATCCTACTTTTGTTTTTCTCTTCTTTTTTAGGGAACTTCATGGACTCTTCTTCTGGTTGGTCCTGAAATGTTTCCCAGGACTCATTCAGCCACTCATTTAATAAATTATCTGATACCAACTATAGGCCAGGCATTGTTCTAGAATCTAGATACCAAATACAAAGTAGCAAATGAAACAGATGAAACCTCCATGCTCAAGGAGTTCACATTTTATTGGGTTTCTTGCTCTTCCAGCTTTATACCCGGGGAGCCTAGTTTTTGTGGATCTCTTAAATTGTTACACATTCCGGGGAGAGGATTTATAGCTCTCATCCGATTCTCAAATAGAGAATGTAACCCACAGAAGATTAAAATCCACTGCAATATATCTGGGGAATCATGTCCACACGCAAGGCTTCAATTATGATGGATAAGTTAATGACCCCCAAAGACAGCACAGCACTGAGCTGTCACTAGTCACATGTGGCTACTTAAATTCATTAAAAATTCAGATCCTTAGTTGTACTAGCTACATTTCAAGAACCTGATGACCACGTGTGGCCATTAACTTCCATATTAGTGCAGCTAGAGAACATCTCCATCACCACAGAAAGCTTTATTGAACAGCGTAGAGGTTTCCAGATCAAACCCAGGATTTGAGTTCCAGCTCTGCCACTTGTTATCTGAGTAACTCAGAGCAGCCTGTTAACCTCTCTCTACATTCCTGCCCCCTTGTCTTTTAAAATGTAAGTCACTTCACAGACATGTTTGGAGGATTGACCAAGTTAACTGATATAAAGCACTTAACAGAAGTCTTGGCAAGTAATAAGTACCCCCAAAATGTTAATAATACTTATTTTTATTATAATACATTTGCCATGGTGAATGGGTCCAACAGGAATCTCAAACTGAACATGCCCCATACTGATTTCAGTATCTTTTTGTCCTCTCCTTGGACTCCACAACTAAGGATGCACGCAAACTAGAAATGCACCTCCATGTCAATTTCACACCAGGTCCTGCAGATGCTACCTTACCATCCCTCAAAGGCATCCCATCCTCCCTTCAACATTGACTGCCACTGTGTGAGGTCAAGCTCTCATCACGCCCTGCGGGGATTACTTTAATCGGCTCCTAACTGCTTTGCCTGTTGCCAACCCGGCCCTGCTCCACTCTGTCCTTGACACTGATACAACAGTGTTCTTCCTGATATGCAGATTTGATCACGGCTCTTCCTGGCTTACTACTTTTTTTTTTTTTTTTTTTTTTTTGACCGCGTGGTTTGAGGGATCTTAGTTCCCCGACCAGGGATTGAGTCCGGGCCCTCAGCAGTGAAAGTGAGGAGTCCTAACCACTGGAAGTCCCCTCCTCCTGGCTTAAAATCCTTTAGGTGTCTCCTAATTTCAGAACCAAGTTCAAAAACTCCTTAGTTTAGCCTAACGCTAAGCTATAAGAGCCCAGTAAGCTGAGTGCCATCTACCTTCCTAGCGTCCACACCTCCCACACCTCCTTCACCGGCTCCGGAATTTCACTCTCCACTCCGGTCATCCTGCTTGTCCCTGGCCTTGGCTTTGCTCTTCTCCACGTCCCCTCTTTGTTTCACTCATTCCCATGGGCTGAGGCAGGATCTTCAGGGATTAAGCCCGAGGGCTCTAGCTTTAGACGGTCATCACTCAAATCTCCGATTCTTCCACCTACTCAATTTCACCCTCCATAAACTGGGGATGATAAAAGTATCTTCTTCACTGGCGTGTTGTGAAAATTAAATAAATTAGTACCCACAAAATACTCAGAAAGGTATCTACCACACTGTAAATTATTTGAGAACAAAGATCCCATTTTATGTCATTTCTCTCCATCCCCAGTGCCCAGCACTGTACTTAGCACGTATTAGATGTACAACATGATAAATTAATGTACAAATATCGAGCCTTGTCCTCCCTCTGAGGTCTCCACTTTCTGCTGAATACTCCCCGGCCACTCCAGAAAGACACTTCGCTGAGTACAGATTACATGCTCCCTCTAGATTACAATGTGCTTCCAAAATGTTCATCAACCTTTTCTGGACACCTGTGTTCAAAGTATCCTGCTAGTCCTTACGGGATTTGTAAGGCCTGGTCTGTGACCTCAAGGAGCCCACCGGTCTGTATGAATTCCTGACGGACCGTAAATTCATCCATGTTTCCAGCAGACTAAGCTTCAGGGTTTGGTGCTCTGGAGATGCCAACTTGAATTAGATGTGAACCTTCTAAATAAAGCCACCACTGTAAGCAAACCCATGAGGGCTGGCATGGCCCTCCTAACACCAGCCCTCCTCTGCCCCACCCCTATGCCAGAGCTGTGGCCCAACTCTCAGTTATCCAACATGAGGAAGCCATACCTCATGCTTGACAGAGCCTCCATTGGAGGGCGAACAGGAAAGAAGGTGGCCCTCCAATTAGACAACACAGGTATTCATCAGTGGGAAAAGATTCTGAAGCCCAAAGCTGCAACTTTTTTTTTGGTTTCTTTCTTTCTAAAATGCCTATGAGTATTAAATTTTCTCTTTTGTTAATTTAAAAGAATTTTAATTTTTATTTATTTGATTGAGGTATAATTGACATAAAACATTGTATTAGTTTCAGGTGTACAACATAATGATTCGATATTTGTATATATTGCAAAATGATCACCACAATAAGTCTAACATCTGTCACCATACATAGTTACTTTTTTGGCCGTACCGCAAGGCCTGCGGGATCTTAGTTCCCCAACCAGGGGCTGAACCCGGGCCCCAGCAGTGAAAGCGCCAAGTCCTAACCACTGGACTGCCATGGAAGTCCCACAGTTTTTTTCCTTGTGATGACAGCTTTTAAGATTTACTCTCTCAGCAACTTTCAAATATGCAACATCATATTATTAACTATTGTCACCATGCTGAACATTACATCCCCAGGATTTAGGTATTTTATAGCTGGAAGTTTGTACCTTCTTTTTTTGGTATTCCTTGGTTTTCTTTTGGTATTCCTTTTTGTTTTCTTTTTTTTCCTGAAGTATAGTTGATTTACAATTTGTGTTAGTTTCGGGTGTAGAGCAAAGTGATTTGGTTATACACACACACACACACACACACACACACACACATATATATGTGTGTGTGTCTATCTATCTATCTATCTATCTTCTCTTTCAGATTCTTTTCCATTATAGTTTACTACAAGATATTGAATATAGGGCTTCCCTGGTGGCGCAGTGGTTGAGAGTCCGCCTGCTTCGTGCCCCGGTCCTGGAAGATCCCACATGCCGCGGAGCGGCTGGGCCCGTGAGCCATGGCCGCTGAGCCTGCGCGTCCGGAGCCTGTGCTCCGCAGCAGGAGAGGCCACAGCGGCGAGAGGCCCGCGTACGGCAAAAATAAATAAATAAATAAAAAGATATTGAATATACTTCCCTATGCTATACAATAGAACCTAGTTGCTTACCTATTTTATATATAGCAGTTTGTACCTACTAATCCCAAACAATGCGTTTTAAATTTTCATGCTTACCCTGGGTCTCAAGAATATAGATAATCAAGGTTCGGTTGGAAAAAAAAAATTTTCTCGAATGCCCTGTTCTGAGATAGTTTTCACAAAGGGTAAAGCATCCCTCACCTAGGCCTCTCACCTCACACAATTAAAAGACTTACACCTACCCCATTACATCCCTCCAATGGGACCTGAAGGCGCCACTGGGGGGCGGGGGAAGCAAGGAGAATTGTGCCAGCTTATCTCTCTTCAGTTGCGCTTAGCTAAAGGAACACACCGCCTCTTTCTAGTTTCCCACATCCCAGTAGCTTCCTTGGCCTCAATAACTACTCAGCGTCACACTGAAATCTTAGAGCGTCTAAAGAGAGCAAATACAACTTCACCAGGTCTCCTGGTAGTAAACCTTTACTCAGGACGGAACAGGGCCGACGAGCTGTTTCCCAGGACCTGAAGTCTGTGAGAATTCGCCAAGGCCCTGCGGAGCAGAGTCTCAGAGGCCAGCCTCCTTCCCACCCTCCCTCGCCTTCCTCCCTCCCCAGCCCGCTGGGGCCCCTCCTGCCTTTAGAAAATCCCATCCTTCCCAATCCAGAGCCTTCACATTGGAGAAGAAAGGAAGTGCCAGGAAGCTGCCAAGAGTTCTCAAACCCCAGGAGAGCCAGAAGCCACTTTGTCCACAGATAACCTCAGAACCTGATCTTGAACAATCATCTTTTTTGCGGGGGCGCTGCACCACATGGCTTGCGGGATCTTAGCTCCCAGACCAGGGATCGAACCCGGGGCCCTGGCAGTAGAAGTATGGAGTCCTAACCACTGGACCGCGAGGGATGTCCCTTGGACAATCATCTTGATCCTGGTCACTTTATCTAAGCTGCTCAAAATGGGTTAAAGTTCGTTCTCCGTCGATTTCCCCTCACAGGAACAAGTCAGGAGACTTTCCCAGGACACACCAAGAGCCCCTGCTTGTGCTCCCCACACATCCCTACTTCCTCCACACCAAGAACCCTTAAATTATATTCCCAACTATCAGGTTTTGAAAGAGATAACTGACAACACACTATCTGTCTCCTGGTTAATTTGTGAGCTTGTTTTTAGTCAAAGGCACACAGCTACCATTCAGGTCAGCATCCAGTAACACGCCTCACCACACTGGGTTGATTGAATTCAAATGAAACAATGTGTGGTTTCTATTAGCCTTTGGAAATTTTGTTAATACCTAAAGGAACCCCGCCCTCCAAGGAACCACTGACTTCGATAATCAATATACAAACTGGTGTTCGCTGGATCTCCTCTTGGCTCCGCCTCTACCAACCTCTGCATGGTTAGAGCTTTGCCCACAGTCACCTTCTTTTCACTACACATTCTCCCCCCGATAAGTTCGTGCAAGTCCATGGCCTCAACGACCCACATGTTGACTCCCAAACCTGTACCAACAGCTTGGACTGTTCCACCAAGCATCAGTTCCCCGGACCCAGCTGCTTACAGGACATGACCAAGATCCTGCGTCCATGCGCTCCTCAGGCAGCATGTCCCAAACTGCCTGCTCCCTCCCGCACTCTCACCTCTTCTACCAAACCACTTGCATTTGCTTTCCTTCGCTCAGCCACTTGCATCACCATCCATCCACTCAGCTATCCAAACAAGGAAACTCAGAAATAGTTTTAGCGGTTCCCTCCCTACCTCCAATCTGTCGCTGAGTTCTGTTGCTCCTACCTTTGAAACACCTTTTATATCCATCCCCTCCTCCCTACTCCTACTGTCCCTGCCCCGGTCATACCAGACTGGCTGCACAAGAACTGACTGAAAACTTTTTTAAAAATAGGTTCCTATACCCTCACTTGCCCTGGATTCTGATTCTGGGTGTCTGGGTGGATGGAGCCTGAAGGATTTTTAAGGCATATCCCAAGTCTGCAAACTATTGTACTAAAGTCCTACCCTACTGAAATAGCCCCTTAACTGTGCTGGATAATTTTTTTAAATAAATTTATTTATTTATTTTTGGCTGCATTGGGTCTTCATTACTGCGCGCGGGCTTTCTCTAGCTGCGGCGAGCGGGGGCTACTCTTCGTTGCGGTGCAAGGGCTTCTCATTGAGGTGGCTTCTCTTGTTGCGGAGCATGGGCTCTAGGCGCGCGGGCTTCAGTAGTTGTGGCTCGCGGGGTCTAGAGCTCAGGCTCAGTAGTCATGGCGCACGGGCATAGTTGCTCCACGGCATGTGGGATCTTCCCGGCCCAGGGCTCGAACCCTGCGTTGGCAGGCGGATTCTTAACCACTGCGCCACCAGGGAAGTCCCTGGATAAATTTTTAACAACCAGCTTGAAGGGGAAAAGGGAATGACTTGTATCACTTGTTGACTTCTATGCTGTAAATTCTCCCACCACGTGTGATTTCAAGCACCAACGTGATGTCACTAAAAATATCACAACTGGGAAGCTATGTGCACAACTGGCGGATGCAAGCCGGTCCAGCAAGGAATTCGCCTAGACCACCACCTTTATCTTCTAAAACAGAGCTAGACATGCCTCTTCCCAAGTCCTCTGTAGGTTTCCCCTAATGTCACAGATGACAGTCCAAAGACCTCTGTCACACACGAGGCCTTACAACACAAAACCAACTTCTCAACTTCTCCCCACAGGAAGTTCCGCCTAAGTTCTGTTGACACTGAGCCAATTGTGCTCTCCAAATACACCACGTCCACTCATTCCTCCACCTTTGTCCATATCATCCCCTAAATGTCTCTTCTACTTGATCCCACAGACCCCACCTCAATAACTGCATCTCCCACCTTGGCCAATCGAGCCCCATGTCACACAGAAGCCTCGCTGTCTCTCCAGGGCCTCAGTGATTTTTTCTTCCTACCTGACCCTTTGAGCTGCAGAGCTGTGACAAATCCAAGCCTGAGCAGCTACTGCCAGTGTTGATGGTGGCCCTGCCCGAGCCTTGGAGATAACCCGTTGGCTGCATCAGAGAAACCCTCCTTTAGCGCAAGTACTGGCTGCTTTTTTCAGTGTAGTCAAGCTATTGCATACCAATATGTTTAATACTAAAAGTAATCCTTCACATTTAAACAGTGCTCTCCAGTCTACAAAGTGCTTTCTTTTTTTTTGGGGGGGGGGTACGCGGGCCTCTCACTGTTGTGGCCCCTCCCGTTGCGGAGCACAGGCTCCGACGCGCAGCAGGCGGACTCGCAACCACTGCGCCACCAGGGAAGCCCCAAAGTGCTTTCTTGTACATTCTTCCATCTGATCTTTCCAACCTTATAAAGTAGATAAAATATATGTGTGTGTATATATATACATGTATATATATACTCTGATCCTCATTTTATTGGGGTTTTTTTGGGTTTTTTTGGTCGCACCGTGCGGCTTGCGGGATTTTAGTTCCCCGACCAGCCGACCAGGGATCGAACCAGGGCCCTCGGCAGTGAGAGCGCCAAGCCCAAACCACTGGACCACCAGGGAATTCCTGATCCTCATTTTAAAGATGAAGAAAATAAGGATTCAGGGGAATATATGACATGTCTAAGAGCGAATGGTTGGTAAGCTAAGGAATGAGGATTTCAACCCAGGCTTTCTACTCCAGAATTCTTGATTCTTTCACCTTGAGCACATGAACACGCCGGGCCATAGCCTTCACTTAAGACTGGGAAGGGCTGGGCGGCAGGGATGACCTCAGTGATGAGGCTAGGGGAGATGTGAGCTTGGGGTGGGGGCACTGGCAAGAGCCTGAATGTTCATTCTGCTGAAATTGCCAATGTCTCTGCCCTGCAGGCGGCAGCCCTTAGCCAGAAAGCAAGAACATCTGGGAGGTCCAAGGCCACAGAAACCTCAAAACGAGAAGTGACAAGCGTTTGCCTGCACCAGTCAACAGGCACTGACGTGAGATGGGACTGATAATGCAACCTGCCATGAGGTCTCAAGGCCACAGGTGAAATCACAGAAATAAACAAGTGTTTGATGATAACTGAAAAAAATAACTTACGGCTCAGAGTAGAGCTGTTTCATCAACCAGCTGGTGAAAAAGCCACAGGCACACCAAATAAACCAGAGCACTGTGCCCGGTGAGAGCGTAGGACTTCCTAGAGCCAGAGCCAGGCCTCAAGAGACTTCCAGGAAGCCAGGGGAGGGTTGGCCTGAGCTCAAGGGGGAGGCTTTGAAGACCAGGGAGGCCAGGACCATCTCATTTAGGTCTGAGAGCAGGACTCAGGAAGGGTAGGCCAGTCGCAGAGCAGAAATGCAAGTGCCCTGAGGGCCTTTTCATAGAAAGAAGTGTAGGAAACACTTGGCAGTGCCAATTTGATTCTACTGCCAGCTGAGGTAGGAGCAGCTTGATTTAGGAGCCAACCTGGAGTAGACTGGGCAGCTGATGCTCCAGAAACAACTGGTGAATTCCCACAGGAACGTTCCAGATTCACCCCCCACTCACCCCTCCCCCCAAAAGTGGCAAGAGTCTATTTTACAGCTGATTGAAGATCCAACTCAATTAAAAAGAAATATGTTTTCAAGACATTTTATGACTCTGACTTCCCAACTGGCAGTTAATTTTGTCACCACCTGTTTCCCTCTGGTTAACAGAATTCAAATCCCTTAAGCTGAAAGTGTATGAGGTTAAGGTAGGCAAGATACAAAAAGCCTTGTGTTCTGCCCCAGGGGCCAAGGACAGAGGCACCCAAGGAGAGGAGAAGCTGATGCATCTAGAAAGAAGGACGAATTCTTGAGTCCTACAGGACAAAGGACACATGGGGGAGGAGGGTTGTTTATGCAGAAACCCTATCACAGACAAATGGCCAGATACCATGGAGGGACCATGGAGTTCAAGGGCAGACTGCAGGCTGTGCTGTTTTCCAGAAAGAGGCCTTTCAGCCTCCTTGCCTCCCCTTCCCTGCCCCGACTCCCATCCCCATCCCCATCCATCCCCCATCCAACTTTGCCCTTAGCCCCAGGAAAAAACAGTTTATGATAAAACTGTTATCATGGGTTTTTTGTTTTTCCAATTAGAAGAAATAAAAACAGTTCTAACCAAGAACTTTGGTCATTTACCAGCTCACAGGGAGCCCCTCAGGGGCCTGGGAAGAAACAGTATGGACTGGACCTAGAGTGAGGATGTCAGCGTCTAACAGCCTGATCTGTTTCCACAAATGATTTTCCACACAGGAGCAAATGCCTATCTTTTCAGCCAAGCACTTTGACAACTTTCTGATAAGGTATACGCCACTCGTTGTCTTTTTTTTTTTTTTTGCCCCTGCCATGCGGCATGCAGGATCTTAGTTCCCTGACCAGGGACTCAAACCCATGCCCCCTGCAGTGGAAGCACACAGTCCTAACCACTGGACCAGGAAATTCCCCCGTTGTCCACTTTTTACTAGCAAGAAGGCAACAGGTACTGGAACACCTGTTATGAGAATAGTGAACAAAAGAAAACAGAAGTTGAATAAACCACAAATCGTTACTTTTTGGTTTGAGAATGTTAATGAAACAACCTCCCACCCGGCCCATCGCATCCTGTCCTACATTCAATTAACCCTCTTCAAGTTCTGCTCTGGGATTCACCCACATGGGCAAGGGCATAAAATTGATTCTGATGATCTACAAAGTGGATCATTCATTCACTTAAAATTCATTTAAAGAACTCTTTGAATGGCAGCCTAAAAACAGGGAAAAGATGAGAAAGCAAACTTTGGGTGGGCCAGGTTCTGTGCTAGAAAGGAGCAGACACAAAAGTACCCGAAGACCCTACCCTCAAGAACCCTAATGTTAGTGTTGAGAAATGAAGCTGAAAGGCTAAAGACAATTAATTATGAAGAACCAAAAGTTTGTTTCACAGAGGAAAGGGAAACTAACATGTACTGAGTGCCTACTCTATGCATTTTTCACATTATCTCACTTAAAAGTCAGTATTTGAAGAAATATTTTTTATTCAAATTCTGTTCTATCCTTCTTGATTTATTTAGAGCAAGATTACAAGTGTCCCATTTAATGTAACCAAGTACCTTCATCTGCCCTAACTCCACTGTAACTGTAACTCATCTACGATGTTCTTTCTGACCAACACAGCGCCCCTCCTACCACAACGTCCTTTAAATGCTTTTCCAAGCTCAGGACTAGGCCGGCGATTGTGCTGGAAGATGCCTGAAGCCCGCAGGAGTGTTGAGTCCTCTAGGTCTGAGTCCTCTATATAACTCTGCTGGGCTAGGAGCATATACATTATATGGGAGCAGAATTTGCCACCCTAAAATATGTCTCTTTGGCACATTGACTGTTTTAAGCTGGTTATTTTCTGAGAAAACAGCAGACCAGGGAAGGGCTCCAAAAACCAAGTAGGAGTTGCCCTTCTGTAAGAGACTTCTACATTTGTAAGGGAAATCTCCATCTATCAGGCTGTCTCCCTCTCCACCTGGAAGAGGAGGAAGACCAAATCTCCAGCAACTCTGAACAACTGAGGGAACAAGGGAACAACTGAAATCTGAATCACAATCACCCTTGTTCACTGTGCCTTTCCCGGTCACCTCCCAGAACTGACTCTCCCCACACTCAGCATCCTCTTCTGTCTTTAGCTGAGGACAGTATTTAAGGAGAGGGTTTGGGCCATTATGGCAAATTACTCAGATTTCCTGGGTCTCTCCCACGTGCACATGTTATTAAACTCCTGTTTGATTTTCTCCTGTTCATCTGTCTCATGTCAATTTCATTCTTAGACCAGTCAGAAGAACCTAGAAGGATGTAGGAAATTTTTCTTCCTCCCCAACAACATGAATCACTGGCTAAGGAGATCCGACTCAGAGTTGAGGGCAAATTAGAGGACCACAGTCCAGAAGCTCTACTTCCATTCTGTAATTGCCCATCTGCAGAGCCGACACTTAAAAACTATTCCACGTGGGGCTTCCCTGGTGGCGCGGTGGTTGAGAGTCCGCCTGCTGATGCAGGGCACACAGGTTCGTGCCCCGGTCCGGGAAGATCCCACATGCCGCGGAGCGGCTGGGCCCGTGAGCCATGGCCGCTGAGCCGGCGCGTCCGGAGCCTGTGCTCCGCAACGGGAGAGGCCGCAACAGTGAGAGGCCCGCGTACCGCAAAAAAAAAAAAAAGTATTCCACGTGTACATACATACCCTACACGTTCTCGTCACTCAAAATGCTCCTGTTCTCCTCTCTTTCCTGCTCATCACTCACATTTCAGCAGTGAATGAGTGGAGGGGGGGGGGGTACAACAAGCAGGGGAAACTCTGGCCCTTCCCTGTTTCTTTAGCTAGGATTCTTTAGATCAAAAAAGCCGTCTGCTTCAGACTCTTCTTTGCATCCAGTTCCTTCTCTGGGCAATTTGAGTGAGAAGGTAATGAATGACACTGCATGGGCAGGCTCCATTCCTGAGCTCAGCTGCCAGTCTCATTTGGATGAGACAAGTTGGTATTTGTGATGCCCAGTTGCCCCAAGAGGGCGAATATTCACTCCAAATGGGTCAGACTATTTTGGTTGCATCATACTTCTTGAAGCTACCCACCTTTTTCTCTTTCATTACCCACCTCCCCGAACTGGTGATCCCCACCAGCTGCATCCACTCCCTCTCTATTCACTTCACCCCCTACAATCAAGCTTCCAATTCTACTGCCTGATACAAACTGTTCCATTATCAAAGGTCACCAATGACTGTCTAATGGTCTTTTTTCCTATCTCAATTCTTTCTGACATTTCTACAGCATTTGGAATAACTCTTCCTTCTTGGGGTAAAAAGTATTCCATCCTTGACTTAGTTTCAATAGTACTTAGTGAAATCACATCTTTCATTCAAACCAGCATTTCTGGAGCACCGACTATGTGCCAGGCTCCATTTGAGGGAACACAAAGAGAAAGATACATTCCACCCTTAAGGAGTTTAGCTAGGATTCTTAGCCCAGTGGAGAAAGAGACAGTCCATCGAACAATGAGATCACACACAACAAGGTGACTGCTTCACAGAGGGCACGATGCGGAAATGTATGTACAAAGTTCAGTACCCATACCAGTGAAAGAACACCTGGGTTGCATGGGAACACAGACAGCACTCCACAGAGGAGGAAGCGTTTGAACTGACATTTAAAAGATGAGTAAAATTTGACTAGCAGACCACATTCCAAGTGGAGAGATTGGTACATGGCAAGAAACAGATGCAAGCTCAGTCAGGGACCTTGACCTTAGCACGAAGCCCACACTGCTGGAGATGAAGGAGGACTTGGGAATGGCAAGAGATGAATGTGCGCAAGTAAGCAGCGTCTGCATCACAAAGGGCCTTGTGTGTTCCAGAAGCAGGAGGAAATTTCATCCTGTAGAGGACAAGGAGGCACTGAAGAAACCTGGAGAGGGGAGCGATTTGTTTATTAGAAGAAAGTAAAGGGTTAAGTGGGAGGCCTATAAGGAAGCCCTCTCAGTAAAGCAGAGGGGATGAAGGCTCAAGCTAAGGAGATGGGGATGGAGAGAACTGACCAGCGGGGAAAGAGGTAGGAGGTGCCTGACTGCAGGTGATGGGAGCAGGCGAGGGAGAAATCTGGAAGGTCCTGCTTCCTCTGCCTGCCAGCGCTTGAGGGCAGTTCTAGCTCCTTCTTTGGCATTCCCACCACTTTAGCACAGTGCAAAACAAATGTGCGGCAAGCAATAAATACCTGCTGACTACTTAATTATTGGCACCTTCATCAACTAATGGTAAGATAAGTCTGTAGCAAATCTTCAGTGAGCCTTGTATCTGCAGCGAGAGCAGGAGGGCTGCTAAAGTGGGTTACGAAAAGACTTCAGGGCTCCCAACTGGGTTCTCTATAGCATCCATATACACTCATTTTGGAGTCGTGCGTAAAGCGACACTCGCCTATTAAGAATAAAAACATATGGAAAACAGAGCACAAGTACAGTGCAGCAGTAGTGCTGGGGCTGGGCTCAGAAGTCTGGGTCCAGCTCTGGCTCTGCCACTAACTCGGCAGCACAAAGAGCAAGGAGCCTCACCGTTCTGAACCTCAGTTTGCCGCGTGTGCTGGATGACCACAAAGGCCCCTTCTGGCCTTAAACATGCAAGGAAGCTGAGTAAGGTTTAAGTAAGTAAGGATATCTGCGGGGAAAATCAGTTTGAAAGTTCAGTGATTGGCGGAGAAGGGAGTTGCATGAACTGAACCAGGAGGGCGAGGTGGCCTTGGCTGCACAGCAGGCAGTGGAGGACCAGTGTCACTCAGATACCTGGAGAGGCGTTTCACGGGCAGAGACAGAAACCGTCCTGGCTCACTTCTGCAGACTCCTGTTGAGCCCTGCTTCCTTTCACTGTTACTCTGTCTGCAGCTTATCATTTTATCGTCGTCTATAATTCTACTAATAAAGTCATGGACCAACCCTGACAGCAAAAAGAGGCCTAAAAGATGATCTTGTCTGGACTTCCCTCGTGGTCCAGTGGGTAAGACTCCGCGCTCCCAATGCAGGGGGCCCGGGTTCGATCCCTGGTCAGGGAACTAGATACCGCATGCGTACCGCAACGAAGATCCCGCAGGCTGCAACAAATACCTTGCACAGCCAAAATAAATAAATAAATAAATATTTTAAAATATTTAAAAAAAGAAGATCTTGCCTACTTCATTCCCTTTCAGAACAGGAAACCAAAGGCCAAAGAAGTTAAGAGACACGTATAAAGCCACAGAGGTATTTAACAGCATTGCAAAAACTAAAACTCTAGTCAGCATACTCTTAGAGCAGAGTTCTGCCCACAGTTGCCCTTCGGGTCCGAGAATATAAACTCCTAGAGCAAAGAGGAGGTATTTTACATTTTTCTCCTAGCCCTTTGGTGCACTCACTCATAATGAGGATAACCACTAACCACGGTTCATTCCATAAAATGTATGCGTTCTGTGCTGTCCTTGAGTGTTTTCTAGGTACCGGCTCTGTTCTAACCAGAGACATAGTAGCGGCCAAGGCCCCTGCTCCTAAAGACCTCAAATTCTTGTGGCTTAGCAGTAGAGCTGCAGAGATGGGATACAGATCATCAACAAAGACAACTTAAAAAAACAGGATAGGGCTTCCCTGGTGGCGCAGTGGTTGGGAGTCTGCCTGCCGATGCAGGTGACATGGGTTCGTGCCCCGGTCTGGGAAGATCCCACATGCCGCGGAGCGGCTGGGCCCGTGAGCCACGGCCACAGAGCCTGCGAGTCCGGAGCCTGTGCTCCGCAACGGGAGAGGCCACAGTGGTGAGAGGCCCGCGTACCGCAAAAAAAAAAAAAAAAAAAAAAAAAAAAAAACAGGATAATTTCAAACGTGACAAATATAATGAAGATAATAAAATTGGGTGGTGAGAAGAGGAATCTCAAAAAAGAAAAAAATATGTCAAGTTCACATCAGTATTAAGTGACAGATTCTACCAAAGCAGACTTAAATGTTTGCTTTCCTATTTTCCTAAATATTAAACATGTCTCTTACACAGTACATATTCAAACAATATTTATCACTGATGTTGATGGGGATAAAACAGATCACAATATTCCTACTAATATAAGACTAAGTGCTCATAAAATATTCAGATATAACAAGTTAAAGTGTTTCTCAAACTATAAGTTCCCCAAATAAGTCTCATGAAAGATGGCAGAAGCATCACAGAGCACACACAAAATCAATCCTAATCTCACAAATGCTTCATATGTTTTTAAATTTAATTTTTAATTTTTTACGTAATTTTTAAAGGTAACTTTCATTTAGTTATTACAAAATATTGACTGTATTCCCCATGTTGTACAATACATCCCTGAGCCTATCTTACGCCTAACAGTTTGTACCTCCCGCTCCCCCCCTCATCTCTCTCTTAAAGACTGTCTTTAAATCTTACCTTGGCTCTTTCTTACAACTTCTCATTTTTCTAAAAGTTCTCTTTCTGCATCTTCTCCCTAGCACCAAAAGCATCTTCTCGCCTTATTATCCTGCATGTCAAAGAATGTCACTCATCTCAATCTCAGAAGACAATCCTGCCCTCCAGCATTTAGTCCTCCAACAGAGCCTTACGGCAGCACTGATTAAGCTGAAATCAAAGATTCATGAAGCCACATCACAGGAAACTCAGCACGGGCAAAATAAGTGTAACACCTGCCCCGCTGGTTACTTGGCCCCCTCCCTTTCCCGTGAGAAGGGGGATCAGGTCCCAGAAGTGCACGGGGAAACACTGAGACAGGACAGGCTGTCTAGCTATCACACATTGCCCTAACCACCCTCTGGACCACTATTTTTTCCAGGTCTGCCAACCCAAAATGACTCAGCAAAGGTGGTGCAATGACAAAGAACCACAAGTCCCAGGGCCTGTCCTTCAGATCAGATAAGCTTGGGCCCAAAGGACACCAATATGAAAACACCTCTTTGCCTTGAATTTGAAGGGAAGGGAGATAAAAGGAAACGATCAGGAAAATGAGCACGTACTGTGCACAGACACTTTAGAGAGATGCCTTGCCTTTCTTAGTTCATCTTCAAACCAACCTACAAGGTGGGGATTATCATGATCCTCCATTTATGTGGGAGGAAACTGATGATGCAAAGCAGCCCGAGGGAAGAAAACTCGCTCCAGGCTGGAATTTTACCCCATGGAAGCAGGCTGGAAATTGCTACTGGAATAAAATTCAAAGGCAGCCCCTGGGAAGTCATCTGTGTAGACAGAGTGAGGAACAGAGTCGGCCTGGGAAGTTATGGACAGTATTTTGCAGAGGAACAGCCTTGGGAGAGGTAGAAACATTCTCTTCCTCAGCTGCCCCCATCACTCCCTAATTCACAATCAGTCGCCACCTGTGACTCCAGACCCTTCATCACTCAGCTACAGGTGGGCTTATCCTGTCCTCAACCAGAAGAGGGCAGGCTAAGTCTCTAAGCCTCTCTGACGTGGATGGATCTAACCCGACTGCTGACGTCAAGACAAGAATCGTATTCAGTACGCAAATTAAAATTTCTTGCTGGTAAATGTGAGTCACCATCCCACGGCCAATGGGACCTCACTTGCCCTATGGGACACCAGGGTTTAAAAATACATGTATATGTATATATACATATGTGTATAAATACATGCATACATATGTAACACTTATATGTATTAAATGCACAATATATTTATTTTTAAAGATTCGTTCATTCATTCATTCAATCATTCTCCATTACCTATCCACTTAACCTGGATGAGTGGGGTTTGGAGTTCCCTGCATGGTGCCAACTATTTCGGTTATTTTTCTGTTTGTTTGTTTTTGCCAATTCCATGGGGAGCTTTGAGCTAGGATGTCTTTTTGGTATTACCCCGGTTGAGGAAAAGGTGCTGAGACTTTGGATTCCCATATCAGCTCACCATTGGCCACAGCATGTCTCTCTCTTTTTTTTTTTTTTTAAATTTAATTTTATTTATTTTTTATACAGCAGGTTCTTATTAGTTACCTTTTAACATATATTAATGTATATATGTCAATCCCAATCTCCCAATTCATCCCACCACCACCACCCCACCCCACTTTCCCGCCTTGGTGTCCATAAGTTTGTTCTCTACATCTGTGTCTCTATTTCTGCCCTGCAAACCAGTTCATCTGTACCATTTTTCTAGGTTCCACATATATGCATTAATATACGAAATTCTGTTTTTCTCTTTCTGACTTACTTCACTCTGTATGACAGTCTCTAGATCCAACCACATCTCTAAAAATGACCCAATTTCGTGCCTCTTTATGGCTGAGTAATATTCCATTGCATATATGTACCACATCTTCTTTATCCATTTGTCTGTTGATGGGCATTTAGGTTGCTTCTATGACCTGGCTACTGTAAATAGTGCTGCAATGAACACTGGGGTGCATGCGTCTTTTTGAATTATGGTTTTCTCTGGGTATATGCCCAGTAGTGGGATTGCTGGGTCATATGGTAATTCTATTTTTAGTTTTTTAAGGAACCTCTGTACTGTTCTCCATAGTAGCTGTATCAATTTACATTCCCACCAACAGTGCAAGAGGGTTCCCTTTTCTCCACACACTCTCCAGCATTTGTTGCTTGTAGATTTTCTGATGATGCCCATTCTAACTGGTGTGAGGTGATACCTCATTGTAGGTTGGATTTTCATTTCTCTAATAATTAGTGACGTTGAGCAGCTTTTCATGTGCCTGCTGGCCATCTGTATGTCCTCTTTGGAGAAATGTCTATTTAGGTCTTCTGCCCATTTTTTGATTGGGTTGTTTGTTTTTTTAATATTGAGCTGCATGTACTCTTTATATATTTTGGAGATTAATCCTTTGTCCATTGCTTCATTTGCAAATATTTTCTCCCATTCTGAGGGCTATTTGTCTTGTTTGCAGTTTCCTTTGCTTTGCAAAAGCTTTTAAGTTTCATTACGTCCCATTTGCTTATTTTTGTTTTTATTTCCATTACTCTAGGAGGTGGATCAAAAAAGATCTTGCTGTGATTTATGTCATAGAGTGTTCTCCTTATGTTTTCCTCTGAGTTTTATGGTGTCCAGTGTTATATTTAGGTCTCTAATCCATTTTGAGTTTATTTTTGTGTATGGTGTTAGGGAATGTTCTAATTTCATCCTTTACATGTAGCTGTCCAGTTTTCCCAGCACCACCTATCGAAGAGACTGTCTTTTCTCCACTGTATATCCTTGCCTCCTTTGTCATAGATTAGTTGATCACAGGTGTGTGGGTTTATCTCTGGGCTTTCTATCCTGTTCCATTGATCTATATTTCTGTTTTTGTGCCAGTACCATACTGTCTTGATTACTGTAGCTTTGTAGTATAGTCTGAAGTCAGGGAGTCTGATTCCTCCAACTCCGTTTTTTTCCCTCGAGACTGCTTCGGGTATTCGGGGTCTTTTGTGTCTCCATACAAATTTTAAGAGTTTTTAATTCTAGTTCTGTAAAAAATGCCACAGGTAATTTGATAGGGATTGCACTGAATCTGTAGATTGCTTTGGGGAGTATAGTCATCCTCACAATATTGATTCTTCCAATCCAAGAACATGGTATATCTCTCCATCTGTTTGTATCATCTTTGATTTCTTTCATCAGTGTCTTATAGTTTTCTGAGTACAGGTCTTTTACCTCCTTAGGTAGGTTTATTCCTAGGTATTTTATTCTTTTTCTTGCATTGGTGAATGGGATTGTTTCCTTAATTTCTCTTTCTGATCTTTCGTTGTTACTGTATAGGAATGCAGGAGATTTCTGTGCATTAATTTTGTACCCTGCAACTTTACCAAATTCATTGATTAGCTCTAGCAGTTTTCTGGTGGCATCTTTAGGATTCTCTATGTATAGTATCATGTCATCTGCAAACAGTGACAGTTTTACTTCTTCTTTTCCAATGTGTATTCCTTCTGTTTCTTTTTCATCTCTGACTGCCATGACTAGGACTTCCAAAACTATGTAGAATAATAGTGGTGAGAGTGGACATCCTTGTCTTGTTCCTGATCTTAGAGAAAATGTTTTCAGTTTTTCACCATTGAGAATGATGTCTGCTGTGGGTTTGTCGTATATGGTCTTTACTGTGTTGAGGTAGGTTCCCTCTATGCCCACTTTCTGGAGAGTTTTTATCATAAATGGGTGTTGAATTTTGTCAAAAGCTTTTTCTCAATCTATTGAGATGATCATACGGTTTTTCCTCTTCAATTTGTTAATATGGTGTATCACATTGATTGATTTGCGTATATTGAAGAATCCTTGCATCCCTCGTATAAATCCCACTTGATCACGGTGTGTATATTGAACTTGCATCCCTCGTATAAATCCCACTTGATCACGGTGTATGATTCTTTTAATGTGTTGTTGGATTCTGTTTGCTAGTATTTTGTTGAGGATTTTTGCATCTATATTCATCGGTGATATTGGTCTGTACTTTTCTTTGTTTGTAGCATCTTTGTCTGGTTTTGGTATCAGGGTGACGGTGGCCTCATAGAATGAGTTTGGGAGTGTTCCTTCCTCCGCAATTTTTTGGAAGAGTTTGAGAAGGCTGGCTGTTAGCTCTTCTCTAAATGTTTGATAGAATTCACCTGGGAAGCCATCTGGTCCTGGACTTTTGTTTGTTGGAAGATTTTTAATCACAGTTTCAATTTCATTACTTGTGATTGGTCTGTTCATATTTTCTATTTCTTCCTGGTTCAGTCTTAGAAGGTTATACCTTTCTAAGAATTTGTCCACCTCTTCCAGGTTGTCCATTTTATTGGCATAGAGTTGCTTGTAGTAGTCTTTTATGATGCTTTGTATTTCTGCGGTGTCCGTTGTAACTTCTCCTTTTTCATTTCTAATTTCATTGATTTGAGTCCTCTCCCTCTCTTTCTTGATGAGTCTGGCTAAAGGTTTATCAGTTTTGTTTATCTTCTCAAAGAACCAGCTTTTAGTTTTATTGATCTCTGCTACTGTTTTCTTTGTTTCTATTTCATTTATTTCTGCTCTGATCTTTATGATTTCTTTCCTTCTACTAACTTTGGGTTTTGTTTGTTCTTCTTTCTCTAGTTCCTTTAGGTGTAAGGTTAGATTGTTTATTTGAGATTTTTCTTGTTTCTTGAGGTAGGCTTGTATAGCTATAAAATTCCCTCTTAGAACTGCTTTTGCTGCATCCCATAAGTTTTGGATCATCGTGTTTTCATTGTAATTTGTCTCTAGGTATTTATTGATTTCCCCTTTGATTTCTTCAGTGACCTGTTGGTTATTTAGTAACATATTGTTTAGGCTCCATGTGTTTGTGTTTTTTACGTTTTTTTCCATGTAACTGATTTCTAATCTCACAGCATTGTGGTTGGAAAAGGTGCTTGGTATGACTTCAATTTTCTTAAATTTATCGAGGCTTGATTTGTGACCCAAGATGTGATCTATCCTGGAGAATGCTCCATGTGCACTTGAGAAGAAAGTGTAATCTGCTGTTTTTGGATGGAATGTCTTATAAATATCAATTAAATCTATCTGGTCTGTTGTGTCATTTAAAGCTTGTGTGTCCTTATTAATTTTCTGTTTGGATGATCTGTCCATTGGTGTAAGTGAGATGCTAAAGTCCCCCACTATTGTGTTACTATCGATTTCCTCTTTTAGAGCTGTTAGCAGTTGCCTTATGTACTGAACTGCTCCTATGTTGGGTGCACATATATTTATGATTGTTATATCTTCTTCTTGGATTGATCCCTTGATCATTATGCAGTGTCCTTCCTTGTCTCTTGTAACATTCTTTATTTTAAAGTCTATTTTATCTGAGTATTGCTACTCCAGCTTTCTTTTCATTTCCATTTGCATGGAATATCTTTTTCCATCCCCTCACTTTCAGTCTGTATGTGTCCATAGGTCTGAAATTGGTCTCTTGTAGACAGCATATACATGGGTCTTGTTTTTGTATCCATTTAGTGAGCCTGTGTCTTTTGGTTGGAGCACTTAATGCATTCACGTTTAAGGTAATTATCGATATGTATGTTCCTATGACCATTTTCTTAATTGTTATGGGTTTGTTTTTGTAGGTCCTTTTCTCCTGTTGTGTTTCCCACTTAGAGAAGCTCCTTTAGCATTTGTTGTAGAACTGGTTTGGTGGTGCTGAATTCTCTTAGCTTTTGCTTATCTGTGAAGCTTTTGATTTCTCCATCGAATCTGAATGAGATCCTTGCTGGGTAGAGTAATCTTCATTGTAGATTCTTCCCTTTTATCACTTTAAATATATCGTGGCACTCCCTTCTGGCTTGTAGAGTTTCTGCTGAGAAATCAGCTGTTAACCTTATGGGAGTTCCCGTGTATGTTATTTGTCATTTTTCCCTGTTGCTTTCAATAATTTTTCTTTGTCTTTTAATTTTTGCCAATTTGATTACTATGTGTCTTGGCGTGTTTCTCCTTGGGTTTATCCCGCGTGAGACTCTCTGTGATTCCTGGACTTGGGTGGCTATTTCCTTTCCCATGTTAGTGAAGTTTCCGACTATAATCTCTTCAAATATTTTCTCAGGTCCTTTCTCTCTCTCTTCTCCTTCTGGGACCCCTATAACGTGAATGTTGTTGCATTTAATGTTGTCCCAGAGGTCTCTTAGGCTGTCTTCATTTCTTTTCATTCTTTTTTCTTTATTCTGTTCCGCAGCAATGAATTCCACCCTTCTGTCTTCCAGGTCACTTATCCGTTCTTCTGCCTCCGTTATTCTGCTGTTGATTCCTTCTAGTGTATTTTTCACTTCAGTTATTGTATTGTTCATCTCTGTTTGTTTGTTCTTTAATTCTTCTAGGTCTTTGTTAAACATTTCTTGTATCTTCTCGATCTTTGCCTCCATTCTTTTTCCGAGGTCCCCGATCATCTTCACTATCATTATTCTGAATTCTTTTTCTGGAAGGTTGCCTATCTCCACTTCATTTAGTTGTTTTTCTGGGGTTTTATCTGGTCCCTTCATCTGGTACAACGTCCTCTGCCTTTTCACTTTGTCTATTTTTCTGTGAATGTGGTTTTCATTCCACAGGCTGCAGGATTGTAGTTCTTCTTGCTTCTGTCGTCTGCCCTCTGGTGGATGAGGCTATCGGTGCCAACTATTTCTTATTAACCTTCTGAGGATACTACTGAGCTGATTAAGACAGTGAAAGTGAATTATTTGCAAATAGCACCTGTCAAGCAAAGGGGCCTTAATCTAGCAGGCAACTGTGGGTAGAGGCTCTAGAACTCTAGATTCTCTGTGGCTATGAGGAAGAAAAATGCAGTTGACAAGCCCAAAATACCTAAATTCTGAATCACTGCATCAACGATGTTTGTGAGAAACAGAATTTTTGTTTTTCCTGCCCATCCTCTACTGGAGAAACCAAAGGAACGGTCAGTGGTTCTATGTCCAGCAGAAAGTGGAAGGAGCAGGAAAAGCCCTGGTTACCCCCATGTTCACAGCTGGGATTCTCCAGCCAACTAAACATGAGCCGTCTTTGCCTATTCTGTGAAATGAATGAGCTAGACCCTATGTTGTGAGGAAATCACTTCTGCTCTCCTAAAACAAAATGTCCATATGCAACCCCACTTCCTCAGGAAGATCTCCTACAGAGAGGATGTCCTTCACAACAAAGGCTGGCCAATCACCAGGACTACCAAATGTTAACAGCTACTGGTGTCCCCTCTGTGGAAGCACTGGCCACATTTTCAAAGTTTACATTTATTTGTATGACTTGCATTGACTGCCTAATAGACACTCAATTAAAATCTGTTGTTGAACAAATGAGTGGATGAATAATAAATACACTAGACTAAACCCTTCAAGGGCACAGGCCAGTCAGAGCTCAGTGGCGGGCACAGAGCAACCAAGCTGTCGGATTTTGCGGAATTTGGACCCGCCTCGCTGTGACAGCCTGAAGGTTTAATGTGTCCCTCCAAATGGGAAGGGAATGGAGGGGAAGTAAAATCCAATCAAAGCTTTTCACAGGGTGAGGCATGCTGAAACAGCCACTTTTAATATTTGGTCTTTACTTACCATTTCCTGCGGATTTTAATGACCCACATCGTCAGCACACAAACATCAGCCTTGGTATAATGCCAGATGTATACGTGTTTGTACAATACGGAAAAAGGCCTAAATTAAAGGTGACAGGACA
This sequence comes from Lipotes vexillifer, assembly GCF_000442215.2. Lineage (NCBI taxonomy): Eukaryota > Metazoa > Chordata > Mammalia > Artiodactyla > Lipotidae > Lipotes > Lipotes vexillifer. The sequence goes on from NW_006789773.1 coordinate 480,103, forward strand.
CAACCTTTTAGAGTCAGGTTTCCATCATTACTCAGTTGTATGGATGTGGGCATGTTTCAGAGTTTCAATTCCCTTAAATCCAAGTGGACATACTCATTACATCCACCCCCTAGGGTGCGGGAACAAATGAAGTGGTGGAGCGTCGT
>NW_006789773.1:480323-492974 GCF_000442215.2 Lipotes vexillifer
GCGTCGTGCCAGAAGCATGTTACTGGAAGGCTCGGTGTGTGCCAGGCACTGTGGTAGGTGCTGGGGCAAACACAAAGCATAATTATATTCTGTGCCGGCTTCCGGAGCCCGGGGCCTTGTAAATCACGGAGAAAAGGATCAAATGCTCCCCACATTAAGAGATTATCACACTGCTATTGCCAGCACTGTGTTCATTTGTGCCCAAGCGGGCACCATTCTCTGCCGCTCTGACCGGAATCTCCCAACAGCAGGAGTCAGCATCCCCTCTCTCCTCTGCACCTCCCCCCAGGCTCCCAGTTCAAGGCTCCATACTCTATAGTCCCCCAGTTAACGGCATTCCCAACCTGCCTTCAGGGCTCTCGTTACACGACATAAAGAAGGGCCATTTGTATGGCAGCCCTTTGGCTCTTGGCTTCCACTGGAGCGAAGAGGAAGAAAGAAGCAAAACACCAGGAGAACAACTGCCCTGGCACCTGACAGCTGCAGAGAGAGGCCCAGCTTAATACCATGTCTCCCTAGGTCTTGGGAGAGGTCAGAGAAACAGGTGCATCTGCATTCCAGAACTGAATGAAGTCCTACTATCGGTGGGAGGGGAGTCAGCCCCCAGCTCCATGCCCAACATATCTCTCTCCAGCGCAGCGTGGAAGGCATTCCTTTTACAACTCCTGATTTCCCAATTTTAGAAAACACACTAATTCCCTTTCAGTGATGTGCTCAAGTAACTTGTTTTTAAATAAGTAGGGATCAATGTTGCATTGTTCATTTGTTTACTGTCTTTCTCCCCTCTCTAGGATGTAAGCTCTCTAGGGCAGGAACTATTTTGTTCACTATTGGTTCTGGTGTCTAGAACAGTACCTGGCACGTAATATGTGTTCAGTAAATATTGGCTGGATTAAGTAGGAGGGAAAAAGGGTAGAAGGAAGGGTGCATCTATCACAAAATCCTTCTCTCCTGCAAGAGGAACAACTGTTGTCCTGACCTGGAATCAGAAGACTAGGAAAAATGTACTGTGTTACCATGGCAACCACAGCTCCAAAAATAAAAATAGCCTTCAAAGCTGCCACAGGTCTTTGGTGGGAAAAGGCTAACCACTATTTGTAGACTGTACCTGGGCCCCAGGTTGACTACAAGCCAAAATATTGCCCCCAATGTGCTCTTGCTCTCTGGAGCCTCGTTTTGGGAGAGGTCACCCACTCTTCACCTGGTGATGCCAAAGTTGTCTCCCCAAATAGAGAACACCCTTAGAAGAGCAGCCATGTCTGGTCTCTGGGCACTTGCAGTCTGAGGGAAGACACAGTACAAAGGAAAAACCATGAAAGAAACCAAAGGACTTAAAACAGACAAACAATACATAGTAATCCAGATCTACATAAATGGCCCACGAGGGCATAATTATTCAACTTCAAGAGGGCTTCCTGCTTTGTAAAATGATGTCCAATAGAATTCCATGAAAATCAAATTTCCTTAGAGTCCTTCATCCATTTGATTATTTATTCACTCCCTAAGTATATGTTTACTACATTCCACGCAAAGAGCTTAACAAGCACTGAATAAAACAAACACTGAACACAATTAACTCTGCCCTCACAACTTCTGATCCAGTGAAAGATACAATGTGATCAAGTAGTCACAACTTAAGAACACAGATGTAATAAATACGTGAGTCAGGAAATACTTGCTGGAGGGACAATAACTAAGGTAAGATCCGAAGGAGAAGAAGGGCAGGGTGGCCAAGGGGTCAGTGTTACAAGAGGGGAATTCCACACAGAGGAACAATGCCTGTGAAGACCTAGAAATAAAAGGAAGCATCCGAGAGCTTCCCTGGTGGCGCAATGGTTGGGAGTCCCTGACGATGCAGGGGACACGGGTTCGCGTCCCGGTCCGGGAGGATCCCACATGCCACGGAGCGGCTGGGCCCGTGAGCCATGGCCGCTGAGCCTGCACGTCCGGAGCCTGTGCTCCGCCAACGGGAGAGGCCACGACAGTGAGAGGCCCGCGTACCGCAAAAAAAAAAAAAAAAAGGAAGCATCCACCCAAGGCACTGAACGGTAACTCTGGCTGCAGGGTGAGCAGCATCAGGGAGACCAGTTAGGAGGATGCTTGAATAACATATGTGAGAGATGGTGGTGGCTCAGGGAGCCGAGATGGTGGTGGAGATGAGAAGACAGACTTCCTCCAAAGGAAGGAAACCATGCAAAGCTGAAGGGTACCAACCCTCACCTCAAGGAACAGAGTGAGAAGAACTGGTTTGGAGGGAAAGGTGAAGAGTTAAGTTATGGACTGTTCTGAAGAACATTCCAATGGAAATGCCCATCAGCCAGTTGGAGAGATGGGCTGAAGCCTCAGGAAAGAGATGAGGTCTGAGATGTAAGTGTGAGAATCATCACCATGCAGGAATAATTAAATTCAAGAGAGTGAATAAAACAGTCCAAGGACAGTACGTAGATTTAGGAGAAGGAAAGGGGGTGGGGTGAGGGAGAGGGAGGGGAGACGGAGGAGAAATAAGCCTGGATTCAGAACCTTAAGCAGACCAACACTGAAGAGACAGACAGCCAAGAGCAGCCCACAAATCAGAAACTCATTTTCACCACATATCAATATATCAGAAAAGTGACATCTCATCAAAGAAACAACAAACCACTGTTCAGCTTATACTAACCAGAGTAGCAGACTCAGAAGCCTCACAGATCACCAAAGAAATCTCAGTTTTATTAACTAATCATAACATGAGCATAATTCTTCAGACACATCTACTGAATTCTGTCTTACAAGATGAAGAAGAAATGTATACTCTCCATTTTACCAAGGAGAAAGACACTGAGGCCCAGAGAGACTAAGTAACCTGCCCAGGACCACACAGCAAAAAATAAATAAATAAATAACAGAACCAGAGCCTCTACCTCCGATGCTGCCTCAGACAGCCCCCTGGACTATTTGTAGACTGTAGTCGTCCTAGGACAACCATCACCCTGCCCCTAACAATGGATGAGGCCTGTCTGAGCTTCCTGGGTTCGCTGATGAAGATATGGCTCAATCCTGAGCCAAGACAGGCTCCTAGGGACATGGGGTGGGGCAGAATACGATAGTTAGGTTGCAGGAGATCAGTATTCTAGAGCCATCTCTGCCACTGACCAGCTTTGTCCACTGACCTTGGACTTCTCAGTTTGCTCAAAGGTGAAATGACCACACAAATCTCATCTACCATGAAGACTAGATTCTCTGAGCGAGATGCAGACCGGAACTGTAGGTACTAAGGGGTGACAGCTGAGTGAGAGAAAAGTAAGGCTATTCGGGGGTGAAATCTAGGTCCCAGGACCCTCCTCCCATCTCCCTCCCAGCAGATCTTTTCCTCAGACCTTGTTTTTAAATTTTTTTTTTTTTTTTATGTTTTAGTCCAAATTCCATGTTCTACTGAAATTATCTTTTGCACACTAGTCTCCCCCACAGGCTGTGAGCTCCTCAAGGAAGGGCCACTTGTATCCATCTTTGTGCCCCAAGCACCTAGGACTGCACCTGATTCTCTGTAAGTGCCCCAAAACTGTTTGTTGAACTTGAGAATTGCTTCTCCTGAGTTATCCACATTTTCAGCCTAATCTCTCTGGCTGCTAAACAAAAGGCATGTCAACCAATAGAGACATTTTGGGAAGGAGTCCAAGCATGGAGAAGTGTCCCTAAGAACTTTCTGAATGGGCGGGCCACTTCCTGCTCTGCTCACCTCTGAGACTGGCTCTGTCTTCTAATGTGTGTGGTTGCCAATTCCTCCACTGTGTCTGCAGGGCTTCACAGCCTCCACCGGAGAATCAGTGAGCACCAAGTAACTGGTAGCCCAAATCAAGGCTTCTCTTACAATCTGGAAGCAACAGCCCAAATTACTAACAATAAGTCTCTGAAGGAATATTCTCAAAGGATAATGACCTGATAGTCTCTCATCTTCACTGAGGACAAAACAAGAGAGAATGAATTTGAATTATACCATGGGGGATTTCAGTTAGATTTTTAGCAGAACTTTCTCAATAGTAGGACTCAAAAACATATTAAGAAGTAACCAAGAGAGGAGAGGTGGTGCAATCTCTTTCCTGGGGCCTTTTTTTTTTTTTTTTTTTTAATGAGATCTTCACATGTCGAGAAGATGTGCTTCATCGTAGACAGAGAAAACACATGGTATCACCCAAGCTAAGGGCAAACTGTTCTCTGGAGAAGCTCCACCCTGTTCAGAGTAACCTTTATTACTGCCATTCCATCCACTCCCAAGAATACAGAAAGGCCAGGAAGAGCTTCCCAGTGTAATGACCCAGCTGGGAAACAAATGCTTGCCGGGTCAAGGCAGGCTGCTTTGAGGGGTCAGACTGGCACTTACTCCAAGCTTGGGTTACAGAGAACAGGAGAAAGAGGCTAAGAGGCATCTTCTTTGATGAGAGGGCTCGTATCCCCCCCTTTGGAGAAATGTCTCATTCTGATGGTTCCTCCAGAAACAATGCTTCAGAAATCCTTTTATTTTCCTTATTTCACAGACTTACCTGTCCTTAACCTTTTGATTTATGTTCTCCCTTACTTTATACAGGTACAAGGTGCAGAAGAGCTGATGAAAAAGGAAAGTCTCAATTAGAAAGAAACTCTGGGGAATTCCCTGGCAGTCCAGTGGTTAGGACTCCACGCTTCCACGGCAGGGGGCAAGGGTTTGATCCCTGGTCAGGAAACTAAGATCTCACAAGCCACATGGCATGGCCAAAAAAAACCTCTGAATGAGAAAAAATACCAGGGGATAATGTACCAAGCGTGCTACTAATGTTTGGGTCAGCGGATAATGCACCAAGCGTGCTACTAATGTTTGGGTCAGCGGATAATGCACCAAGCGTGCTACTAATGTTTGGGTTGGCGTAGTAAAATGATGAGCTCTTTTCCTTTTCCCTACTGTCCAAAAGTTTTACATCAACTAGTTATTTGATCACACATAGAATATTCATTGACTTTTATCATGTAAAAATTTCTTTTAAGACAAGATGGGGGGACTTCCCTGGTGGCGCAGGGGTTAAGAATCCTCCTGCCAATGCAGGGGCCACAGATTCAATCCCTGGTCCGGGAAGATCCCACGTGCTGCGGAGCAACTAAGCCCTTGAGCCACAACTACTGCGCCCGCGTGCTGCAACTACTGAAGCCCGAGCACCTAGAAGCCCGTGCTCCACAACAAGAGAAGCCACCGCAATGAGAAGCCCGCGCACCGCAACGAAGAGTAGCCTCTGCTCGCGGCAACTAGAGAAAGACTGCACGCAGCAACGAAGACCCAACACGGCCAATAAATACATACATAAATAAAAACAGTAAACTGAGTAAAAAAAAAAAAAAAAAAGACAACAAGCTGGAAAACCCTTGGACTCAAAAAAGTATTGCTACGTATATCCCCATATCCCCTCCCTCTTGCGTCTCCCTCCCACCCTCCCTATCCCACCCCTCTAGGTGGTGTCAAAGCACCGAGCTGATCTCCCTGTGCTACGCAGCTGCTTCAAAAAAAAAAAAAAAAAAAAACTGTATTGCTAAACTAACCGTCCATCATCTTTCTGTATTTTCCTAATTGCTGGAGCAAAGAATACGTGGGTTACCACACTCACCCCTGCCCAAACGGGGCCCCAAGGCAAATCCTTTTTGCATAGTTCCAAAGAAAGTGGAAAAACCAAGTGGGCTGTGGATTATTTTTTTCAGTCCCCTCACTCAGCCCCCTCATTTCCTGACTAAACTCGTGAACCAGAAGCAGCAAGCCCAAAAAACCTCTGTGGTCAGACCATGGAGGAAGGAGGCACCAGGCTGCAAGAAGCTCCAGAGACAAGACAGATAGAAATTAGCCCAGACTTTAGGTCAGAGGCCTGAGTTCCAGACTGTAACCCAGATCTGCCACTGAGACGTGCCTAATCACCCGTTTTCTTTATCTTGTCCACAAAATCAGGGTGGAACAACCAGAGCCAGTTAGAATACGTACAAAGGATGCAGAAGAAAGGGCTTCACAGCATCTGACCCAAAAGATGTATCAGGGCCTCAAATGAAAAAGCCATGGGTGTCCTCCTCTGTCTCCTCTTTACCACTGGTCTTAGCTAAGGAACAGCCACATCTTCCTAGTGATGATTTTGATGAGATTACCCAGACACATGGTCTGAAAACAGGGAAGAATATTTGACACCAGGGCTATCTTCAGGAGGTGGCACCTGGCTGCCCGCAGTGGCATGGAGGCTGGCAGGTGCAGGCCATGGCCTGACATCTCTGTGCCCCAGCTTGAAGCATCTCCATCCTGCCTTCCTTCCACATTTGATTTTCTGTTATGCATCCCTGAAGGAAGCCTCACCATCTCCTCCTAGAGAAGGAAGGTTCCTTAGGCTCCAAAGTCACAGGACAAGAGCTCATAGACCTCCCCCCGCCCCAAAAGGTGTTGAAAAGCATCTCCCTTCACACCAGGTACAGCTGCCCCTTAGCGAGTCACTGCACTGATATGGGCAATGGAGGAAAGAATCCCCAGAGGGCAAGGCCTCCAGGAAAAGCCTGCAGACTTTGTAAAGCTCTTGCACACACAGCAACCAGGCCAGCACTCCTAGGCTCTCAGGCCAGCTTGGCTCTGTATCTGAACGCCTGCTTCGGTGCCCAGCGGCTCACCCACTGGGGTCAAAAAGGAAATCCCCCACCGGCAGCTCAGCCATTCAAGCACCCTAAGGAAAACTCCGGAGTTCCCCTAGAAGCCGGTATCAGTGACCAGCCTAGCAACTGGCCTATAGACGGTACCTGGGAGAAACTAACCAAGCGGGGCAGGGTTATCACCTGTTAACCTGCCCCATGAAAATCCCAGTCTCTCCCCTGACACGGAACTGGCACTTCCTGAGTGCGTAACCACCACGGAAACTCTCAAAATACCAAGTGCCATGGAGGAAACTGGCCAGTGTGAATCAGCCCACGGGGCTTAGATCTACCTTCTCAGTTTCCACAGACTGTTTGAATCTGGAAACCACATCTACAGCCCAAGGTTGGCTGCTTCTCACGGAGCAGTTCACCTACGCCATGTAGCACCAGCCTCACACATCCCCGTGCTGACCTCTGACCTCTGACATCTACAGACTTATCCTCAGTGGCCTTCCCATCCTCCCGACCTCCTTCAGAACCTCCCCTTCCACGTGGATGTGATCTCAAACACGCGAGGGCCAACTATTCCCAGGCCCCGGGGAGATGGTTCAGTGTAGCTGTAAAGAGCGCGGGCTCTGGAATCAAAAGAATGTGATTCAGATCTCACCCTTGCTTCTGTGCGACCAGGAGCAAGTGAATCTCTGAACTTCAGGTTCCTCAGCTGTAAAACCCACCTGGGGGTTTGTTGCGAGGATTAAATGTGTATTTAAGGCGCTTAGCAGAAAGTAAGACGCAGTCCCCGCCCTCAAGGAAATAAGGGTCCGGGAGAGAGGTTTTTCCTAGTTTAACCTTATCCAGCACCAATAACTTATTTAATCTGCTGACAAATCACAGGTCTCCTGTTTGATGCTTTGTGTGAAGGAAGACACGAATTACCTCCCTCCCACACTCGCTGTGCTTCTCCTAGATGTCAGGGTCCACACCGAGCTGATAGGTGTAGCACACATCAGCCTCCTCCCTGGAAACTGAGCTGAAACCGAAAGCAAGACTCCCTCCGAAGGTCAGAGGAAGGAGAGGAAGACTTACGGTAAATATACCAATGATGAATAATCATTATGTGCAAACCCACGTGCCGGCTAGACTGGCACCAGATAGATAACCAGGCTCACCAGGCTGGCAGAATCAGTGAGAGGTGCCACCTGAGGTCAGGTGTGCAGCCGAGCAGAAGTCATGACAGGGTAGATGCGTCACACAGAAGAGGGGACAGAACTGCCACGGGAAAGTGGTGCAAGAGGTAATAATAAGGAGGGCGTCCTGGGGAGACAGAGCAGAGAAGCGCTTCTGTGTCCCCCGTAAAGACAGCCTGCCGTCGGGCAGCCACAGCTACACCCTTGCCCCTTGTCAGCTCTCCTTTCCCCCTCCAGAGAATGATGTCAGGATGCCATCACAGAGACACAAAAGTTGTGTCTCTGTCCAATTCTGACCTCTTGCCATAATCCAGCAGGTGAGAGAGGGACTCTAATCCTCAATTTGGGTTTTGAACAATCACCACAACCAGTTATGGCCAAGGGATTTGGGCAGACACGCAGGTACTAATTCTAAAAGCCTGCCCCATCAACTTCAGACTACGTTATCCGTGGAGCTCAGAGGGCAAGGCGGCCAGCAAAAAATGGTGCCACCTTATGTGAAACAGTGGCTAAGATGACAATTCCCAGCTGTAACAGTAAGTGCTGGAAGAACAGTGCAAGGCTCAGGCCTCTACCTCGCACCTGGTTCACACAGAACAGCAAGAATTCGTTGCATCCAATACCATTCTGAGCATGTCTCTCCTGGGTTCCGGAACCTACAAATGGCTCCCCGTTGAGCTGAATCCTCTTTGCAGACAAAGCACACTGTCCATAGGATCTCAATACATCTTTGTTGACTGACTGACTAATTGAAATTCAAACCCTTCAGCATAAATCATAGTCTGTCGGCCCATCCCCTCACCACCCTCATTTTTCCACATCCCTCATCAAGACCACACTTGGCCATCCATCCCCATCTTCAAGCCAACACACCCAAACTGCCTTCACCAAGAGGCTTCTGGTTCCCCTTCAAAACTCAGCTCTCCACAGAAAGTAAATTCGTGATTGCCTAGGGCTGGGGGCAAGGAGTAGAGGGGGATTGAGGGTGATATAGAAAGGGTATGGGTTTCTTTTCGAGGTCATGAAAATGTTGTAAAATTGACTGTGGTGATAGTTACACATATTTGTGAATATACTAAAAACCATTGAATTATGTACTTTAAAACTGACTGAAGTGCATGGCATGTAAAATTATATCTCAATAAAGCTGTCACACGTCAAAAACCTCAGTTCTGGACTCATGTCCTCCAGGAAATTTTCCCTGATTCATGAATAAGGATAATTTCACTCCAAAGAGGAAAGAAAAAGGAATCATTCACTCAATCGTTATTAATGTACCCATCAATAAACATCTATTGATCGTGACGAAAGGCCAAGTACAGTGCTAGACAGTGAAGATCCAAGGATGAAACAGAGAAAATTGGACTCAGAGTACTGGCCCCCAAGGTCTTCACTAACTTCACCATTTTCTCTATTTCTTTCTTCCCAGGATTAAAGAAAAGAAAGGGGTCTCCTGATTCTCTTTATATCTTCATCTTTGTGCAGTTAAAATCCACAAGCTGAGACCCTCTTGACCCCGTGCCTTCTACCACATCAGACAGAATTGCACCGCAGGCCTCAAAGGGGCTTTTCTCTGTTGCGGAGAGGTAGACCTGGGGTGGGGACAGTGAAGAGGAAGCGCGCTGCGCTGGGCCTGGTGTGCTCATCCCCCTAATCCAAGCCTGAGCTGGGTCACTTTCCAATCATCACATCCAAATCATGTAACGTGTGAGGAGTCCCGGGTGCTGCTCCAGGACACGTGAGTATGTAACCTATACTCTCAAGCACACATCCACTCCATGTGAGCCACTCACAGAATGATGCCAATAATCCTTCCCCCTTGCACAGCAACAGGACGTTTACAAAACAGTTCCACGTCTATCACTTGAGACCCTCCCATTCATCCACAGATGGAGAAGATGAAACAGAGGTGAAGGGAGGTGCCCAAGGTTCCACAGCGGAGAAATGACAGAACTTAACATTTAAACCCACGTCTCCTGACTTAAGTTCCAATTCTCTTCGTGCCCTACTGCCTCTAAATGTCAGTTCCTCCTCAGGGAATCATCTTGGCCATTTACAAGCACCCCTTCACTTGACCGCTTCTTTTCTTTCCAAGAAGCCTTCTATTTCCAAGGCCTAAAAGAGATGGGTTTTTGTTTTGGCCACAGTCGAAACAGAGTCCAACAGGAGGCAGTTTAACAGTGGTTAAGAGTAGAGATCTGAGTCAGACAAACTTGGGTTTGAATCCAGAGGTTGTCTTTTTATACATATATTCTTCTAATCCAGCAAGCCGCCATTGAAAACAACTGCCATCTGGGGGTGTGCTGTGCCATGTGGCTCGTGGGATTTTAGTTCCCCGACAAGGGATCGAACCTGGGCCTTGGCAGTGAGAGTGTGGAGTCCTAACCACTGGACCGCCAGGAAATTCCCCAACTGCCAGTTTTTAAACTACTCCTAGAAAGTGAATTCCTGATTTAAAAGTATGTTTCCTCCTCCAACAAAAATGAAGATTCCACTAAACTTTTTTTTTTTTTTTTTTTTTGCTACACAGCTTGCAGAGATCTTAGTTCCCGGACCAGGAATCGAACCCGTGCCCTTGGCAGTGAAAGCGCAGAGTCCTAACCACTGGACAGCCAGGGAAGCCCCTCCACTGCACCTTTAGCCAGACTCTCTAAACCAAGACAGACTTCCCTAAATCTAACCAAACCCTCCCCTATCCCTTCCCTGGCTACCAGCTTAAGAATCTTCCCCGTATTCTGTCCTCAGTGTACATGGCAGAATCTCAGGATCAAAATGGGGCCTCTTTTAGGGTTTCTCACATTTGAGGGGAAAGCTGACAAACCCGGATGAACTATTTTAGTTCAAGATTAGCTCCCATCAAGCTTGCCCCATTTCCCTCTACTCTCTGGAAAAGGTGACAGGATGATGTAAGAGTACAGAAAGAATTGCTATCCTCAGGTCCCCAAAAAGCCCCAGAACAAAGCTTTACACCTGCGCCTGCAGGGATAACCACATCCAGTCATTACCACCAAAAAAGAGAAAGAAAGCCTGGCAGGCGTAAAACGCTCACCATCTGCGTAACCCAGCCCAATTCCTCAGCATCCCCTCAACGACACATCTCAGCCTGTTCTTATGCCTTCATCTGTACTGTTCCCCTTTCCTGATCTCATGCCCCTGACATTATATTCTTCCTGTTTTCTACTACCTATGTGTACGTGTTGTGGTTTGAGCCTCTTCCTTCCAGAAGTCTTCTTCCTCTCTTTGCCTTACAGTCAGTACCACATGGCACACATAGTATGTGTCTTCCAAAGATTCCATCTCCTCAATACCAGGGAAACTCACATGCCGTGATTTCTTATCCAAGTCTCCTCCCATCCTCCTTCTCAACTTCCACATCCCCACACTCTACCCAGCTCTACCCACCCTCCCTCCCTGCCTCCTGGCCATAGCACCATTAGCTGGTACCAGACTGAACTCACAAGAACATCCAATAAATACCTGTTGAACTGAAATGAATGGAATTGAACAGACTAGGAAGAGGAGTCCCGGGGAAGGTGGCCAATCACTTGCCTGCCCCACGCAAAGGCACAGACCACTGTTTGGAGACAGGGCCCTAGAGCCTGAAGGTAAATGCGGAGGGTCCAAGACATCAGTGCGCCACTGAGGACTGCCCCACTCCTCCACCAGGCAATGGGCTTGGCTCAAACACAACCCCTGGCCGAGGCCGTGTGGAGCTGCCCTATGGTCTTCTACACCAGTCCTCTGCCCAGGGAAAGCAAACTCGCCGACTACTCAGATGCCACGCTTGTCCAGACAAAAAGTAGCTGGCACAAACCACCATGGTGCGGACCAGGCCTAGACGTCTAAGAAATGTGACTCACTCAATGTGAATACTCCGCCACCTCCTCTACACGTGGGGGCCAGGAAAGGCAACCTGGGGTGGCCAACAATAAAATAAAAAACATTGAAATGGAGCTTAGAAACTGAAGTCTGAGTGGAGGAGCCACTTAACCTCTCTCGCCTTCTACGATCCCTGTCTGTACAATGGGACTGACAGGGAGTACCGACCTCAAAGAGGTTTCGTGGGGATTAAATGTGGAGATGGACTGTGGAGTGCTCATCATACTGACCGAGAATGGTAAGGGCTCAATAAACATCAGCTGCTATGGTTGTTACTATTCATGTTGCTGTGAGGATCCAATGGGATGGAACGCAGCATGAAGCCCCGAGTACCCACGTAATGGAAAGTCACCGGCCCCCCGGCCTGGACTGGGGAGATGGGTGACACACGTGGGGAAGCCGTCCACCCTGGCGAAGGGCTCCTGCAATCCTCGGCGAAGCTCCCCGGGGTGACCTGGGCACCCACCCCACCCCACCTCCCCGACGGCTGTGGGGAGGCCGGGGAGGAAAAGGGAAGACGGCTGGGGCGGCACAGGCACGTACCTGCTTTCGCTGCACTCCTTCCGCTCACTCACCCGCAGCCACTTGCGGAGGAGGAAGCGTTTGCGGCGCGGGGAAGCGCTGGGCGTGGAGCAGTTGGACCACGGGGTGTCCTCGTCGCTGGAGGGCGTGATCTCGATGGACGGCAGCTGCAGAAACTCCTTGCCCGGGGCCAAGACGCCGGGCAGGTCCCGGCTCAGCCCGGCCTCCAGGCTCGGCTCCTGCACATTCTTGGTGCGGCGCATCTTGAAGCGCCGGCGGCGGAGCGTGGGGGTCGACGAGCTGGACCAGACCCGGCTGCCCTCGGGCGCGCCCCGCGGCTCGGGCACCTGCAGGGCGGGCGGCTGCAGGCTCTCCATCATGTTGGCCGCCGGCATGGGGCCCGGCGCCTCCGCCCGGCGCCTCGCCGCCCGCCGGGCCCGCTCCCCGCCCCTCGCCCGCGGCGCCC
>NW_006789773.1:493001-498882 GCF_000442215.2 Lipotes vexillifer
CTCGAGCCGCGAGCGGAGCAAGTTCGTCTCCCGGAGCGCCGCGCGGGAAGGGGGAGCGCGGGGGCTCGCGGCGCGACCGCCCCGGAGTCTAAGTCGGCCGCCCGGCCGCCCTCCGGGGCTCCCCTCGCGCGCCCGCTGCTTTTCCTTCGGCGGCGCTCCCTCGCCGGCTGGCGGCGGCCGTGCCCGAGCGGGACTCGGCGGCCCGGGCCCCAGGGGGCGGCTCGGCAAACTCTCAGCGGTTTGCGTTCGGCGGACTAGGCTGGGGAGCCGGTCTTGGCGCTGCAGGGAGGCAGAGAGCGGGAGGGAGAGGCAGAGGGAGAGAGAGAGAGAGAGAGAGAGGAAGCAGACGCTGGATGAAAACAAAAGAGGAGAAACAGGGGGCGAGGAGCGGGGGGTCACGTCTGTCCAGAAAGGGCGTGCACAGGCGGCGACGGCTGGCGTAACTGCACCCGGGATCCCTGGGGAGGGACGCTACCTCCGAGCCAAGGCTGCTCCAATCAGCCGAATGAAATAGGATCACAGCCCAAACTTTCTCAAAGCGACGGCTTGGCCAGGCAGCTCTCATTAATCTAACTCCCTGCTTTTTCTTTGAGGGGGAGCAGGGGAAGGGAGGAACCGAGGAATTCAGTCAGGATACAGGGTTGAGGGAAAACTAGGGACTCTTCGGCTGGATCTCCTCTCCTGAGAAAGGTGCTTTCTCTGAATAACGTGGGGTGCAGGGGGGTGCAGTTCTGGAGACTGCTTCCAAAATGACAGGCTGAGAAGAGAGGACAGCTCTGTGGAATAAGCCGAGGACAGCAGACATGACATATGGAGGAAGGACAGACAGTAGGACCTGAGAGACACAGGACACACAGGACCAGTCAGGAAAAGGGAGTGATCTCCGTGCATCTGGAGTGACCCCGTCAATACCAGAGCCCCATCCCAAGCACAGAATGAAATTAGAGGAAGGTGAGCACCCAGAAGGCAAAGCATCCAGCAAAGTGAGTCTCAGGGAGCTAAGGGAACTCCCTTTACATTCCTGGGGGCTGGATCAAGTCTGCTTCAACCTGCAAGGGGCATGGACTGGGTCACAAAAAGTCTGTATGTCCCCAGGTCATGGAACCTCGAAAGTCTGGATCAGTCCTGTAGTGTCCCAAGCTATGCTGAACCCCTCACTCCCTAGACCCAGGTACCACCCTAAGAGCCTGGCCCTAGAACTGATCCACCTTACCGAGGAGCCCTGTGTCAGGACTGAGTCTAAAGCAGCCCAGCTCCTAGATCATAGACTGTTACCGCTCATCTTTCCTCCCAGCCCACAGCGCATGTGCCTCTCCAGTAAGTCCTGCACCTGCACGTGAGAACCAAAGTAGAGATGATGGCTTTCAAAGAGACCAGTAGGAGTACAAATAGTGCAGCATTAAGTCCACAGTGCAATTCACCCAATCCCCTCTGCCCCTCTCCGTGAGTCCAGTAGGGAAACAATGCCCAGCTTCTGTGCCAGCATGAAGGTCATGAGGACATTTCACAAGTGTCCCAAAGCTGAGGAAAAAATCACATTCCTAAAGGCCACCAGAACTCACTGTAAGAAAATATGTCCCTGCAGTTCAAGTGTGACAGCTGGCCATGGGTCCACCATGCCCTGCAATGACACATGGGGGGAGCTCCAGGCATTGTGACCCTGCACAACCTCCATGAGGCCAGGAATCTGAGGGAAGTATGTTTTGCTCCGGGCGAGAGAGAGACTGAAGCCGAAAAGCCAGAGCCAGGCCCACCTGTAAATGACTCCCTGGAACAGCGGGCCTGTCTTATTTCTGACTCTCCACATCCGGCCACTGGCTCTCTCAAGGGTGGCTTGGTATCACTGTGTTTTAACTCCTGGATGTGTCCCGGAAAGGATAAACTCCTTCCCATCAGGTGTCAGGCCTGGCAAGTGGCAGGACACTGCTTCCGGCTCCGGGAATGCCTAGGAAGCCAAGCTGTCCCTCCAAACTTCAGGGTCCGGAGCTAAGCCACAGAGCTGCTCACTGCCTTGGATTTCCTCCAAAGACGAGCAGGTTGCCGGGGATCTGGCAACTTTTCAGTTCAAGGAACCTGCTTGTTAAGGGGGCAGTTGAACTAAGAGAGCGGCGTCTCAGGTGTCTAAGGGGCAAAAGGAAGGTGGGTGGGCTCACTACCGTTCACTGGGAAGCCAAAAAACAAAACAAGATGGAACAAAACGGGAGGGTGCACAGACAGGGGCCAGAGGGTTCCATGGGTATTTTGGGGAGAGGGAGATTCAGCAAGGGGATTGGCCCCCGCAAGGGGACTGTGCGCCCTCTGAATTTAAATGTACGCCCCTTGAAAGGAAGAAAAGCAAGCAGCTTCCTCCTCCCACATACTTCAGCCCCTTTTCCACCCACAAGAGATGCTGGACCTAAAATCTAAAACCCTATGAGGTTTAATTTAAGCCTTGTGCCCAGCAGTAGTTGAGAGTGATCATTTACATTTCTCCTGGCCTGAGGGAAAACCTCCGCCACACTAAGTCTGCCACGTTTCACTTGGGAAGCAGATACCCAGAGTACCTGAAGCCCCCAGCCACTGTCCTAGCTCACCTCCACCTGCAGTCTCGGCTTAAAGAAAAGAAGGTACTTGTCACCCAATAAAACCCTACTCAAAACACATCCACCGGAAACTAACACAACATTGCAAATCAACTCTGCTTCAATAAAAAAAAAAAAATGTTTCTTTTTAAACACATCCCCATCCCACCACCCTCAGCTGTTTCCTTTCCACTGTGGCACTGTCAAGGAAGATGATAAATGGGACACTAGTTTGAAAATGAAATGCCCTCCAGCTGCAAGTCATCATTGCTGTGAAAACTACACACATTAAAGGAAGGACCAAGTTTGTCCTTCCTTTGATTCTGTCCAGTGTCCTGTGTGTTTTGTTTGTAAAACAACCTTTACACTGTCACAAAGGCTTTCATCTGTAATATTTTATCTTCCCAGTGACCCTAGCGGTGAGGACAGATGTTATTACCCTCATTTTATAATTTATTGAAGTGAGGCACAGAAAGATATCCAAGGTCAGAGATAAAAACACAATAACTGATCCATGACAAAGGCAGAACTTGAACCTGGGTCATCTGAAGCCACTTAGAGGCCACCCAAATCTCATCAAACGCATCAGCTCTGGAAAGCAGGTCCCTTGGAGCACCAGCATTTTACCAGCCCTGATTTTAGTTGGGTATGTCACGAAACGACGTGTAGCTTATTCGGTTCCATCCATTATTTTACAAGTGTGGAAAGGGAAGTGCAAAGTTCTGCAAAACAATTTCTCACAGGAGCCGGTGTCAGGGGGTCAGGACTAAAGAGCTTCAGAATCTGAGCCACTGCATTCCTCTCAAGTCCCCCCACCCTGCCACTTCTCTCCCACATTTCACTCTCAGCCGACTCGGCGGTTCTCCAGGAAACTGCCCTCACCTCTGGCCCTCCAGACAGGTGGTGCCAGACCAACCAGGCCTCCCTGCCCTCCAGCTCACACAGCCAGGCCTCTGACTTTAATGAAAGGAGCTCATGTTACCAAGCAACTGTTGTTTATTCTCAACTGTTCAGGCTCCCTTTTCCTGCAGACACAAGACATCCAACACCTGTCTGCTTCTGGAGCCCTGCAAACTCCGAAGTCCATTATTCAGCAGAAACTTCCAGGAGGGAACTTAAGTGAAAAATAGCAGCTGAGAAGCTAGATTTCTCCTGGGTGCCCACCCAAGTGAGTGGGAGGCAGAAGGGGCAGGTCCCCACCCACACCCACCCACATCCCTCCAGCCCCTGGGATGCCAAGGGCAGGCAGCTCCCAATAGCACGGACAGTCAGTGTGTGTCCCCTCCAACGCGGCTGCCACAGGACAGTCAGTACCCCCCTCAAGGTGAGGACACAGACTCTCTCTCCCGCATGACATCAGAACAGCCAGACCCATGGGCTGGCTCACGGACCAGAGAAAGAAGTGGGCAGTGGGCATTCACGAAGAGGAACTTGTTGCTATCAGAGAAACTGGAAATCCTGATAGAAATGTGGACGAGGCCATAAGAGCAGCGTAATGAACTGTCTTCAAATACAGAATGAAGCACGACCGGATCATATACTGAAACGCCCCTTCCGTTGCCGACCAAGAGGAAATGAGTTTGTGTGGTACTCTGTGTGGGAGATTCAGGTTAGATGATAAACATTTCCCGAGAGAAAGGCCAATTAAGGGCTGGAATGGATGACCAGAGATGGTTAGAGGGCGGCTTTCTCTGCACATCTTTAAAGGTAACTGGAGCCTAGTTAGAGGCAGAGGCAGGAAAGAATGATCTCGTAAAGGCCCAACCACAGTGGGTCTGTGGGCCCCAGATTCTTTCTCTTTTAAATAAAAGCAATTCACATGTGCCTAAAACAAAGTCCATTTGAACTGATGCATTTCTGGCCCAGGGCGTTTTGATTACTGGATACTAAATACCTCCCTGAAACCCACAGACAGCTTTAATATCTTGCACCGTGAAACAGAAATACGAGGGTGGTGAAGGACAAGGGGCTGGGAGTGGGGACTGCGGGGAAAGGTGAAATTGGAGAGAGCAAGCTTCAAGCCCTCCCCTGGTAGCCTGAGTCTGTTCCCTCCTCTAATCCCTACCTCATCACCCTGCACAGCAGCTCGTTACTGAAGCCATCAGTGCGGTTTCTGCACTCAGTTTGTGTGATTAGAGGGGGCTGGAGGATGCTGGCTAAGCACAATCTAAATAAAACCACAGTGGACCAGCCTCCACGTCCAGCTTCTCCTTCTGAGGAAAAGGAAGAAAGAGCTGCAAGGCTTTTCCCGGGTCTCAGTTCCCAAGGATGGTGCGCTGGCGAGGTCTCTCGGCCTTGGGAAACGCGCAAGGTTGGCAGCACGCTTCCGCCAGCCTTCGGTGGCCGATGCCAGGGTGAGCAATGACGTCACCCCAGGAGAACTGTCACCAGATAAGCCTGCCTGGTTTAACTGCTCATCGAAAGGCTTAGGAGTCAATCCAGACTATTCTGCACAACATTTGGCTGACCCTGATTTTGCGGACAGACATCATCACTTGTCCTCTAAATCTTCCAAAGGACATCAGGGCTGGAAAAGACTTCCTGCGGCCACCCCACCCGTCTCCTTGTCGTCCATTCCGGAGGAGGCAGGTGGCCTCTGCTCTGGGTTGCCTGCTGCTTTCCTCTGAAGAGTCCAAGTACTATGGGCACTGTAAACTAGTGACTGCGTGCACAGGCCCACAGGCCCGTTCTCTGAGCTTCTGACCCTTTCCACCACTTACCCGCTGTTGGATTTGGTGATGAGTTATTTAATTTCTCTTTGTGTCTCTGTCTCCACACCTAAAAAAAATCAGGATAATTAACAGTGTCTGTGGGACTTCCCTGGTGGTCCAGTGGTTAAGACTCCGCACTCCCAGTGCAGGGGGCCCAGGTTCGATCCCTGGTCAGGGAACTAGATCCCGCGTGCCACAACTAAGACCCGGCACAGCCAAATAAAGAAATATTTTTTAACAATAGTGTCTCCCTCCTGCAGCTGTTGTGAGAGCATCTGAACAGCGTAGGGCATTTAGAATAGTGCTTGGCACCTAGGAAGTGCTCTATAAATGTTGGCCTTTTTGTACCTAATTAAGTCTCCATCGTAAGACCTGTGTTAGGAAACATGACTACTCGCGTTGATTTTCCATTCAGTTTAATTCTAAGAGTACACGTTAAGCTACAGCAGTGTGTGAGGCTCCTTACTAAGCGCTGGGGAGACAACAAGACAAGCATGACACGGGATGTGCGTTGGAGCATACAGCCTAGCAGGGCAGAATTAATTAAGTGCAAAACATAAGCGCTAACAGCTGTGAGTGGAACATGGATAAATTTTAACCAGAGGGAAA
>NW_006789773.1:498892-523221 GCF_000442215.2 Lipotes vexillifer
GGAGGAATTAGTATTTAAGTGAAGACTTAATGTATGAATTTCAGTAGAAAAGAGGAATGGAGCATTCTGGAATAAAGGAAACATTTGAGTAAAGGCACTGAAGAGAAAAAAAACCCATGGAGAGTTTTTGAAAATAGGAAGAAAGAAGTCAGGGCTTATGGAAGGACACAGAGGAGATGAGGATGGACAAACAAGAGGGTCATATTGGTGAGTATTTAGAGTTTAGTTTATTCTTTAAACAAAGGGATGCTTTCAAGTTTTGCTGGGTTTTTTTTCTTTGGGGGGGGGGCAGTAACATTATCAACCTGTATTTGAGGAACAGCAGTTCTGGTGACAGTGTGAAATACATACTGGAGAAGCAAAAGATGGGCCACACAGAGGCCAATCCAGAGACTGTCATTCAATCGGTCCATATTTTTGGAGTATCAACTATATACATGGCAAATAGTGCACGTAAGTGATGGAGAAAATGTGAAATTGGGCGGGAGAAAAATGTGGGATGAGAGGAGGTGGGCAAGGGAAAGGAAAGTCCTATGAAGATTTATTCAGAGGCACAGATTGGAAGAAAACCAAGAATGTGGGATGATTCGGAAGTCAAGGGAAGGAAAGAGCCAGTGTTTGTTGAATGACTACTGCAAGCCAGACACCGGGCAAAGTGCTTCACACACAAAATCCCATTCAAGCCTCCCAACCACCCTGAGAAACAGACATCAAAAGTCCCATGTTAGGGGCTTCCCTGGTGGCGCAGTGGTTGGGAGTCCGCCTGCCGATGCAGGGGACACGGGTTCGTGCCCCGGTCTGGGAGGATCCCACGTGCCATGGAGCGGCTGGGCCCGTGAGCCATGGCCACTGGGCCTGCGTGTCCGGAGCCTGTGCTCTGCAATGGGAGAGGCCACAACAGTGAGAGGCCCGCGTACCGCAAAAAAACAAACAAACAAACAAAAAAAAGTCCCATGTCAGGATGAGGAGAGATTAAAGGTGCCTGACTTGCCCAAGTTCACACAGCAAGTGGAAGAGGAGGACAAATGTAAACCAGGGTCTCCCTGCTTTAAAACTCATGCTTTTTCAATTACACCACATTTCAGAAAGATAAGTGATGCCCAATGCTGTAATGAAGTCAGGCAGGAGGTAGACTGAGATAATCCCATTAGATTTTGTAATTGGGTCATTGGTGACCTCTGAGGGAACAGTGGTGGTGAGGGCAGGAGACGGAATGCGATTGCCATAGTTGGAAGAGCACGGAGCAAAGCAATACATGGAGGCTGCAAGAGACCGTGCTTTCCAGAAACCAGGCAGTGGAAGGAGTGCCTTTCATTCCTATTCGTTCTTAAATAGTTATTGAGCGTCTGCTATGTGATAAACACTCTTCGAGGATCTGGAGTTAGACTGGGAAAAGTAATGTGTGTGTGTGTGTGTGTGTGTGTGTGTGTGTGTGTGTGATTGTTGGCAGATGTTATGTTTCAGAGGAACAAAATGTGACTGTACGATTACGCCATTTAAAATGGAGTTCTGCCTATATCTGCTAAGAAAATTGAAGCTTGGGGGTGTACCTGGTAATCTAGCAAATCCATCAAAAAGTATTTAATATGCCCAGACTCTAAGCATACCATAATACGGGGTACTGTAAAAGGTTTCTGAAAAGTTTCTGCAAAACTATTTATTTATTCCTCAAAATAATTTTTGAATGTTTATCAGAGATGACCCTGGCCTCAATTGCTTCAAATCTTGAGGCAGCGGGGAGAGCAGAAAACCAATCCAAGAACTACAGTTTGGTAAGAAAATCCACTTCAATAGAAGCATGTACCAAATGCAGTGTGAGCCCACAGGAGAGAGAGCTTGATCCAGAAAGAACTTCATGGAGGAGACAGTACCTACCCAAGGTGGAAGGTTAGCAGAGGAGTTTTCCAGCTAGACAAAGGGGGGCATGCTTCCAGGCAGAAGGACCACTTGTGCAAAGGCACTGAGGTATAAAAGAGAGCAGGGTATATTCTTGGAATCACAAAAAGAACAGCCTGGATCATAATGTTCCATTAGGTGAGGGATGAAAGCGAGTGATTACATCTACTATAAATCTTCCTTCATTCACCCATTTAAACACAAATTGATTGAGCACGCTATGTTCTACGTGCTAGAAAACAAGGTGGGGGTTGTGTCTGTGCACATAACCAAGACTGTGCCCTGGAGGAGTTTACATCCTGGTGATCACAAAATTCCAGAATGATGGAACAGAGATTTCAAAGATCTGACCCAACCATCATTTTATCTCACCTGTTCCTTCTGTTTCAGAGATTAGAGAAGGAGGCACAGGGAGGTTACAGACATTTACTAAAGTCGCATATCAAACGGCCGAGGATTCACAGATGATAAAGTGCTTTGCAAGCAAAGACCAAGACAAAGACCCGGAGGCTTAACTCACTCAAAGAGAAGGGCCGCAAAGCTCTAGGAAATGATTCCTTTCAAGCACTAAAGCAACCACCTAAGGCTTTTATTTCTGACAGAAACTCGGGCTATTCCACCTCCCTTAAATCAGAAAAGTAGCCCCTTTTACAAAGACGCAAACCCGGATCCAGAGCAGTAGAGATGTTGGAACGGTGCTTCCAGGGTTGACCAGAAGCGTGGTAACTTCTTGCCCTGGGGTATGATGCTGAAACTGTAAAAGCTGCCCAGTTTGTTCTGATGGATACAACGGCATGTTTGCCAAGCATGACAGGGACACTAGCCTTTACATACCACTTCAAACCAAAAATTCGAGTTATTTTGTTGTGACACAGGAAGGGGCTAAAGAAGGCTGGGCTCAGGAGAGGCTTTTTAGCCGCAGCCCCTGTAATCCACATCTGGACAAAGATTCCCACTGCAACCTGAGTTGTTTATCCATCTGCAAGGAACACATCTGGAGGGAGTAAGTGTAGATAATTCATTCCTGTAAAATTCTGCATTTAGTGTGAGCTCTTGCCTTGAAATGAAAGTCACACTGTCAGATGTTCCCACTTTTCAGGAGTAAATAGTCCACCACCCTCTACCCTGGCTGTACTCCGCCTGCAACTGCCCCCTAGAGGCAACGCCGGTGCTTGCATTCCCCCACCCCTCCTCTAGAAGCTGAGACCCTGGACCACTGCCCACAAAATTCACAATTCAGTGACTGCTTGGTATCTTAAACACTCTGAAATTGGGATTTGGGGATTGGTTATGCTGGGTGATCTCTGAAGTCTCGACTGTAGCTCTCACAGTCTATGAACTGGGAAGGTTTACTTTGCTTTAAGCAATCCTGGTGTATGAAAACACAGATTTTAAAAATGTATGCACTGGGGGTGGGCTTCCCTGGTGGCGCAGTGGTTAAGAATCCCCCTGCCAATGCAGGGGACACGGGTTCGAGCCCTGGTCCAGGAAGATCCCACATGCTGCAGAGCAACTAAGCGTGTACCACAACTACTGAGCCTGTGCTCTAGAGCCCGTGAGCCACAACTACTGAGCCCAAGTGCCACAACTACTGAAGCCCATGTGCCTAGAGCCCGAGCTCCGCAACAAGAGAAGCCACCACAATGAGAAGCCCGTGCATCACAACGAAGAGTAGCCCCCGCTCGCCACCACTAGAGAAAGACTGTGTGCAGCAACGAAGACCCAACACAGCCAAAAATAAATAAAATAAAATAATTTTTAAAAATAATAATAAAAAAAATAAAAGGTATGCACTGGGGGGACTTCCCTGGTGGTGCAGTGGTTAAGACTCCACGCTCCCAATGCAGGGGGCCCGGGTTCGATACCTGGTCAGGGCACTAGATCCTACATGCATGCTGCAACTAAGAGCTCACATGCCACAACTAAGGAGCCTGCCTGCCGCAACTAAGACCTGGCATAACCAAATAAAAATAAATAAATAAATAAATACTTTTTAAAAATGCATGCATTGTAATGATCATCTTATAATACAAAGCATTTGTTTTACAAAAAGGATTCATTAGAATAGACTGTTTCTTTAGGTGTAGGAACACTTTTATTCAGTTAATCAACTTGAATACGGCACACTCTGTGAGGAGACCACCCATTGAACACCAGATGTCCACATGAACCTGAAACATCACTGAATGCTGAGTGATCTTGTTTCTTCAAAGTTCCAGGAAAAGAAAGAGCTCTGTTTCCTATACCCTCAACCACTCCCTTGTAAGTTAGTACTTTGGGAAGACATATTAACTCTGACAGTTGGAAAGTTTTACAGGCAATAGAACTTCCTTAGGCAATAGAATTATAGGCCTGGAAGACACATCAGATACTTAGTCCAATTTCATTAGCTATCTGGTCCATTCTTCCTCTGCCCTGTCCCACCCAAGGTCACAAATGAGAAACTGAGGCACTGGTAAGCTCAATCTTGGACCAAGGTCATAAGGCTGAAATGGAAATTGCTTTCTGTTAAGTCAAATATCTTTTGGTCAAGTTCCACCTTAATTCCTTCCAGTGTTGTTTTGGAGGTAGTATTTTGACCTCAAAGAATAATTAAAAAACAAATGGTACTAAGGAATCCAGATACTCATTCTGCTTTTGTCCACACACATTCTGTGTGCATCTAATTCCCTCATAAACCCACAGACAGCAAGTTAATGAAACACAAACACCTCCCTAGAACTGATCCCAACCCGTGAACTGTTCAGATTTGCACAAAAGACACCACGGTGTTTATTGCTTTTGCAAAGGCCTTTTGGCTTTACACAAATAGAATTCCTTGATGTGGGAAATTCCCCTCATGCATTTCAAATATTGCTCGATTGATACACAATTTTGCAACAATACTACTGCTTAATGAACGTATGTCTGTGAATGATCAACTTACATGCTCATATCCTTTCATTTCAAAGCAAATATAAGATAACGATGGCTTGAACCAAATGAAAAATCTGTTTCAGCCAAGCATAGATTAGAAATGTTCCAATGGCCTAAAAATTTGCAGATCCATCTAAAATTTCTCAAGCCAGGCACTGTATTTTCTCATTTAAGCCTCACGAAAATCCTGAGGTCGTGCCAATTTCCCCATTTTAGAGATGAAGAAAACCAAGCCCAGAGAGATCAGCTTTAGGTGCTAAGACGCGATTCAAACCCAAGTAGTCTGAACCCCAAACCAGTGTTTTCTGCACTCCTCCATGTTACTCTATTTCAACTTCCTGTAAAAAATATATTGTCAGACACTATTCAGCTGGTTCTCCCTGCCATTTTTTGTGAAGACTTTGATTTGCAATTTGGTAAATAAATTGATACTTGCGATTGTGGTTCTGCAAACTGAGACACTGTTTTCCTGTCTAATGCGGTCAGTTTCTATTTGTTCCCTATCTAAAACACACCACAAAGTTAATACCAATTTCCTTGGGTCTTCCTATTGAATTCTAAATACTCTGAAAAGAAACTCTATCCCAAACATTTAGTAGAATTCACTTGGTAGAAGTGCTTGCAAGAAACATTTTATTTATTTGTTTATTTTTGGCTGCGTTGGGTCTTCGTTGCTGCGCGTGGGCTTTCTCTAGTTGCTGTGAGCGGGGGCGACTCTTGTTGCGGTGCGCGGGCTTCTCATTGCGGTGGCTTCTCTGGTTGTGGAGCACGGGCTCTAGGCGTGCGGGTTTCAGTAGTTGTGGCTCGCGGGCTCTAGAGCGCAGGCTCAGTAGTTGTGGCACACGGGCTTAATTGCTCCGCCGCATGTGGGATCTTCCCAGACCAGGGCTCGAACAGTGTCCCCTGCATTGGCAGGTTCATTGCGAGGTTTCTCTTGTTGCGGAGCATGGGCTCTAGGCGCTCAGGCCTCAGTGGTTGTGGAGCGCAGGCTGTAGTTGTGGCACACGGGCTTAATTGCTCCGCCGCATGTGGGATCTTCCCAGACCAGGGCTCGAACAGTGTCCCCTGCATTGGCAGGTGGACTCCCAACCACTGCGCCGCCAGGGAAGTCCAAGAAGTACTTTGTATTGGCACGTTCTGGTCACGTAAGCAGTTTCTCATTTGCAACTAAAGAACTCAGTGAAGCCCTAATTCCTAATTTGTACCCAAGTGTCTCTCTAACACCTCTTACCTGTTAAGAAGTCCACCTGTAGATCTCAGGTGAGTCAGCAGGGCTCTGCAGGTGCTGGGGCCTGGAGGCTTCTGTTACTGAGATTTTTCCACACAATGCTCCAAGCAGGGCCTGTGCACAAACAGGGCAGCTCGAGGCTCCACTCAGTTGGTTTGCTTAAAACGAGGCTTGCCACCGTCTGCTGAAATGGTAGCTTAGTAAACACTAAAGACTTTTAAAAGTATCTTCTCTGTGGTCTTCGGGTTCTAATTTAGCTTCCACGGGTAGATCTAACTTGTTTCCAGTACTTAGGAAGGCAGTAGCTTCAATCTTGCTAGCCAGGGCAAAGTCTCTGTTCTTGAAGGCTGGCTCACATGATCTCACTCTGTGCAAGTTCACCCTTGCATCCTTGGACCTTGGAATCAGGACATTAGACTCCATCCCCACAGAAATAAAATCTCCCAGCTTAACCGAAGAGCGACTAGTCAGCACTGATTGGTTCCACTGTCCTTCAGGCAGGGCCCCACCAGGATACTGAAAACCTAGGTTACTGCTCTGCCTTTCTCTCTCTCCTCTTTCTTCCCTCTCTCTGTCTCTGTCTCTTTTCTTCTCTCTCTCTTTCGCACACACCCCCCATTCTTAGAGATTCTCCCCCCCCCTTCCTTCAATGACCAGACACTGTTCATCCAAAAATAAATGGTGGGTTCCCCATCGGGGAGGTGTCCAAGCAGAGACTGAACGCGTGGAGGACATTCTCACGTTGAGGTTGAGACCAGATGATTTCGGCGGGCACTTCCAGGTCGAAGGCTGATAATATCCCAGAGGTTCCAACGTGCTGGAACAAGTCCACAATAGCTTCTAATTGTCCTTTTATGACTTCTCCTTTTCTTTTTTGAGAATGTCCTCCACATTCATTTAAATCAATCCTTACTTGTATAAAAAGACCTTGGCGCACTTGACCCACACTGCTTTGCAACACATCCTTTCCCCCCCCCTGTATCATAATTACTCGTGTACCTTTTCCGCATCCCCTCAGACTGTAATGCCACCAAGGCAAGATTTCTGTCCCATTCATCTGTGTCATCCTGTTACGGAGCTCACCGCCCCACATGGTGTATCTGCTCAGTGAACGTCTGTGAGTGAAGAAATGGTGGGTGGGGCAGTGTTGGTGGAGGGGAGTCAGGAGGACTGAAGAGGCACCCAGTGCAGTTAGCTTCCCAGCCCCATGCTCTCTGGGGGTTGCTTGCCCTTCTGGAGAGACGAAGGCTGAAGAACACGGTCCATCTCAGCCCTGCAGTGTCCCTTGGGACAGCTCTGACCATGGTCGTCGTACTTTCCCTCAGATCATCACGACACACCCATGCTACATTGCATAGGAGGTCTCAGGAGAAGTCACCTGAGACTATAATGCTCCTTGCCCGGAACATCCATTCCTGATTAACTAAAAGCTCAGGTTTCTTAGGTAAGGGTGTTTGGACTATGAATCTTTGGGGAGCGATTAAAGGAAGGAACAAGAATGCATTTGGAAACAGCTGCTTACCTATCAACTCTGAAGAAAACACCCTGAAATGGAGTTTAATCAATTCTCCCTCAGGGACTGGTGAGGGCCTCAATTTAACCACTCCTGTGAGAAAGGATTTCATCCTACTCTCTTGCGCAGATCTCCAGATAGGCCCAGCTCCCAGCTTCCCCTTGTGGGAAGCCCAGGCCCACTTGAGTTCTGCGGCTGCCCTGCACACCAGAAAAGAACCACCCTCTTCCACGGTTTCCTGTCCCAAGGATGTTTGCCAATCTTGATTATAAGGCCAATGTTAAGTCACGACTTAGTTCCACAATTAAATGACTGTTCATTCCGTTTGAGTTTCAAAGGGGAAAAAATACCTTAGAGGAAGCCACCCCGCCACATTTTATAGATAAGGAATTCAGCTCAAGAAGTGCCTCTCTGTTGGCTGCCTTTGTTAGCCTGTTTGCTGCGGTACAAAGACGAAGTTAATCCATTAATTACGGAGGAGCTGAGTCCAGAACCACAGTAGCACATACTTTGTAAAAAATAAACTTTAAGAAGTTTTTGATTTCCTGAAGTTACCACATACCTTCTACACGTTAAACAGTTTCATCCTTCCTGTTACTGTTTTACTAACAGTGCTGTCTACAGCACACTGTCAAAATAATCTGTTTTCCATTTTATGGGCACTAAGTGCCTTATACGGGTAAGAGTTTGGCCCAGGTTCCAGGAACAATTTGCTTGTTTTCTGAGGGGAAATGTTACAAAGAGCTACTGACGTACACAGGTTCTATGCTGAAGGTGGGAAGGGAATTTTATTTAAACTAGACCAATCCAAACACAATCACAGTAGGACTAGCTAACATTTATTGCACACTTACTGTGGATCAGGCATGATCTCAATTAATCCTCAAATCACCCCCAATGAGGTAGTTGTTACCCCCATTCTCAAATGAGGAAAAAATGAGGCTTGGAAAGGTCATGTCAAGACACACAGCTAATCAGCAGCTGGGCTGGGGTTCAAACTGCACAACTGAAACCAAGCAGGACCCTGTGGGACTCCTGGGCACGAAGCCTTTCTGTGTCCCCCGTTTCTTGTTTGTAGGGAACAGCCTCCAGCCTCCGTGACCTTCCCGGAGTGTCAAAGGGCAGATGCGAGCGACTGCTAATCAGGGGAGGGAGGGGCTGCAGAGACAAAGGAGGAGACCACCTGCGGCCAGATTAAAGCAGTGCGGGCCCCGCACACACCCTGATTCTTATTAGCAACTCTGTCCTTGAACCGTTGCTATAAAACTCCTCACCAAATCCCCCCAGGTTGGGACACAGAGTCTCTGAGGGGCAGGAGTCTGCCGTGTCCGCCTGTGCCTGCAAAGCAATAAAGCTATTCTTCTCTACGTCACCCAAAACTCTGTCTCCGAGATTCAATTCGGCACCAGTGCACAGAGGCCGAGTGTTCGGCATCACTATCTGATGCCAGAGTCTGTGCTCTCCCATGGTTAGCTTGGTCTCTCCTCTGGCGTGGAATGATCTCTGTCTTCAATGGCAGCATCTTGGTCCTAAACTGGTACCTGATTTGATAACTCGTTCATACACCTATCCTACACAGTCATGGCACGTGCCTTGTAAAAATATGCACTCTTAATATCCATCACATGACCTGTTTGAGATAAATGTCAGTACTGGTATGTGCAGATACGAATTCCCAAAGCTGGCAGACATATCTGCATATCCTTGACATTTACAGCATACTTCGCAGTTACACTGAGCTTATAATACTCCTTTATTTCCTCATGTATGGTTGACAGTATGACCTAGCAGTTACGTGCAAGGTTCTGAATTAGAAATGGCTGGGTTCAAAGCCTGGATCCACCATTTATTAACAAGTTAGCTAATGTCTCAGTGCCTCAGTTAACCCACGTGAAAAATCAGACTGTTAACCACAGTGCCTGTGTTATGGGCTTGTTGTAAGAGATAAACAAGATCATACACATAAAGCTCTCGGCACAACCCCTAGCACATCGTAAATGCTAAGAAAAGCCCATGGAGGTATAACTTTTGCACCCACCATCATGTGTATAAGCATTGCACACTCATCGCTAATGTAATAAGGGACATCAAGCAGCAAGGGATGTCTGGTTGCACAGACACGTCATACATACACCAGGGAGCCCTATAAAAATCCACTTCGCACAGTGCTACACAGGCTGCATGTATGAAATCCACGTATCATTTCAGTAGTTCCCCACTTACAAAAAAAGAGATGGATAAAGACGGAGGTCAACTTAATAGCTTAAAATACAGTTTTTTTATTTTAAGGAGAAGGGGGGAGGTGGAAAATGGTAACAATTGGAACGATTATGATCATGATCATTATCATTATCACTAGTATGAATAGAACTCTCAGCGTCCAGCATCTCAGATTTCCGTACTTGCCTTTTCTAAGGGAACCAGAGAATGCTTGATTGCTTCCTAACAATGGAATGGTTTTTGCCCGTTCAATTATCAGCTCCATCACACTCCACAGAAGTTAAAAGATGGCATTTGGGTCTTCTATTCAAGCGGGTGATCTTTCTATCCCTTTCATTACAGGAGAGGCAACTGGTAAAGTTAATGCAATGTACTGTAACTAATGCCTTGGAAATACCCCAAGCACGACAATCTTAATCCACTTTGAAGGCTAACTGTATTCAGAATGTGAGGCTTTATATTAAGCTATATATTATAGTAAAATCAGCTGCAGGGGAAAATTCTCTTTGAACCAAAGAGAAACCATTTTTATTTATTTCTATAACTTACAAGATACTGATGCCAGAGGAAAAAACCGCAAACAAACCTCAACAATAAGATAACAATTTAACCCTTGGCTGGGCTACAGCAATGGCAGCTGTGTGGATTTTGCACAAAGTCCATGTATGTGTGCATGATATCTGGAACCCTTATGGGCATCACGGAGTCAACAATTAACAGGGATTCTTAACAGGAAATACTTAAAACAAAACTCAAAGTCTAGTTTTACCAACAAAGCAAAATGGCAAAAGTTAGCGATTAAATGGTGACTAACAAGAAAGGACTCTTGCTCATCGTGCAAGTTCTAAGCTCCTCAGAGAGGACCCAGAAGAGGGAGAGCTCCACGCTTTCCCTCTGATCCCTCCTCATGTGCTTCGTGGAACGTTCCATTCATTCCTGAATTTCAACAGAAAAAACGGGATGTGCAAATGGTCCCTGAGTTCTTGTGGAAGTTTTCCAACGCCCCCCTCACCACCACCACCACCCGTCCCATAATTACGTTTCCTCATGTTGGTTGATCAGTTCTCTATTCCAGACACATTCCCCCAGCACAGCCACGAATGCGATGAGGGAAAGTCAGGAAAGATCACAGCAGAGTGCCCCATAGCTCTCATTTTGACAGTATATGTGCTTTGCTGCATTTCTCAAAGGTATAAGGGGTGATACCGAATAAAGAAGGAAGTGGAACTTTTCTCCATTGCTGGTTTGGAGGGCAGGAAACCACGTGTGTCCCGCCTTCCAGTAAGGGTGAGAGTCCTTACCCTTAGGTGAACTCAGGGCAGACTGTGATAAAATTGATGTTCTTTTGCAGGCAGGTAATACTCAAACTCCAGATGGATTCTGTCTAAAAACAATACTTATAAGGTAAGGAAGAGAATGGATATAGGTCTTTGAGTTTCTTAGCTTAAAAAATGAAGTCAGGGGCTTCTCTGGTGGCGCAGTGGTTGGGAGTCCGCCTGCCGATGCAGGGGACACGGGTTCGTGCCCCGGTCTGGGAAGATCCCACATGCCGCAGAGTGGCTGGGCCCGTGAGCCATGGCCGCTGGGCCTGTGCATCTGGAGCCTGTGCTCCGCAACGGGAGAGGCCACAGCAGTGAGAGGCCCGCGTACCGCAAAAAAGAAGAGTTACAAATCCCACAAAAAAAAAAAAAAAAAAAAAAAAAAAAAAAAACAAAATTATGGAGAAAAAAGAAAACTACCCCAAAAAAAAAAAAAAAAAAAAATGAAGTCAGACAAAGTTATGGAGAAAACAGTATACTTAGGGAGTGGGGCTTTATATAATAGCACCAAGCTTCTGGAAAGCAACATGGAAAAATTTAGTTAGAGCCTAACACCTTTGCCCTTACATTCCTGCACTTACCAGCTTTGTTATTTGGAGGAATAGGGTTTGGGAGTTAGGGAGACCTGAATTTAAATCCTAGCTCTGTATTCACTGCCTACATGACTTAGCCAAGCTACTTACTTTTCTAGGTTTCACTTTCTCTTCTGTGCAAAAGGAGAAAAATAATACACACTTCCCGGGTTGTGAAATTAAGTGATACACTACAAGTAAAGTGCCTGGCACATAATAGGCACTCAACAAATTGCTTTAGGTTTTGTCTCTCTTTTTTCAACAGCAATAACAATTATTTCTTATGTAAAAGAGAATGTTTATTTAACAGTGAAAAGTTGCCAATAACCAAAATATTAAAAACAGAATGACTAAGGAAATCATGGTATTTTCACTCAAAGGAGAAATGCAACTATTTAAAAATATAAACATGCATCTACGATATATTTAATCACTTATGATTATTTGTACAGATTTGTACAGATTTGCTGGAAGTGGAAATATATTGTACATACACTAACATTACAACATCGTGTTTGTGTGTGTGATTTTCTATATTGTACTAAGTGGTGTCATTATAGATTTCACTTGCTTATAATAATTGATTGTTTTTAAGGTAATAAAATATTTTTAATCTAAAAGATGTCAAAATTAAATTCATTCCTTAATTTAAAAAGGAGAAAATTAGGGATGTGCAGATGGTCCCTAGGTAGTTCTCAATCTCTGGTGAAATATAACTTAAGCCAGTAACACCAAGCCCACACCTGCCACATCAAGACTAAATAATAGCAGATCAGTTCCAGAGCTGTCATGATTTCTAGAGATCTACCATTAGGATGGATTCCTAAAAGGAAACCATCATCTGCCTTGTTTATTTGATTATCAGATGCCTGTTGCAGATATCTGTTATGCCTGCTGTACTCTAGGTACCATGCTAGGAGATAAATCTGTAAGTATCCTGCCCTTGAGGAGCAAGTAACCTACTAAACAAGGTAAACTATCCAAATATTTAAACAGAAGGCCCTGGGAAAGTGCCCTAAGAGGTAGGCAAGGCACTTTAGGGATAGCATCCATTGTCTTAATAAACCACAGGTAGGCATGAAAGTGGAGATGTGTTTCACAGGTTAAAAAAAAAAAAAAAAAATTAAACCTTGCCTGGAAGCCATTTAGCAACTAAGGGGCAGAGCAGGGGAACTTGAACTCTTGTCTTCCAACGACACACTCTCTGCTCTCATCACTTCTCACAGCCTCTCCCTACAGACAGTGATCTGGGAGTTCTCTTTGCCAGCATCTTTTCTCTAGGTCTTCCTTGTCTTCCTCAAACCCTGAGAAAGCATGTGATGTTCCAGCTCTCAAGAAGAGGCGATGGCTATGCTGCCTTTTAGGGATGTGGGATGCAGCTGCCACTGCCTGTTAGATCAAGGACGAGCAGCAGGGTGTTCCTGGGTCGGTGGAGATCTGGGCACTCAAGAGGCTTGAATCCCTGACGGTCTTAGAAGCACAGATGGGGCATCTGGGCACAGCTGATTTAGCTCTAAAGTATTTGTTTCTGCTATGTCTCAGTAGGAGGTTGGAGCAAAGAAGTCTCCCAGACCCTCATCTTCCTCCTTTTACCCCATCCTGATTCCCTCACTCTCCTTTTCCTCCTCCATTTCTTTCATTTCTCCCTTTCTCGGGAAGATTTCTTCCCCTCTCTTTTCGCCCATTTCTTTTTCTGCTTCTATAAACTCCTTTTTTCCTTGTCCTCGAAGCTTCCGAAGGGTCTGGTCCTTGTCTTCATAATCACAGCTCTCCCACCTCGGCCTCCCTGAGCTTATTAGAATCAGAGATGTCCCGTGGGCGGTGGACATGGAGAACCCACTTGAAAAATCTCATCTTGAGACTCAATAATGCTAACTCCACCACAGTTCGAAACTAACTGAAACTCAGTGAGGGTAAGTCACGCACCTGTTATTGACCTCGAAAGACAGGGAAGAAGACTACTTACCTATGGAGAAAAAAAGACTGTACAAGCTCTAAATGTTTGTTGTGAGTTTTGTTGTTGTTGTTAATTTGTTCCTTGTGAACTCTGTTTTCAGGCACCTAAGTCACCAACTTTGAAGGTGGAAATAAGGCCCATTTCTCACAAGTAGATGTTAACAGGAAGCCATACTAGCTGCAGGCAAGGGTCCTTGAGTTTGGAGCCAGCAGGTCATTAGGCTGTTATGGTAACTCAGCACCGACAGCCTGGACAAAGGGCATATTCTAAAAACCAAAGACAAATAAACAACTGACGATCAAGTCTCCTTCTCAGAAACTCGGGGTCTGGCTGTCAGGGCAAGAAAGGGCAGGCAAAACAGATAAGACCGAGGGCCAGGTAACAAAATAAAAACCCACATCTGTAGAGCCCTTTGTAACTGAAACACTTCCACACAAATGAGCAATATGATTTTTACAACACCCCAATAACGGAAATAGAATAGGTATAATGTTACTTTATAGACCAGAGGGCAGGATCAGAGAAATTATAGGACTCGCATGAGTCCCACAGTAAGAGGCAAAGGCGGGATTTCCAGCCAGGTGCGCCCTTTCCAAATAACCATAATTATGGAAAGTGCTTACCTGGTACTTAGGTGGTAAGACAATGACAGGTTGGGGCTTCTTAATTCCCCTTCAAAGGTCTTTTCACTACCTAAAAATGCCTACCGTCATCAAATTATGTAATCAAATTTCTTTTTCTCTGGCTTTTGGTAAAAATTATTCTAATCAGTGCTGCCTCCAGGCAAATGACAGATAAAATTAAAAAGAAGACGAAGACTATAGACCAGTTCAGTCCGTACGTACGCTATTACTTCTAGTCTTCTGAGGCAGTGACTATGGCACTTTATCTGGCGGTTAGAGAAGCAGCGTCCTACTTTCGCCTGCAGCGGGCTTTCAACCTAAAGAGCACCTCTAGTCTTCAGAGGTGTGGCCTACAAGAAGCCCAAGAATCTAAACTTGACCCGCTGGATCAGCGTTAGTATTAGGGGGCAGCGTTATCCCTGTATGAATTCATGCTCAGCCATTTAGAGACAGTCCAAATCAACCTAGCAGATTCCCTGTACATCCCAGTTACTGCACTTAATTATAAATGCTCATTACCCATCAATGCCTTCATGCATTGGTAATCCTGCCAAACTTTTTCAACGTGACCTATGGGCAATACCCACCCAAAAAAACAAAGTCTGGGACAAGTGCGTCCCAGAATCTTCTGGAAGATCCCTTGTTCCGTTCTATTTTTAAGAAAGTAGTGAGCTATAACATGTCATCCATTTACACACTCAACTCATCCGAGTTATTGTGAAAAATAAAATAAAATCTGATCCCTTGGTTGGATAATTATTGACTTCTGGGTTTCAATACTATAGTTTTAACATAAACTAGACCCTGTGTGGCAGGGAAGCTACTAACCACACAAACAAACAACCAGCTGTAAACACATAGCAAAGCGGCTAGCAAAATCCCCGTGGGGTTTCTAGACCGGTGTAATGCGCCATAATATCATTCTCTTCCATCTCACTTAGTTTTCTATTAGTGTCCTGGCCTTTCCTGAGAGCAGCTGGGAAAACTTGGGTCCAGAAAGACTGATCAGTCCTGCAAGTTTACAACAGCAAAACAGTGATTCCTGACTTAGGATTCACGATGAGCCTATACAGTCTGCTCCAACTGGTGTTTGAAAATTTAGCTATAATACCAAAGGCATTTCCTAAATCTCACTGACAGAGATCTATATTCTCTCATTTGAAAATGTCAAGATTATGATCCACATGCCTAGAAACTTCACCTCACTATAAGGAAACAGCCTTATAACCTTGGACTCAGGACCATGTGAAACCACCTTGGGGGCAACAAGCCCTTTGTCTGTCATTTATGGAAAAACCTAGCCTGTGAGGTCCTGGAGAGCAGAGGCTTTGCCTCAATGAAGGGTGGATTCGCACAGTCTAGCTCAGTACTTGATACATAAAAGGATTCAATAGATACCTTTTGAATCAGTGAATGGACCTGCACGTTTAATTTTGGGAGATGAGAGAGAGGAGAGTCAGCCAACTGACTGCTTATAGCCCTGGCGTTCAGGGGCTCTGAGGTGGCCGGGCATATTTTGAAAAGGTCATTTTACCAGCCTATAACTGCAGGCTAAAGTAGACGGGAATGGCGATCATTGGTGGTGTGGAAAAGCAAGTTATTACTGCCCCCTGGTGGTCAGGATGATTTCAGATTCCAAAGTCCTCTAGCACTCCTAGCACTGAATTTAAGCATCCTGGTTGCCAGAAGTCTGCAGGTTTCATTTACCCAACCCCTTCTCCAAACAGCAGAGTTCTCGGCTTAAAGGCCAGAAAGATGCCACCCCAATCCCAAAGTCCTCGAAGGAGGCTTTTCATCTCTCTACTGAGAGAAGATGAATATGTCAAGGAGCTGAAATTGAACATTTTAAAGTGAATTGCCTTTCAGTGAATGGTCTGTGGTTTCAAGAGCACCTAGAAAAAAAGGAAAATATTCAAGGAAAATAATAATTTCCTGTCTGGAACATTCAGATGTCTATCTATTTAAGATTATCAGGTCAGGTCACCCTTCTGAGCAAAAAAGACCTTCTGGAACCCTTTCAGACTTTGAACTGTTAGCATTCCATGATTGCATTCCCACTTCATCGAAGGAGAAACTGAGGGTGCAAACCAATTTTTGGAAAAATGATAACTATCCTCTCAAGTCTACAGAAGGTTTTCAGTTTTATGTTGTTTTATTTTAAATGTATGGTAAGTGAAAACAAACAAACAAAACAAAACAAAACATAAACTGCTACAGAGGTTTCTAAGGCAGCATCACATGTGCAGGGAGTTTTGTGTTTTATCCCACTTGTTGCCTCTCCAGGACCTAGAGCAGTGTCTGACTCTCAATACACATTTGGTGAATGAATGAATGAATGAAGCCTAAAGAGAAAGAGCTGTTTTTTAATGGAAACTATTGCTTATTGGAGAGGATGTCATCTCCTTCCTTGAGAATCTTTAAAAACAGGTTGAATTCTCATTTACCTTAAAAATTATAGAATCTGACGCTGGAAGGAACCTTAGAAATCACCAGTTTAATTTCCTCATTTGGTTTCATTCATTCACTTCACAGATGAGGAAAATGAAGGTCAGAGAGGTTAAACAACTCACCATAGGTCACACAGCAATTACATGGCAGACCCTACAGTGACTCCAAGTCTTCATTCCTGACACTTTCTAAAAGAGCAATGACGTTCCAAGTTTTTGGCTGTGACTTACAGTAAGAAATACATTGTGACCCAGTACACACCCACACAATTACACACACACAACACTAAAAAGAGTTTCCTGAAACAATACTCACCTTCTCCATGTAATAACGTACCCTGGTCTACTGTCTACTCTATTTCATTTTTTAAATAATATTCTGATCACAACTCACTAAATTAATTTCACAACTTAAAACTTTAAAACATTATAACCTCTCGGGCTGAAGTCCTCCAGAATCTTCTTCCAAGGAGAAAAGAACTAGAGTGATCAGCTTCTTGGGACTCCTTGGCCCAAAGATCCCAGTTTTATGACTCAGTAGAGGCAGCAGTATCTCCCACTGTCAAGTTTCATTTCACTTCCAAGAATGCAGTCCAAGCAACCCTGCTCTCCAGCCAGGGTGAGTAACCACACTACTGTGGACACAGACCAGGGCCATTGGTAGCAGCTTTGTCCTTGTCCTTGACTGGTTCTCTAACCCACAAGTTAGCAGGGATTTGCGTCCTTACATGAAAGAGCATGTCCTTATCTCTGCTGCCGTCACTCTCCCCTAGCCTAGGAGCCTGGGGGGAGGGGGCGGAGAGGGGAGCAGAAATGAGAGGAGCCCAGAAGGGGAAGCGCAGGACAAACAGGTGGGTCTGAGGTCATCAGCTACTGTAAGTAGGTGTGAACAGACGGAGTGCTGAACAGTCTCCAGGAGCCAGGCAGCCTCCCCCCACCCCCACACAGGGTTACACAGAGCCTCCTTGTCGTGAGCCCATTTGATCATTTCCCCCCATCTCTTCCCCTGACGTCCTCTACCAAATATTTTCCCTCTCTCTCTCTCACACACACACATACTAAGATGCTAAGATCGTTCACGTGGTGGGAGATGGCTTCTCAGCTATTTCCCTTCTAACTGACAGGTTGGAACTTTCTCCGCTGACAGTCAGCAAGACGGGATTTGGCAGGGGGCTGCTTAGCGGCAGCCAGGGCGGAAAGCCTCCCCATAGCAACCTGGGCACATTCCCATGACTCCTTGACACAGGTGGAATTTCCAGGGCTGGCAACTCAACCCCTCTCAGAAGCAGCGCACAAGCTGCAGGCTACCCCGCTCCCTTCCCAGTGAGTCTCAACCTGGCTGCGGGGCCCGCCCAGTAGTGAAGGCAATGAGCCAGGAAGGGAGCTGGACAATGCTTCGAATATTTATTGGCCCTTTCAGATATCCTCAGACAGCTTTGGAGTCTAGGGCTCCAGGTCTTGGGTTCTGCTCGTGAAAGGGGAAGATCAGAATGAACTGGGAGGCAGCAGAGCACTACCCACCTCTGCCATCAATGTGCTGTGTGATGTTAAGTCAGTTACTTAACCTCTCTGGCTCTCAGTTACCTCATTTTTAACATGAGAGATTCAGTTTTTTAAAAAACTTCTCAACATTTCTTTATTATATTGCTATGCTTAAATAAAATTGTATCATCACTCTCATAGTATACAAATCCCAGATTCACAATGAAGACATGCATCTTTACCAAAATAAGTACAACATAATTAAAAGTCTGTTTCTGGAATTGGGCATTTTCCCCCATAATGAGATTTTTTTAATTTAACGATTTAAAAAAAATTGAAGTCTAGTTAATTTACAATGTTGTTTACTTTCAGGTTACAGAAAAGTGATTCAATTATATATATTTATATATACACACACACACATACACACACATATATATACGTATACTCTCTTTTTTTATTTTAACATTTACTCTTTATTGTATTGTATGAAGTACCATGTAATGCAAGTATGTACTGTACTAAAATACCCATATTTCCAAATAACATTATGTGGTGTGGCCCACAGTCTCTGCAGAAGCATTGTGAGTAACCTGTGCCTTTACACTTTACAACCAATCCATTGTTGGCTGCTGTGAAAAGTCTGATAACAGACGAAGAAAAAAAAAAATAAAGCTAAGTATGAATACGTTTTTCCAAACATACACATACACAGCTTACAATGGAAAGTCAAGTGACCATATTTGATGTAGCACCTACAAAATGTAGACTCTGGAATAAAAAGCCAAAGGCACATAAAAATATATTTTAACTTTAAAAATAACTTAGTTACAGTAATACTTTGCTTGTGTCTTACCAACATGTAGCTGACAGTCAA
The DNA here is from genome assembly GCF_000442215.2 of Lipotes vexillifer. Lineage (NCBI taxonomy): Eukaryota > Metazoa > Chordata > Mammalia > Artiodactyla > Lipotidae > Lipotes > Lipotes vexillifer. The sequence continues at coordinate 517,943 of NW_006789773.1, forward strand.
GATTCTGCAATATAGATATAATACATAGGGGTATCTAAGAGCTATAAGCAAATCCCCGAAACCCATAAAGTTGTTCAAATGTGAAAACAGAGAAAAGTTTTAACACGGAAGAATTTGCTACGGTGAGCCCAAACAATATAATATAGAAAACGGTCTAGAAAAAAGGAGTGGGTGTTAAATAAATTTTGACTTCCTCGTGCTCAGAAAATGCCAGAGTACTGTAAAGGTCCTTAAGGTGACTGGCACAGCCCTTCACAAGTAGTGCCAGTCCTGGCCAAGCCAGATTTCCTACATGTCTGAAGGTCTGAAAACAAAAAATGTGAGCTGTACATCAGCAATGCTCGCCGAAAATGGGCTCTGACTCACTTCCTCTCTTTGCCAGGATAGGTTTTTTTGTTTCTTTCACTGTTTTTGCAAACAGGGCATACCAGGTAAAAAAATATTCTGTAGGAACATCATTTTAGAAAACCCATCAGATGACAGCAAGTATAGCCAGCGAAGCTCTTCTCTTTGACTGTGGTTAGTTTTGTTTTGTTCTGTTTTTTGATACCTTTTATCCCAAAGGAAAAGAGCCGGCGGTGTCCTGCTACTTACTTTTATCCATGACATTCAGCACCTCATCCAGAAATGAGGGCCCAAGATCGAGCTGCAGGGAGAGGAGGGAACCCGTGAGATCAGAGAGGGACTCATCTGATTTAGTCTTTTCCTTGACGAGCTCGCACGGGGCGGAATGGTCAAACACGTCCTCCGCCGCCCAGTTGGGTACTGTTCGGAGAGGCTGCCCCTGCCCTGGCTGGACTGCGATGCGGACCCGCTGGACCCCCACGAGACGTCCCCCTGGCGGACCGTCCCGATCTCCAACAGGCTGCTTTCCTCCGGAGCCTTCTCCTCCATGACCGGCTCACGGCTAAGCCAGGGCAGCCTTCCCGGCCCTAAGGACTCCTGTTTGGAACTGAATGTCACTGGTGACAACAAGGGCAACATGAGTGCTTGGGGCCCTCCGATGGTTGGGAGGGAGATGGCCTTTTTGAGCACCAGGGAGGGCATTTCTGCGAACATGGAGTCAGAAGTATTGTTGGCCCGGAAGAACTCGTTATGCCCAGGGAACGGGCCCGTGCGCACTTTCTCCTGGTTTCCAGGTAGAAGCTCATTTCCTCGAAGAAAGGAAACGTCTCCAAAGATGTCGTGCTGGCCCTCTTTGCCGATGTGAATGGTGTGGCAGAGGTCTCCAAGGGGAGGGCTGATCATATCCGGAGACAAGATGTCCCTCAGTTTGAATTTCTTTCCTTTCTTGTTATTGGCAGCTTTCAGGTAAATTGGGGTCTTGGCTGGCATTTTGGAGTTTGAGGATGTCGATTTTGCAAAAGGGAAAAGGGCCACTTTCTTCACAGATGTTACAGGGTTCCCAATATCCTTTTTGATAGGAGCGGTCACATCATTTTTCTCAAGTAGCTTCAGAAGTGGCTCTGAAACGAGATGGAGGTCTAAGAGGCCTTCCTGGACTTACAGCCAAGCAGGGGTTTCTGGAGAGCCGGTTACATCCGCCAGTCCCTTCCACAGCACGGAGAAACCAGCGGCGCCAAGGATCCCAGCCGCTGACCCCGGGGCCGGGCGCCCGGCACCGACAGTCCCCAAGGGCGCACGCAGTCCCTGCCCGCCACGCGCAGATCCAGCCGGGTCAGCTGGCGCGGCGCCTGCCTGCTCACAGCATTATGCGCTCCGAGACGGCGTGAAGGCGCCCAAGGCCGGGGTCTCCGGACTCCTATACGTATATTCTTTTTCAGATTTTTTTCCATTATAGGTTGTTACAACATATTGAGTATAGTTCCCTGTGCTATACAGTAGGTCCTTGCTGTTTATCTATTTTATATATAATAGTGTGTATATGTTAATCCCAAACTCCTAATTTGGAGAGATTCCATTTGTTTTTGAATTTTATTTCATATATTTTTTATACAACAGGTTTTATTAGTTATCTATTTTATACATGTTAGTGTATATATGTCAATCCCAATCTCCCAATTCATACCACCACCACCACCACCACCCCGCCGCTTTCCCCCCTTGGTGTCCATACATTTGTTCTCCACGTCTGTGTCTCCATTTCTGCCCTGCAAACTGGTTCATCTGTACCATTTTTCTAGATTCCACATACATGCGTTAATATACAGTATCTGTTTTTAGAGAGACTCAATTTTAAAAACAACAAAAATTAATTGGTCACCTTCAATGGTCCCTTCAGTAGTTCAGGGAATTAATTCATTATCTTGAAAACTAGCAAATAAATGAAACAGTCAACATTTGTTGGGTTTTTTTCCCCCTATATCAACTGCAACACTAGATAATCAAATCGTTGCCAAGGGGAAGCACCTCCTTTTTAAAGTATTCCAACAAATACATAAAAAATAAATGACAGGACATCACCATTTTGCAACATCTGATGAATTGATGAATCTAGACAACGAGCATCAATGATTACTAAGGTCAATAAAAGAGAGACAAATGTTATGTGCTTCCCACCCATGAACTTGCCGAAAAGATCTACTCAGATCAAACCTAATCAGGTCAAACTTCTGGGTCCAGCAAGAAATTTGCAGGCAAAAAAGTGGACAGAAAACTGTTGAACTGCATTGCGAGTGTGCAGGCAGCACAATCCAGACTGCGAGAAACTCCACAGGCCATGTGCCCCGAGTTCCTCTCAAAATAAAGTGCAAGGAAAAGAAACTGATGGAAAGTGAACCTGGAGGGGAACAGGGCCTCAGAAGACATGTCGACTTTTTAAAATGGAAAAGACTACACTAGCATGTCGAGAGAGCTGTGGTCAAACGATACAACTAAGAGGAAACACCAGAAAATTATGACAACAGGAGTCAGCAGAGCGATTGCTTTCAGGGTGGGGAGAGTCTATGGTTGGATCAGGAGAAAGAACTGAGGTGGCTGATGGAGTCCTATTGCTTGGCTGCCCTCCCCTGCATTTGTATTTTAATTCATAATAAGGTGACTTTTTTTAATGAGAGAGTAGAAAAATCACCTTTACTTCCTGACAGAGCTAGAAGGCTGGGTTCTGGAATTCTAAATCTGGAAAGTGACAGGTGTTGCGATGACGAGGTTGGTTGTGGGACCGCTAAGCGGCAGGAGGTGGGGGGCAGGAAGGCCAAGGATGTTCTGGCTGCAGAGCTGCGGAGACTTGGCCTTGACTCCTGACTGCCACTTTCTGGCTGGGACACCAGAAAACTCAGCTAACCTCTCTCATCTCATTTTCCTCATCTACTAAGTAGAGATAATAGTTCTTGCCGTGTCACTGTGACAATCAAATAAGATAACTCATCAGAGTTCATAGTGCAGAATCTGGCACACAGTAAGTACTCAGTACGGTCATCCTATTATTATTATTATTACTAGTACTACTACTACTATTGTTATTGTCTATCTGATTATTAGGATGCCCCTAATGTGGACAGAAGTAAACCAGAAGGTGGATTTCTCCTTCAAAAAGGGAATACGAGAACATGGCCCCTTTGGGACACTAGTGACCGGGGCGGTTGTAGACGGTGCAGCTTCGCAAGCCTTCCGCTGGCTCTCCCCAGTGTGACGTGTCCCCAGTGGACATGCTCCCTACTTGATCCACTCATCCTCTTCCCCATTAAGCACTCAACCAGGCTTCCACTCGAAGCCACTCTCATCAGAAGCCACGCTCATCAATCTGATGGCTTCCTGTTCTTGGTTCCTCTGCTCTCCGGGGGGTGCGGAAACCTCAGGGCACCACTCACCGCATCCATTAGTCACTGGAGCCACTTTGGGTGAGGAAGCCTCCGGGACAAGCAAACACCGTGAGAGGCAGGAGAGCCTGGTGGCTAAGGGCATGAGCTCTGCACAGGGCTGATGACCCACACCCGCCCCCAGGTTACCTTAAGGATGAAGTTCTGAGTGGACACACGCAGCCTTTGGAATCTGGCGAGCACCAGACCCTTGTCAGGGATTGCTGCGATGCCTCTGGCATCAGAATGGCCAGATGTCTTCTGCTCTCCTTACTTTAACTTCTTGGGCAGGGAAAGTAACAGACTCCTGTGCCATTTGGGGCTAAGCTTAGTCAGTCTTCCTTCACGTTATTATTCAGACAATTTCCTCTTACCTGTGAGACCATGGGCAAGTTATTTAACCTCATTGTGCCCTCATTTCTTCGTCTATAAAATCTACATAAGAGAATCTGCTTCATACGGTTGTCATGGAGATTAATTGAATTAAAAAAGACACATTGCTTTAAACAATGCCTGGCACGTTGTCTGTTAAAAAAAGCCTCCGTTTCACAGTTTTCTGGATTCAAGTACTAGCTCTTTTCCTTATTAGTTCAATGACACTGGAGAAGTTGCCTCGCTTCTCTAGGTCTCTGCTTGGTCATCTATCAAATGGGGATAATAATAGTGCCATGCTTGCTGGATTGGCGTGAATATGAAATAGATAATGCAAAAAAGATCCTGGCTTACCCAAAATATTCAATAAACATTAGATATTATTATCCCTATAATACCAGATAATAAGCAAAGTTTTGGGTTGTTTTTTTGTTTGTTTGTTTTTGCGGTACGCGGGCCTCTCACTGTTGTGGCCTGTCCCGTTGCGCAGCACAGGCTCCGGATGCGCAGGCTCAGCGGCCATGGCTCACGGGCCCAGCCGCTCCGCAGCATGTGGGATCTTCGCGGACCGGGGCACGAACCCATGTCCCCTGCCTCGGCAGGCGGACTCTCAACCACTGCGCCATCAGGGAAGCCCCAAAGTTTTACTTTTTCCTCGCTATCCAAAGAGAGCAAAATGCACAAAATACTCCAACAAGATACTGGGTAGAGATCCTCCAAAGCAAAGTCCTCATCTGCAGGCACTGAGATATTCTCGCAGACCACGAAGTGGCACCGCTGGGATCAAGGATAGGCAGGTCTCTCAGGATCCATAACATCTCGGGGGACAGTAGAGCAGTGAGACACATGGTGTGGCACCTCTAAGCCACAGGAAAAGGGGATGGATAAAGGGGAACCAGCAAGCAGATTTTTCCATGGAAGGATGGTGAGTAAAGGGAGGAGGAAGGCGTGGCAAAGAGGAGAGAGGCTTCCTTTCCACCATATGAGGTGCATTCATCAACCCAGCCTCATTGTTCCAAAGAACGACCGAACCATTATTACTGAGAAACAGCAGCTAGAGCCTACTGGGGTAACAGGATTCTCAGAGTCGTGATCTCTAGTTGCCTTTTCGTTCTGATACTTCGTTTGATTCTCTCAACAGTTCAGCAG
>NW_006789773.1:523231-523756 GCF_000442215.2 Lipotes vexillifer
GTGAACGGGAAACCCTATTTCACAGATGGACTGCAGACAGAAGAGAGAGAGAAACTTATCCAAGGTCAGGAACAACTTGGGTCTCTTCACCCGTTACCCAGCGCTCTCTGGCTGAGCACAGGGGTTCTCATCCTGGGCTACTCGTTGGAACCACCTGAGAAGCTCTGAAAAGTACTGGTGCCCGGGTCTCCCTGACGGAGATTCTGATGAATTTGGTTTGATGTATTTGGTCTGGACATTGGGATTTCTAGACACTCCTCATTCAGTTCTAATGCACAGCCAAGGTTGAAAATTACTACTTGAACATATTTGATTTCACGGATAATAAGTTAAATCCACACTCCACCCAAGGGCAGCTCTGATATCTACTTTGTCCTCTTGAGTAAGGCAGGCAGATAGGGAAAAGAAACAATGTAAAAATTAATTCCTTCCTTGAAAAATGAATCCAGGCATCTTTTGGTTATCTACCAAGAGGGGTGGTGTATCTGAAAACTTCAAAGGAGGGAAGGGTCCACTCTTTTCATC
>NW_006789773.1:523766-524608 GCF_000442215.2 Lipotes vexillifer
CAAAACTTTACTACTTAATTTCATTTGTGTTTCAGCTGAAAAAGAAAACCACTTTTAATAGAATAGCCCTTCCTTAGTATGAAAATCAAGATTATCTTTCCATAAACTTTCTTTTCCAGAACCTGTTTGATTTCAATAAACTAAAATTTATTAAGGATCTACAATGTTCAATGGCTCAGGCAACATTTACTGAGATTTTGCTAAATGAGTGTGACGTGGTTCTACACTCAAGGGATTATAAACTTGTAGGGAGGACAGGAAAGGTACACAGATAACTACCAGCAGAAAGTTATGCCAAGTGCATGGAAGTAATTAGGACAGTGCTTATCACACATAAGGTGCTCAGTCTTTATATGGGAAAAGAAGAACAGGAGGGGTGGTGGGAGGAATTGGGAGATTGGGATTCACATATATACACTACTGATACTATGTATAAAATAGATAACTAATGAGAACCTACTGTACAGCACAGGGAACTCTACTCAATGCTCCGTGGTGACCTAAATGGGAAGGAAATACAAAAAAAGAGGGGATATTTGTATACGCATAGCTGATTCACTTTGCAGTACAGTAGAAACTAACACAACATTGTAAAGCAACTATACACCAATAAAAGTTGATTTAAAATAAAGAAGAAAGAAAAAGAAGACAAGGAGAAAAGAAGAGAGGTGGGAAGGACTGGAGGGATGGGAGAAGTAAAACTTTACTATGGAGTTTTTGAGATGAAAGCCCATAATGTGTTGGGAGGGGGTTGCAATGGCAGCTTTGAGAAGAGGTTGGAGTCACGAGGTTTGGAAGTGGAGAGGCAATTCTGTTTGGAGGGAACAGTACACACAAAAGCA
>NW_006789773.1:524618-547287 GCF_000442215.2 Lipotes vexillifer
CACGACTATGTTTTTGTTTTTGTTTTGTTTTTTTAATATTTATTTATTTATTTATTTGGCTGTGCTGGGTCTTAGTTGCAGCACACGGGATCCAGTTCCCTGACCAGTGAATCGAACTCGGGCCCCCTGCATTGGGAGCGTGGAGTCTTAACCACTGGACCACCAGGGAAGGAAGGCATGACTATGTTTGGGAAACACAAAATGGTATGACTGGAGAGAGCAGAAGGAATATCAACGCTGAGAGTAAGAGAGAAAGTGATGAAAGAGAAAGCTGTTGCCAGTATGAAAGCAATGGACAGAATAAGGTTCTTATTCCTAACTGGGAGGCAACAGGATGACAGCAAGTCCTGGTTTTCTCAAGACAGTATTCATTTACATCTCTGGTTCATGCATAATTACTAAGAACACCCTGCTTCACTCTCAAAAGTGCTACGGTTGGAATGATAAATTATATGATCATCTTAGCAACAAGAAACCTTTAAGCTCCTTTAAAAAACAGAGGGCAGAGAGACTGGTTCAAGATGGCAGAGTGGAGGGGCGTGTACTTGCTCCTCTTGCGAGAGCACCGGAATCACATCTGACTGCTGGACAGTCATTGATGGGAAGACACTGGAACTCACCAGAGAGGATACCCCACGTCCAGGGACAAAGGAGAGGCCACGGTGGGATGGTAGGAGGGGCACAATCACAATAAAATCGAGTCCCACGACTGCTGGGCGGGTGGCTCACAAACTGGAGAACACTTATACCACAGAAGTCCACCCACTGGAGTGAAGGTTCTGAGCTCCACGTCAGGCTGCCCAACCTGGGGGTCTGGCAACAGGAGGAGTTCCCAGAGAGCCAGACTTGGGGGCTGGCGGGATTTGATTGCAGGACTTCGACAGGACTGCAGGAGGCAGAGACTCCACTCTTGGAGGGCACACACAGGGTAGTGTGAGCATTGGGACCCAAGGGAAGGAGCAGTGACCCCAGGGGAGACTGAGCCAGACCTGCCTGCTGGTGTTGGAGGGTCTCCTGCAGAGGCAGGAGCGGCTGTGGCTCACTGTGGGGACAGGGACACTGGCAGCAGAGGTTCTGGGAAGTACTCCTAGGCGGGAGCCCACCCAGAGTCCACCATTAGCCCCACCAAAGAGCTGGGTAGGCTCCAGTGCTGGGTCGCCTCAGGCCAAACAACCAAAGGAGAGGGAACACAGCCCCACCTATCAGCACACATGCAGATTAAAGTTTTACTGAGCTCTGCCCACCAGAGCAACACCCAGCTCTTCTTTCTCTAGAAGAAAAGGTGGGCATAGAGGGAACCTAACTCAACATAATTAAGACCATATATAACAAACCCACAGCATATATCATTCTCAATGGTGAAAAACTGAAAGCACTTCCTCTAAGATCAGGAACAAGACAAGGATGTCCACTCTCGCCACTATTATTCAACATAGTTTTGGAAGTCCTGGCCACAGCAATCAGAGAAGAAAAAGAAATGAAAGGAATACAAATTGGAAAACAAGAAGTAAAACAGTCACTGTTTGCAGATGACATGATACTATACATAGAGAATCCTAAAGATGCCACCAGAAAACTACTTGAGCTAATCAATGAATTTGGTAAAGTTGCAGGGTACAAAATTAATGCACAGAAATCTCCTGCATTCCTATACAGTAACAACGAAAGATCAGAAAGAGAAATTAAGGAAACAATCCCATTCACCAATGCAAGAAAAAGAATAAAATACCTAGGAATAAACCTACCTAAGGAGGGAAAAGACCTGTATTCAGAAAACTATAAGACACTGATGAAAGAAATCAAAGATGACACAAACAAATGGAGAGATATACCATGTTCTTGGATTGGAAGAATCAATATTGTGAAAATGACTATACTACCCAAAGCAATCTACAGATTCAGTGCAATCCCTATCAAATTACCAGTGGCAATTTTTACAGAACTAGAACAAAAAAAATGTTAAAATTTGTATGGAGACACAAAAGACCCTGATTAGTCAAAGCAGTCTTGAGGGAAAAAATGGAGCTGGAGGAATCAGACTCCCTGACTTCAGACTATACTACAAAGCTACAGTAATCAAGACAGTATGGTACTGGCACAAAAAAAAAGAAATATAGATCAATGGAACAGGATAGAAAGCCCAGGGATAAACCTACACACCTGTGATCAACTAATCTATGACAAAGGAGGCAAGGATATACAATGGGGAAAAGACAGTCTCTTCAATAGGTGGTGCTGGGAAAACTGGACAGCTACATGTAAAAGAATGAAATTAGAACACTCCCTAACACCATACACAAAAATAAACTCAAAATGGATTAGAGACCTAAATATAAGACCAGACACTATAAAACTCAGAGGAAAACATAGGAAGAACACTCTATGACATAAATCACAGCAAGATCTTTTTTGATCCACCTCCTAGAGTAATGGAAATAAAAACAAAAATAAACAAATGGGACCTAGTGAAACTTAAAAGCTTTTGCAAAGCAAAGGAAACTACAAACAAGATGAAAAGACAGCCCTCAGAATGGGAGAAAATATTTGCAAACGAATCAACAGGCAAAGGATTAATCTCCAAAATATATAAACAGCTCATGTAGCTCAATATTAAAAAAACAAACAGTCCAATCCAAAAATGAGCAGAAGACCTAAACAGACATTTCTCCAAAGAAGACATACAGATGGCCAAGAAGCACATGAAAAGCTGCTCAACATCACTAATTATTAGAGAAATGCAAATCCAAACTACAATGAGGTAACATCTCACACTAGTTAGAATGGGCATCATCAGAAAATCCACAAACAACAAATGCTGGAGAGGGTGTGGAGAAAAGGGAACCCTCTTGCACTGTTGGTGGGAATGTAAATTGATACAGCCACTATGGAGAACTGTATGGCGGGTCCTTAAAAAACTAATAATAGAATTACCATATGACTCAGCAATCCCACTCACTACTGGGCATATACCCAGAGAAAACGGTAATTCAAAAAGACACATGCAGGGCTTCCCTGGCGGTGCAGTGGTTGAGAGTCCGCCTGCCGATGCAGGGGACACGGGTTCGTGCCCCGGTCTGGGAAGATCCCACATGCCGCAGAGCGGCTGGGCCACATCCTGTGCTTTGTGGAACCCTAAGTGGAGAGCGGAAGCTGGCATGGGTGCTCTGTCCTTCGAAGCCTTCGAAACCCACTCACCTTGGTACAAGACCTCACACCCCCCGAAATGACCATCTTTAATTTGCCATGCAAAGAATGCTAATTCAGTATCTTCGGGGACTTTTTGGTTCCTAAGCATGGGCTTAGTTGCTCCGTGGCATGTGGGATCTTCCAGGATTACGGCTCAAACCCCTGTCTCCTGCATTGGTAGGTGGATTCTTAACCACTGTGCTACCAGGGAAGCCCAATAAATATATTTAAAAATTAAAACTGACAAAAGCACAAGCCAACCTGATAAATTATTTTTTTTTTTAAAAAAAGGAATTTAAATTGCAGTTGGCAGGTAACAGCAAACTGGGAAAGGTGTGAGAGGAGTGAGTCAAATGGCTCAGTCAGACCTGTTCAAGAACAATAGGGATCAGTGATTAGGAGGCAATGCAGTCATCAAGGCAGAGTTAATGAGAGCTTGAGCAACATCTGTGACTGAGTGAGAAAAATTACAGAAATGAAAGGGTCAGAATTTAGTTGTTGATTGGCTTTGGGGGAAAGAAAGGGTAAAGATGAATCTAACTCGGGTTTCCATCCTGGATGACCAGAAAAGTAGAGATGATAGAAACTGGGCGGAAGTACCACATCAAGTGGAGGGGCTTTTGGAGAATGAAGAAAGAGAGGGTAGTAATTTCAGGTCAGACCAATTGAATTTGAGGTGCCGTTAAGTCAATCATGTGACAATACCCACTGACTGGAAACACCAGCTAGTGAAAGGGTCTGCCAGTTCTGGCCCTGGAGCAATGTGTTTTTGTAAATAAAGTTTTCCTGGAACACAGCCACGCCCATAGGTTTATTGCCTGTGGCCACTTTCGCTCTACAACAGCAGGGCTGAGTAGTCATGACAGAGACTGGGTGGCCTGAAAGCCTGAAACGTTTACTGTCAAGCCCTTTAAGAAAAAGTTTGCTGACCTCTGATCTAGAGTTCAAAAAAAAGAGGTCAGAAATGTTTATTTGGGGAGCATGTGGTTGAGAAGAAGGGCTAAGAAAGAAACACTGGAGGAATATTATAATCCATTCTCCATTCAAATAGTATTTTTGAAAAAATTTTTATTGGCGTATAGTTGATTTACAATATTATGTTAGTTTCTCTGTACAGCAAAGTGAATCAGTTATACATATACATATAGCCACTCTTTTTTAGATTCTTTTCCCATATAGGTCATTACAGAGCATTGAGTAGAGTTCCCTGTGCTATACAGCAGGTCCTTAACAAATAAGTGTTTGTTGATCACTTACTCTAGATCCAGCACTGGGACACTGGGCTGAGGCGATGGGACTAACACAACAGGCAAGACACACAAGGCCCCCACCCCCCTGAACTTTACAAGAGAAGCAACAGGAGGAAACAATCAGATAGCAACCAGTTATTATTTATTTTAATAACTATATTTTTAATAACCGACATCTATATTTTGCGGGTGAGAAAGAAAAAGAGAAGTGAATGGGAGGGAACACATCTGGGCAGGACTACCGAGATAGGCCAGCAGGAAACCAAGAACATACACCAATCAGCACAGAAACCAAAGACGAAGCATCTTTCAAGAGGAAAAATGGGACTGGGCATGTCAGATGCTGTAGACCGACATCAAGAAAGAGGTCATCGGATTTGGCATTTGGGAGTTAATTAGAGAGTTCGGAGACGATTTTTGGCACAATGGTGGAAAACAAACAAGTCTGCAAGGAGTTAAGTCAAGAGAGCAGTGAGGGACTTGGGAAAATGAGTGTGTGATGATTTTTAAAGAAAATCAGAATAGAAGGAGAGAATAGTAGCCAAGCTATGGCAGGTTAGACAGGCATTAAATGTGAGAGAGAGGTTTCTCTGTGAGTATATTTATAAAGAGGAAAGAAGCAGATGGAAGATTTAGGAAATAATTCATTACCCAGAGCTCAGGCAGAGGATTTATGAGAAAAACAGCCAGCATTTATTGGACACTTAGCATGAGCCAACCACCACACTGGGAGATCTAGATATTGATACAGATAACTAAGAGATAAGTAGTCTTTAGATCTCAGATCAACCATGAAAGTTTAGTATTACCCACTTGTACAGATGAAGAAACTGGAAGTTTAGAAACTCTCCAAAAGCCCACGTTTAGTAAGGAGCAGAGCTGGGATTTCAAGCTACTATTATTTAGCTCTTGAGCCCATGTACTTTCCACTCAATCGAGATGCCACATTTTGGAAACAAGGTTCCTCCCTGCCATGGGAGGAAAGAAACAGAATGGGTGAAAAGAGAGATTCTGAAATAGAAACACTTTTTTTTTTTAATTTTTCTTTTATATTGGACTATAGTTGAGTAACAATGATGTGTTAGTTACAGGTGTACAGCAAAGTGATTCAGTTATACTCATACAACCATCCATTCTTTTTCAAATTCTTTTCCCATTTAGGTTATTACAGATAATGGAGCCGAGTCCCCTGTGCTATAAAGTAGGTCCTTGTTGGTTATCTATTTTACATACAGTAGTGTGTAGATGTCAATCCCAAACTCCCAATCTATCCCTGCCCCCCCTTCCCCCTGGTAACCATAAATTCATTCTCTAAGTCTAGGAGTGTAGAAACACTCCTCAGTGCAAATCCAGGTGAGCCTCGGTGGACACCTCAGTGTTCTCAGAAAACAATCTCACCTCACCTGCAATTACACATTTGACTCTGGCCAAGTGCTAGAAATGTTCCATGTGCGCCCCAGATCTACTGTCTCTGTCTCACCATCTTGCTCTGTGACCCTGGAGGCTGACTTTTAGGAACAATATAACTGGCTCCCTTGCCTTCTGGCTTCGGATTGGGTCCTGCCAAGGGAGGGCAATGGCTGGAGACAGGAGAACAGGGGATGGGGACATGCATTGGACCCCAGCTTCCTCCTTGCCATGTCACCAGGGATTGATCACATCCTTGTACTAAAGGCCACAGCTCTGGTCAGGCAGCCTTCTCCTACAGCGGTTGCCACCCTTCAGGGTGCTTTATTATCCTTTGCCAATTTCCCTTAACTCCCCCTACATATCTAAAAGAATCTCTTTATTAAACTCTCCGCCATTACCCTGTTCCAAGTGCGCCATCTCCATCCTGCTGAGCCCTGACAAGCCACCGGGTCACATACACTCCCGGATGCTCCCTCACTGTGGATAATGCAGTCACCCTAACATGCATCCGTTTCCCACACACTTAAACATCACGTTCATATGTGTATGTCAACCAACTGCAAGGTCTTCAGAATGGAAAAATTGAGACATTTTTCACAATATAAGCTGAACCTTGGAGTTCAATATCAGTTTAAAACTCACACCCCAAACAATTTAAGAACCAATGATGTTTAATCATAGATCTTAGTATTCTCAACACCTCTAAAAATCCCCTAAAGAAACGAATCCTGGATTTGACTGACTCAGGTTCTGAAGCGGAGAGAAATGCACCAGATCTGAAGCTACAATTAGATTCAAGTTCAAAGCTCTTCCCCATTCTGGCCTTGAAAGGGAGGCCAGCCAGTCTTTCTCTATGATTCACACTCTGTGACAGAAACGTAATTTAAAATATTAATTTGCGTCATGCTGAGTGAAGTAAGTCAAAGAGAAATATTGTATGATAACACTTACATGCAGAATCTAAAAAGAAATGATACAAATGAACTTATTTACAAAACAGAAACAAACTCACAGACTTAGCAAATTTACGGTTAGCAGGGCAAAGGCAGGGGGGAAGGGATAGTTAGGGAGTTTGGGACTGACATGTACACACTGCTGTATTTAAAGTGGAGAACCTGGGACTTCGCTGGTGGTCCAGTGGTTAAGACTCCATGCTCCCAATGCAGGGGGTCCAGGTTCCATCCCTGGCTGGGGAACTAGATCCCACATGCCGCAACTAAGATCCCGCACACGGCAACAAACAACCGCGTGCCGCAATTAAGACCCGGCGCAGCCAAAATAAATAAATAAATAAATATTTTTTAAAATAATAATAATAAAAAAAAGAGTAACCAACAAGGACCTACTGTATAGCACAGAGAACTCTGCTCAATGTTATGTAACAACCTAAATGGGAAAAGAATTTGAAAAAGAATATACATGTGTATGTATAACTGAATCACTTTGCTGTACACCTGAAACTTTCACAACATTGTTAATCAACTATACTCCAATATAAAAGAAAAAGTTTAAAAAGAAAAGAAAAAAATATTAATTTGCTTTTCGAAAGGGTAACAAAAAACTGGACGCCCTCAGAATTGCTGCTTCTTTGTCCACCCCTCTCTTCCCCCACCACCACCAGCAAAAAAAAAGACGCTTAGCTTTTTTATTGATGTCATTCACTTATTCTGGGAAGGTGAAACCACTCGAGCTTTACTTTTTTATTTTTTTAATAAATTTGTTTATTTATTTTTGACTGCGTTGGGTCTTCGTTGCCGCGCACGGGCTTTCTCTAGTTGTGGCGAGTGGGGGCTACTCTTCGCTGTGGTGCACGGGCTTCTCATTGCGGTGGCTACTCTTGTTGCGGAGCACGGGGTCTAGGCACGCAGGTTTCAGTAGTTGTGGCACGCGGGCTCAGTAGCTGTGGCTCGTGGGCTCTAGAGCACAAGCTCAGTAGTTGTGGCACACGGGCTTAGTTGCCCCGCAGCATGTGGGATCTTCCCGGCCCAGGGCTCGAACCCGTGTCCCCTGCATTGGCAGGTGGATTCTTAACCACTGCATCACGAGGGAAGTCCCCAAGCTTTACTTTCAATGTGTCATTTCCTTCTTGGGCTCTGAGCGAGCACTGCCAGGCTGGTCAGAGGAGCCCCCTTTGCACCAGGGACGGCACCTCCCACAGTGTGGGTGTGCAGAGCAGTGGCTCCTGACACCAGCACTGACCCTGCCCCAAGCCTCCAGGTCTAGCTTGTGACTTCAGTCCAGTCACCATTTCACTCTTTCTTTCTCTCTGAGCCCCCGGTACTTCATTTGTAAACTAGCAGGTTTACACTAAATCAGTAGTTCACAAATTTTTTCAAGTATGGAGGGTTGCTTTTTATCATTAAAGAAATAGAGAGATGGTGGCTGCGTTTATGGGCCTGGTCTGCAGGTCCAATGCGGGCATGGCTTTGTAGTAATTCCACAGCCCTCTGGGAACACTTAATACATGTTTAACACATCTTAGCCACATGTTAGAACCCCTGGGCTCCAAAATCTCCTCCAGTTCCAGCACACTGGGTTTTCTGTGAATGCCTAAGACCTGGCATTCATATAAAGAGCTGGCACTCGAGAATCTCAACATCTTTCCGTGCCAGGCTTGGCCCAGGACACTAAAAGGAATGGCCCTACATCTCAGGGGTGCAAGTCTCTAGTTAGAGGCAGACCTAATCTACTCAAGTTGCCCCAACAGCATGTGGGATCTTCCCGGCCCAGGGCTCGAACCCATGTCCCCTGCATTGGCAGGCGGATTCTAAACCACTGCGACACCAGGGAAGCCCAGATTCAAGTTTTTCTGAAGCTGCCAGACAACCACCAGCAGCAGCCTCCTCCTAGAGCTGCAACTTTCAGGGCCATTGTCACCACCATCTGTTCAGTCCTAAGACACAAGTCTCCGGGCTCCTAGAGCATCATACAAAAACAGATCCAAGAGCTGCCCAGGGAAGAGTTGGGGAGGGAGAGGAGAGAGGGGTGAGGGAGACCTTCTCAGAGCCCCACAGAAAGGAGTAAAGCTCTAGCATCTCACCCCTGTTCACAAGTCCCCTACCTCTGGCCAGGAGTTTCCATGGAAACCTTGTAAGTCCTATCTATAGGAAAAGAAAAAAAATTAAAAAGAAGAAGCATCCTGAGGTATGTATGAATTAGCTCCAAGGAAGGCAGGCAGAGGACGAGGGAGTGGGGGGTTCACGTGGGAAGAAGCAGAGCTGATCATTATCCTGATACATAAAAAAGGCTCTGTGAAAACCAGGCTGCCTTCAGTCACAGAATCAGGAGGGAGGTGGGGTAGGCAAGTAGGTATGCGGCACTAGGAGGCTGGGGGCGGGGAGCACTACCATGTGAAAGTAAATGCAAGGAAAGCGCGGGGACTGAGAGTCACCTTATGAAGGATCTCAGGCCAAAGGTTCTTTCCAGAGGAGGAAGGACAGGACAGCAAGCGGAGAGCAGAGCCGGTGGTATGTTTAGATGGCGACAGACAGCAGCCTCCTATACTCTTCATCACCTCGGGCCACCTGCAGAGGCAATCAGTCTAGCACCCTAATTTCCATGTTTGAACACCTTAAAATAATAATAAAGTGTCTGGAGGCGTTCTGTACGTCTTTGTCCTATAAAATTGCAATGCTTTGCGTCACTTGTAAAGAAGAACCCTGTTAAACTCTTTTTCTCCTAATCTTGATTTTAAGATGAAATTTGAGTGAGGAGGGAGTCTCTGAGTCTTAAATGTCATGCAATTTGCTTTTTAAAAATAGACCATGGGCTTCCCTGGTGGCGCAGTGGTTGAGAGTCCGCCTGCCAACGCAGGGGCCATGGGTCCGAGCCCTGGTCTGGGAAGACCCCACATGCTGCGGAGCAACTGAGCCCGTGCGCCACAACTACTGAGCCTGCGCTCTAGAGTCCGCGAGCCGCAACTACTGAGCCCAAGTGCCACAACTATCGAAGCCCATACACCTAGAGCTCGTGCTCTAGAGAAGCCACTGCAATGAGAAGCCCACGCACCACAACGAAGAGTAGCCCCCGCTCACTGCAACCAGAGAAAGCCCATGCGCAGCAACGAAGACCCAACACAGCCATAAATAAATAAATAAATAAATAAGTGAATTTATTTTAAAAAAACAACACAATGAGGTATCACTTCATACCCACTAGGATGACAGTTATAATAAAAATGATGATAGCAAGTATTGGTAAGAATGTGGAGAAATTGGAACCCTCATACATTCCTGGTGGGAACATAAAATGATGCAGCCACTTTAGAAAACAGTCTAGCAGTTCCTAAAGAGCTTTTACATAGTTACCATATGATCCACCAATTACCCAAGTATATACCCAAGAGAAATGAAAATATATCCGCACCAAAACTTCATAACAGCCAAAAAGCAGAAACAACCCAAATGTTTACCAACTGAAGATCAGATAAGTAAAATGTGGCATAACCATACAACAGAACATTATCCAGCCATAAAAAGCAATGAAGCACCGACACACAGGCCACAATACGGATGAACCTTGAACACATTATGTCAAGTGAAAGAAGCCAACACAAATGACCACATATCGTATGATTCCTTTTATAAGAAATGCCCAGAATAAGCTAATTCAGTCCATAGAGACAGAAGGTAAAGTAGTGGCTGTCTAGGACTGGGGAGATTGGGGGGAAATAGGGAGTGACAGTTAATGGGTACGGGGCTTCTTTTAAGGGGTGATGAAACGTTCTAAAATTGATTGTGGCGACGGTTGCACAACTCAACCGACGGTTGCACTGGGGTCTACCCTTTAAATGGGTTAACTGTATGGTCTGTGAATTAGAGTTCCATAAAGCTGTTATGAAGAAAAATAGACCAGGAGAAACTGTAATATACTGATCTTGTCATTTAGAGTTTTGATATTCAGGATTTTTTTGCATCATTATTATTTCAAAAAATATATTGCACTAATATTTTACCTTGATAACTGAGTTTTTTTGTTACCTTCTTAGATTTTGTGCTTGAGGCCAGTGCTTCACTTGCATCACCCTAGCGCAGCCCTGAACTGGGTGTGGTAGCAAAGACATCATCCTTTAAAGAGCCTTTTCTGATCCCCAAAGGGGTCTGTTGGAGGCTTCCTTCCACATTCCTCAGTTTTCTCCCTCTGCCTCCCAACCTGAGTTGTCAGATGCATGCTTCACCATTAACCCTCCTGAAGCCCTTTTGCTGCTCCTTCATATACACTTTCTCCCACTGGCTTTATGTGTGCATATGTACGTGTGTGTGTAATTATGCAGAATAAAAACGATTATGTAAAACTGAAAGTGGGCAACTACCCCAATTTTTAAATAATGAGAAGCAAAGAAAGCACATTCTACAAGTATAGACCAGTGAGCATGAACTGGATCTCTAGCAGAATTCCAAAACTAGATTATTTCACAAGACGAGTTTATAAACATTCAGAAAGCATAGCTGTTTCCAATAGCAGCCAGGAAGGTTTCGTTAAAACTGAGGAATGTCAAATGAACCTCACTGCCTTTTTTGACACAGTTATTAGACTACAATAATAGATTAGGGAATTGCAAAACAGTGAACATTTAGCCTTTAATAGTGCATGCAGCAGTATCTTTACATCATTGCTAACAAGATAAAGAAATGTAGGTAAGATGATTGCATATTCAGAGGAGTTGTAGCCATTTGATTGATGGTATGCAAATTTAGTTCACTATAAGCTCACTATATGTCAAAAGCATAAAGCAGCTGCAAAAAAAATTTAAGTGGACCTTGGGCTACATCCATGTCCAAATGCCCTAATGCCTGCTCTACTCTCCAACTGATTTCCCAGGAATACCGTGCTCATTTCTGGGGGTTCTACTTTTTAAGGGGACACCAACCAAGTGAAGTGCCTCCAGAGGACAATGAGGCTGGAGTAGAGAATCAAAAGATTACAGAACATGTTTAATAAAAAAAAATCAAGGTCAGGTCTTTCCTGTGCAGTAGTGAAGCCATAAGTGGAACATGATGGCTACTCTGAAATATTTGAAGGACTCAAATAAAGGAAAACAAAAACAACAACGGAATCAAGTTGATGTAACCCAGAGAAGGTCCAAACTAAAGCCAGACAACAGAAGTTTAAAAAAAAATCAGCTCAACTGAAAGAAGGGCCCCTCCCCCAAGACTGAGCTGTCCTGCAGTCAGATGGCCTGCCTTGGGAGGGAGACAGTTACCTGCAAAGAAAGCTTTCAAGTTAGCCTTACTGGGATGTTGTAAGGCTTGGGATTTAAATAATTAGATGAGGTCGGAGCTCACGCCTTACTGGGTCCCTTCAAATCAGAGACACTATGAATCTGTTTCTTTTCTTCTCTCCTTTCTAGCCTCTCATATGCTTTCTACTGCACTGAGCATTTGAAAGATGTTCTTAAGCCATAACCCATGGTTTTGACCTAATTCCATCCCTCTAACTCTGTTCTCCAGCCCTCCTTCCTCCCTTCCCTTCCTCCCTGTCGCCACCTTCCCTCATCCCTCTTGAGGCTGACACAGTACAATGCTTCAAGCTCCTCCGACACCCCCCACTGAGACTGGTTGATGTGAGGGGAAAAAAAGAATAGGAAAAAAGAAAAGAAAAGTAGGGACCAAAGACTGAACTCAGGTGGCATACTGCTCCTGTTGTATCTGCTGTGAAATCTCTAGTACTTGCTGGCTCTGAGATACATGCAGACGTTCATGGAACTGACTGGATTGAGTTCACATGAATTAGCCTCAGGAGTGTCTACATATGGTGTTATCTTTCTGCATAACATTCAGCGCTTGTAACATATTCCGTGTCTGTTTTCCCTGCTCTACTGGTAAGTTCCAAAGGCCAGACCATGCAGCTTGGCCTCTATCCCCAGGGAGGCACTCAATCGCTAGCAATTAAATGAATGAAGAATTTCTCTTATCTGTCCCCCTACATCTAGACTGATCAAGATTATGATGCTGCTGATGAAAGTCTTGCTTAAGACTAAACATTAGACAGTGCATAGAACTTGAGAGTTAATAGAGATGTCAGAAAACACCTAGCATAACCCCTCCATTTGACAGATGAATAAACTGAGGGCCAGAGTGAGGAAATACTCAGCTAGGAAGAAGCAGAGCTGGGAATCAAAACTAGCTCTTCTGGTTTCTGAGAGACAGAATGTCACAGGAATAGAAAACACAGCTTTTGGAATCACGTGAAACTGGGTTCCAATGCCAAGTCTTCCTCTGACTAATGCCATGATCTTGGGCGAGTTAATCAGGGTCTCCAAGCCTCAGCGTCTTCAGAAGTGAATGGGAAAGATAATACCTTCCACCAAGTCACCAGCACACAGGATACACTCAGTAAGAGGTAGCTTTGATAACTATTACCAAGTCCAGTGCTCTGCCCACTACAACACACGGGCCCTTGGCTTTGTGCCTGTAGGAAAAGCCATATGTGGAAAAAAACTGGAAAAAAAAAGATGGGGACACACCAACCCCGAGCGCCTCCTATATGCTAAGCACTTTTCCATTCTCAATCTAAACCACAGAGGAGCCACATACAAAGCGGCAGAACAACTGCCATCCACACGGATGCCCTCTTTCAGCTGGGAGCACATGGCTGTGAGGGGAAATCCACTTCATTCAAGTTCAATATCTTTTGTGAGTCTTTTCTTTGGGTATCTGACCCTTCTCTTCAAGTCCCTACGTTAGGACCTCCCATATACAGAATAACAGAGAGCCACTGAAACTTCTAAGTATATATTATCTTCCAGCTATTCTGGGTGGTACTTGTGGGCACAGGGCAGGGCGCACGTCCAGTTCAGAGATCTGTCACTGTGGGAGCTTAATAAAAGCCAGGAACAGTTAAACAGGGCATGTGGACAACTCACACCTTCCCTTACAGCTTGCTTCCTGCCTCCTCCTCTGCTGCTTCTGATGTCCCCCAGACCTGGTTCCAGCTTCCTTGGTGACGGAGTCTCTTTCTCCTCTTTTTTGATGGCATTACTGCCGAGATGTCACACTCCAGAGACTCTGTGACTCAGTTCTTCCAAGGGAACTTCCCTTTTGCCTGCACCCGGCCCACACTCTGCCCTCTTAGCATTAATGCTTGGTCCACCCAGAACTTCTCATTCAGTTTGCATGAGTGAGATAAATTCTGGAATTTGGCTGCCGACATTTTGAGGCATTTATCTTTAGATTTTCATAACAGCTATCATCCTGGTGCGACATGTATAGACAAGACAGAGGAGGTCTTTCCCAAGATAAATCAGCCTAAAGGAAATGAATGCAGTACTCTTGTCTTATTGGATCTATTTACTCTACTGTCGGAGGAATTCAGGAGCTGAGAAGCGGAATGGTCAAAGGGAGGCGAGGTTTGTTTGTCAAAGTAGACACTGGTGTTCTTTTAGAGCAGCCCTTCGGAATGATTCAAGAGGTAGGAATGGGTGGGAGGGAAAAGGATGATACTGATTAATATGGGAGGTGGAACCTCATGTAAATTTTGTGGGTGTAAGACTTGCAGAACTGAACTACAAGAATTGTGGACTACAATAATTCCACATGTGTTACTTTAGTTAACCAGCAGTTACTGAGTTTCCAAAATCCCATGGTAATTCTAAAACAGAGCAACTACTTGGATCACAGAGTGAGCAGGGATAGCAACCCAGACACAATCCCTGTGGGAGGAGAGAATTCGATTCCAAGAACTTGGTCCAAGTCCCTCACTTCCCGTAACCCAGAAAGTTCCTGTTCCTTGAATAGCCACCAGACCAAAGGGCAAGACTTGGGCAACTAGAAACGAAAAAGAGAATCATGCCCATGGTCACGAATGAGAGAGACTGTCTTTGCACTTAAAATGGTTCGTCTTAGGGTTGGAGAGGACCACAGTGACCCTTATCTCACGCCCAACCATCAGGGTTCCAATTCTTGTCAAGTCTCCTGATTCCATGCTAAGATATTTCCTATTGTCTGTATCAAAGCTCAAAAGCTACTACACCTTAGGAGTAGTGTGCCCCCAAATCTGCATAGCCCCCATTGCTAATTAAATAGAGAAAATGGACAACAATTTATAGTAACAACAACGGGAGTGAAATAGTACACCTTGTTCTTGTGAAGACTACGCATCAATATTCAGCTACTCAATATATTTTTACAAGCTCTAACTCTGTAAATAAGCAGGATGCAAAACTGTGCCCACTTTCTCATTACAAGCATGCAAAGAAGCATTACTTCCGTGACAAAAACTACATGAGGTTACACCTCACTTATATTAGGGAGGTAGGATTATGGGTGATTATCCATTTCTTCCAAACATTTCTGTAATGCTGTCATATTGCTTTGATATTTTTTCAAGTTGAGAAAGAAATCAACTGAATGGATATGCCGGAGCTATTCTCTTTCCTTCTGACATGTTGGCCAGGGAAGAGGGATTGGAGACAGGATATAGCCCAGCAAGTGTGTGTGTATCTCTGAAGGTAAGGTGGGGAGATGGAGAGCTGCTGACCAAACACTGATTCCCGACATGTTTGCATGAGGCAGACCAGCCAGACAACTCTGCAAAGTAGTGCTGAGAGAGGTACAGTGGTGACGTCTGACCTTGAATCACTAAAACCCAATCTGTGAGAGACCTGTGGGCCCAGGCTTGGTTGCTAACGCTATGCTGAGCATTTGCTCCCATCTTCTCTTATACGATTTTTTAATTGTTCCATATAGAGATCAGGAGCAAAAACCTGCGGAAGGACATGGTTCTTATTCTTCTGCTGTTACGTCCTTCACTCCATCCTGCATATCCTTCAACAGTATCTAGCATCATGCCAGCACCAGAATAAATAATTATTGAAGCCTAGTGAGGCATGCAAACGGGTAAAAGAGAAGTCAGTTCTATGGCAGAAAGCTGGATTTTGTCAATTTTCAACAACCAACCTGGGCATGAACCAGATGTGTACTGGTTCAGCGGGGAGAAGGTTGTTACCCAGGCCACAACCTATGCTGATGGCACATAAGCCCCCACTGCCCTTCCTTCCTGGCTAAAATAACTGAACGCTTCCTATAAAAACCACACTTTCAGGGCTTCCCTGGTGGCGCAGTGGTTGAGAGTCCGCCTGCCGATGCAGGGGACGCGGGTTCGTGCCCCGGTCCGGGAAGATCCCACGTGCCGCGGAGCGGCTGGGCCCGTGAGCCGTGGCCGCTGAGCCTGCGCATCCGGAGCCTGTGCTCCGCAACGGGAGACGCCACAACAGTGGGAGGCCCGCGTACCGCAAAAAACAAAACAAAACAAAAAAAACCCCACACTTTCTTTGGCCCCTATGATTTTGCTTATGTTTTCTCTGCCTAGATGGTTCTCCCCACTTTTCCTTGCCTACTCTGTCTTATCCTTCAAAATATAAATGCTTAAGCGTCACCTCCTCCAGGAATTTTTTCTCCATACTCCAGGAAGGGCTGAGTGTCTTCTCTATTATTAGAGCACCTGGACATACTTCTATCTTTGCCCTACTCATGTTAGAGATAAAGTGTCTGTTTACAAATCTTAACTTCTTCCCTAAAAAGTGAATTTCTCTAACAACAGGGCCTATAACTTTACTCTTCTTTGCAACTCTAATACTTAACGCAGAGTCTGGGACACAGGAGCTGCTACTGTGTTTCAGGTGTGTGTATATACACACATCCATACATGTTGCTGGGTTGATGAATTTCTGTGCCAAATATTCATTCATTATTTCTACGAAAGAGAAGAGCTTCAGTAATCCAACAGTCCTAAGTCATGAAGATAGAAGTCTGAAGCAAAGAGCCAAATAGACAGAAATTTCTTTAGAGTGTTGTAAACACACCCAACAAGAAGTTCACTTGCTTGAGAAAAAAGACGGTTCCAAAGGTCAATGAACAATCATTGCCATATGGTTCCCATCCAGCAGCAGGCGAGTTTAAGGATAATATGCACTTATGGTTTAAGGGCAGAGAACTGAATGGGGATGTGGGAAGGAGGTAACAGCTGGTACCAGTGAAACCAGCCGGTTTTTAAAAGTTCTACTCATCCAGGTATCATTAGAACATAATGCTATACAATCCCAGTGCACAGACAGGAAGCAAGCGCTCCCTTCCATCTTTGTAACAAAAAGTTGTTACATCTTTTGTTTTCAATTTCTTCAGTTTATTCTTCTGTCTATAACCTACATCTTCAAATATGTACCGGTTTAGTCCATTTTGAGAAAAAAAAAACTTTGATTAATTCTGTGACCCTGTTATTAGTATCTTCACGCTCTCCCACTTTGGCCGCTGACCTTGTAAAACGGGCAGGCTGTACTACTGTGACCACGTTCTCTCCTTTTGCTCATTATTCCTCTGCAACAGGGCTACTGTCCCCACTGCATTATTGAAACGTGTTCTCCGAGATCACTGATGGACCAGTCATCAAAGTCAGTCATCCCACTTCTCCTGGTCTGCAATCTCCTTTTCTTCTCCTTGTTGCATCTTAACACCCATGACCCGCTTCCCTCCACACTTTCTTCAAACTCTCTCCTTCTGAGCTTTGGTGACTTGACAGTAGCCTAATTCCCCAACCCGTCCTTCTTGGACTTTTTAATAAGCTTTTCTTCTTCCCCCACACCTTAAACATGGGCACTCTCCATAGAGATAAATGGATGTCTTTGCCAGAGGGACGCCCACCCCTCAATGTGAAGTCCAGAAAAACCTAAGGAAGGGGGACATGACAGAGGCAACCAGTTTGAAAACTTGTCAGAGGAGGTTTTAAAACCCATCTATAACTCTGAGACTACAGACTGAAAACCCTGAGTCTACAAGAGCAAGTCCCAGCTCCTGAGCTTTATATCAGTGAGGCTCTAATCCACATTTTCAAACTTATCTCTCACCCTTCCCCTCCAGTACACCTCCACGGAGTAGACGTTCGTTAAGTATCTTTGACCAAACAGATGAGTACACAAATATTTCATGCATGGATAACATCATCTACCCCAGCCCCATCACTCTCCACCCTTCAACAATATAACGTGGCTTGTACTTTGCTCATCCTTAAGATCTGTTCACATCACCTCCCTTGTATGAAATGCTTTTCCTATTGATTTCTCATCTATGTAAATCTTGCCCACTGTTCAAGGCCCAGTGTGAATCTCACTTTCTCCAAGACCTCCCCTCCTTATTCATACAATATTTATTATGTTTCACCTTTTGGGCATTTAGTGTATTGTTAATTTTTTTTTTTTGTTTGTTTTGTTTTGTTTTGTTTTGTTTTGTTTTTGCGGTACGCGGGCCTCTCACTGTTGTGGCCCCTCCCGTTGCGGAGCACAGGCTCAGGACACGCAGGCTCAGCGGCCATGGCTCACGGGCCCAGCCGCTCCGCGGCATGTGGGATCTTCCCGCACCGGGGCACGAACCCGCGTCCCCCGCATCGGCAGGCGGACTCTCAACCACTGCACCACCAGGGAAGCCCTGTTAATTATTTTTAAATGACTTCTTGCCCAACAACTTTTGGAGCCACGTGAGGATGGGGGGCATCTTATGCTTCTTTGTGCCCTCCATAAGCGTAACTTCGTACTTTTGACGGCGGCAATGCCCAGTAAGTAGTTTCCTAGAGCTTTGTTTCATGTAACACAGCGGTGTTGGAAGCTCAGGCTTGAAATCGGACCTAGATTAGCATCTCAGCTCTGAATTGTAGGCAAATAACCTTGAGAAAGTCACCAAATCTTGGTTTTTCTTATCTGTGAAACTGGGAAATTAATAGTAGTGACTCATGGTGGAGCTGTGAGCTAAGTGAGACCAGGAATGCACTGTGCCTAGCGAAGGGTTTGGCCCATGATAAAAGTTTCAATAAAAATCATTGATGATGACAAAAAGGATGATAATTCTTCAGATAGAGATTAGACCTAGATCAATGCCAAGGCCAAATGGATACCTTTTATCAAAACTCTGTGACTACGCTGAGGGAAGCTCACTCACAGAAGAGGAGTACTTTCTTGCTCTATCTGACACTGAGGAAGACAGATGCCATCATGCCCCGCCTAAGCTGTGGCAACAAAGCAACAGAGCTTTAAATGATGTTTTATATAGCTCATTCCTAGGGTTGCTTCTCCCACATCTGTCATTAAGCACTCAGCACAGAGTGACAGCCCATCAGCTCTACACTGGGTGATCTGGAAACAAAAGCAGAGGATCACCGTCAGTTGCTTTGTGACAATTTAACCAAATGGCAGACAAGTGCACCAGGAGGCTGTTACCAAAGTAAGACGTGAAGGCTGTCAACCCGTAGGGTCAGTGATCCGAAGGATGCCAAGACTATCTTTACCTTGGCCTTCCTGCATTAGATGTGAGCTAGGCTGCTCTCCGGCCTTTATTCCAAAGATAGTAAATCTGTGGTTGGAAATCTCTAGACCTTAATGATACCCACGTTTGAGGGACGGCTCCTTGAAACTCTGAACTGTGGTTTCAGTTAAGAGTTCAACAGAGATAGTGGTTTATCATAAGAAAGGGGCCTCTAAGTAGTAGAATAATGTTTTGTGTATTTTTTGCGGTACGCGGGCCTCTCACCGCTGTGGCCTCTCCCGCTGCGGAGCACAGGCTCCGCACGCGCAGGCTCAGCGGCCATGGCTCACGGGCCCAGCCGCTCCGCGGCGTGTGGGATCTTCCCGGACCGGGGCACGAACCCGCGTCCCCTGCATCGGCAGGCGGACTCTCAACCACTGCGCCACCAGGGAAGCCCCAGAGTAATGTTTTTTTACTTTGTGTTCACATTTTCCACCTCTGAGACTCAAGAGCAAACTGGTCTACCTTGGAAAACCAGACTCAGTTTGACTGGGGCAGGGGGTAATTGGGCAGACAAAACACAAAATTACTGAATAAGTAATTTAAGAACAGATGGAAACAATAACACGGATAACATAGTGGCAATCCAGATAACAAACACATACTTCTTAACATTTTGGAAGCAGTTAATAGCACTTGAACAAGACCAGGAAAACTGTCAAAGCATAGAGACCATCGATATATTGAAACACCTACCACATCTCACATTTCTCTTCACAGCTAGCATGTCTAAATACACACTCAGTAAAGCTATTAACATGGATGGCTACATGGCTGTTAACTGATATTTTGTCCAGATGGGATTCTCCCTGGGGAAACCAAACCAGAGAACAAAATAATCAGCAAATAGGAAACAATTCTCCAAATGACCATGAGTTCTGTACAGCTAAACTCTTAGGGACCTCAAGCTCTGGCAAAAAGAGCCTGGATGATTTCTTTGAGGGTTCCACAATATAGGTTATTAACTCATGTTCCAAGGAGACAAGGATGGGAGACCAGAAAACTTTCTCAGCAGACTTCCATAATTTTCTTTTTTCTTTTTCTTTTTTTTTTTTGCGGTACGTGGGCCTCTCACTGCCGTGGCCTCTCCCGTTGCGGAGCACAGGCTCCGGACGCGCAGGCTCAGCGGCCGTGGCTCACGGGCCCAGCCGCTCCGCGGCACGTGGGATCCTCCTGGACCAGGGCACGAACCTGTGTCCCCTGCATCGGCAGGCGGACTCTCAACCACCGCGCCACCAGGGAAGCCCCATAATTTTCTTATGAGCAGTTTAAAAGGTTTCCATATCTATGGTCAGATGATCTTCTCCAACCTATATATGTAAGAGGTATACCTTGGAGAGTTCCTTCTTTCTAAGCATGTTTTACCCTTTTCCAGCATGCCTTCCCTGGGGAATGACAAAAGTCATTTGCTTAGTACCAGCTTCTGCAGCCCTAAGTATGTAATCCATCAAACTGACTGACAAGGCAGTGATCTGGGAGAATTTCCACTTTTTCTGAAAGGGAAAGCACTGACTCAGAGTCCCCTTCAAGTGCAGGTCATACAGGGAGACCGTGCCATACTTTAGCAGGCCAGAAGCTGGGTAACTGATGACTAGCCATCCGGGAAATCTGTGCCCACGCTATTGAAAATTCATCCACACCCCCAAACCCTTCCAGTTATAAGACCAGGCAAACTTTACTGCTGCTGTGCCTGGCTCTAGTCTCTCCGCTGTGTAAGAAACTAACAATGTTGTAGAAAGGGTCAGCTCACAATTATCAACACAAATTATCAACATGAATCTCTGCCTGTTAACAGAGGGTGACGTTATAAATAATCAGGTGATTAATTTTTTTTACATCTTTATTGGAGTATAATTGCTTTACAGTGGTGTGTTAGTTTCTGCTTTATAACAAAGTCAATCAGTTATACATATACATATGTTCCCATGTCTCTTCCCTCTTGCGTCTCCCTCCCTCCCATAGGTGATTAATTTTTTTTACATCTTTATTGGAGTATAATTGCTTTACAGTGGTGTGTTAGTTTCTGCTTTATAACAAAGTCAATCAGTTATACATATACATATGTTCCCATGTCTCTTCCCTCTTGCGTCTCCCTCCCTCCCATAGGTGATTAATTTTTATTTGCTGCTAGTGTGCATATGATTTTTAAATGTGTGGTGGTAAAACAAAATTTACCTGTTCAAATTGCTCTGCCTTAAACATACACCCACAGACAACGAGGGGAAGAGGAAACAGAATCAGGGAGCTCAGGATGAAAACTTTACAAGATAATCTACATAGAGGGCAAACTGAGGAGCAGAATACTGGACAGGTTGCCCCACAGGCTGTCACCTTAAATGGGAACACCTTTCTACCCTTCAAAATACCCTTCCTCAGCCACGGGAGATTCCATTAATGACTCTAAACTCTGTGTCTGGAGATGGGGGCGCTGGTCCAGGGTCTGCCACCAACCAGCTTTATGAACTTGGATGACTGACTTTTCTCTGAGCCTCATTTCCTCATCTGTAAAAGGTTAAATTAGATGATTCTAGGCTCCTAAATTGCCAGGAATACATGAAAGTGAAGCCACAGAAGGCAACTGAGATCTTAATTTTTAGTATTTCTTATCCAGAATTCATCATAAAACTAAGTAATGACCAAGTACTTAGAAGGACACTCTTACAGATTGTTTCCTGGGTTACAGATTGTTTCCTGGGTAATGTGTCTGCATCTACATTGAAGCGCTACATTTAGTCTCCTACTGGAACAGCAGTGGAAGAAATGAGAAATACCTGGAAGAAAGGATAACAGACTGACAAAGAAAGGATGCTTTAAAACCTTGCTTCAGTGCTCTATAATTGAAGTAAACAAATAAACAGGCAGATGAAACAGGGCTGAGACATTTTTTCCCCCTTTTTCCCCTTAAAGCTCTTTTTGGATGACATCAGCTGTTTATAGATACCTAGAGACTTGTGTTCTTTTGATTTGCATGTAGAACAAAGACACGCAGTCACACCAAACTACAGATGTTGTGATGATGCAGCAAAAGACACCTAGAAACGGGAAGGGGGAGGGGACGGGGACAGAGAGGATGGATAAGCCACAGAGAACTCTAAGAGAACAAGTCAGCAAGGGCCAGACAGCCCTGCTGCTGCTGTTTCCTGAATGACAGAAAGATCCTTTGTCTGCCTCAGCAGGCCCATCATTTGCTTGGCTTCTGGTGACAACACTTGTAGGAAGCATGTGGCTCAGTGGTGAATCAACCCTACAGAATCGGCCAGCTTGGATGAAAATGGAAACCATTATGTTACCCGCCTGGAATGGAGTTATAGGGAATGGTCTAAAAAATTCACTTCACAGGGCTTCCCTGGTGGCGCAGTGGTTGAGAGTCCGCCTGCCGATGCAGGGGACGCGGGTTCGTGCCCCGGTCTGGGAGGGTCCCACATGCTGCGGAACGGCTGGGCCCGTGAGCCATGGCCGCTGAGCCTGCGCATCCAGAGCCTGTGCTCCGCAACGGGAGAGGCCACAACAGTGAGAGGCCCACGTACCGCGAAAAAA
>NW_006789773.1:547354-562396 GCF_000442215.2 Lipotes vexillifer
CCTGCGCCCCACAACGGGAGAAGCCCCAACAGGGAAAGGCCCACGTACCCCGAAAAAAAAAAAAAAAAAAAAAAAAAATTCACTTCATGAACCTAAAATTTCATGAAGTGAGAGCTAAGAACTGTTCTCTGGAAGGAACAAATTTATTTTAAGGCATTGATGATGTAAAATTAAATTAAATTGAATTTAAAAGCCCATTTTTAAAAAAATGATTCTGTGGCTTGGACTTTCAAAAGTCCATGTGGAAAAAGCTTGCAATCACGTGTTTTTGAAATTTTTCAAAATACTTGTTAATTGGGCTCTGCAACTGTACATCATCATAAGACTTAGTGGCAGATAGATCATGAGATGTCATCCAGCACAGCATTCTGTTTCCAGTGAGGTCCACACCTAACTAATCCCAGATGGATGGGGACTACCCAATGTTGAATTCACAGTCTTTCTTGGTCGCCCACCCAACAGTAAGGACCTCCATCACTTGATAATACAATTAAGGCGATGCTAATTTAAGGGAGATGGTCACTGGCATGCAGCTTGCTGAAACAACCTTTTATCCAGATATCAACCCTAGAATCTCAAACGACCTCTGAGATGTGTCACCAGGATCTCAAACTCAAACCCTTTGAAACTTCTCATTCTACTCCTCCCTTAAGTCTCTTCTTCTGTCTCATCATTCTCCCAGTTTATCAGTCATCTTCTGGCTTCACTTTCCTCTAGGTCACTTTCCTCAAGAACAGTCTCACCAGCACCCTCGATGCCTTGTGGTTTTACCAAACCTTCCCAGTACATCTCCTACCCAAGAGAAATCCAACCAACTGCTCTCTCTGGCCAGGTATCAGCTCTGTATGGAAATGTTTCGCTTGCCCACAGTCAATAATCTTGAACTAAAACTGTTCCATTCTTCTTGAATTCACTACCCCACTTCCTACTTTATTCTCAGAAGATGGTTTCACCTCTTCTTCACAGAGGACACAGAAGTTATCTCTTAAAGTTACCCCTGAACTTATCTCTTGAAGTGACATCCAGTGGTCCTTCACATCTGCACTTCTGAAAGTAGCACTCATCTTTTGCTACTTTCCTATTTTTTCCAAGAAGGGGGCATTCCTTCTCTACCCTTACAGGGTTTTAATGAGAATTAAATCAATCAATCAATAAATGTAAGATACCTAGCACAATGCTTAGCAGGCCGTAGATAATATTGGTTCTTTTTTTTTGCGGTACGCGGGCCTCTCACTGCTGTGGCCTCTCCCGTTACGGAGCACAGGCTCCGGATGCGCAGGCTCAGCGGCCATGGCTCACGGGCCCAGCCGCTCCGCGGCGTGTGGGATCCTCCCGGACCGGGGCACGAACTCGCGTCCCCTGCATCGACAGGCGGACTCTCAACCACTGCGCCACCAGGGAAGCCCGATATTGGTTCTTTTTAAAAAATATTTTATTGAAGTATAGCTGATTTCCAAGGTTGTGTTTAATTTCTGTTATACAGCAAAGTGATTCAGTTTTATATATATATATATATATATATATATATATATATATTCTTTTGTATATTCTTTTGCATTACGATTTATCACAGGATATTGAATATAGTTCCCTGTGCTATACAGTAGGACCTTGTTGTTTATAATATTGGGTCTTAGCCATTCTTCCCTCTACAAATTTAATCTCTCCTATCTATGTACCTATCTTTTTTTTTTTTTTTTACTAGATTCTGTTACCTCTTGAGTTCTTAGAGACCCTACTCTCTTAGCTGTCTCTTCTCTTTCCTGTATCTTTAATCTCTCCCTTTCTGTCTAGCTGCCCCCCTTTCACGGACAGACATATTCAAGCGCTTCCCCTCTTTCTAACTTGTTTTTATTCTTACTTCTCTTCCAAAGGCCCTCCTTTCTTTCAAACACTGAGAGCAGAGGATTCCTAAACGCTCTGCTGCCTTCAGCTCTGGGCAACGGTACCCTCTTGTTCTTGATCCATCTTCCTTTACAACTTCAATAAAACTGTTTTAGCTGAGTTTACGAAGGACGCCCTGCATCTCTACTCCAGTGGCCTGTTTCCAATACGCATCCTGTTCAGATTTTGATCTCATTACCTCCCTTTCAACCCTGCTTCTTTCCTGATACTTCGTATCTCAATCTATGGCTACTGACCTAGTTAGGATAAGATCAAGCTAGAACGCTAAGGCGAGCCGTGGTTCCTCCTCTCCCCTCCCTCAGCCTCTACCACACCTCTGCTACCAAATTTTGGTGACTATTTTTTTTTAACTATTTCTCAAATCTGGATAGTCTATTCCAACCTTTCTTGCCAGAGCTTAGACGCCACGTGAGTTTCCCAAACCTCACCTGCACTACTCAGCAGCCCCTTTATGGCAACTGGTCTTGAGACTCTCCTTGTTTTGGTTATCCTCCACATCGCTGCCAGAGTTAGTTTCCTAAACACGTTAATCTGTTCTTCTCACTCTCCTGCTGGAGAATGTCTGGGGATCCCACGTGCCTCTCTCAAGTACAGCTATGTAACTGCACCTTCAGAATCCGACTCCAGTTCACTGCTCCAGGCTCATCACCTCTCCTACAGCACACCTGCCGGTCTGAACACGTCAAACACCTCACAACTCCCGCTTTCTGCAACAGGCTATCTGACTGAAATATGATTTCGCCCTTTCCCATCTGGAGCCTGGCTACTTGCCGTTAAAGCCCCCGCTCAAATATAAGCTCTTCTGAGAAAGCCTTGTCAGACTCGCCTGGGCAGCCCTGCTCACTGCTCCAGTTCTGGTGCCGCCTTACCCTTTACCACTTTGTAGCCATTAACACGTTGTCCCTGACTTCTTCACGCTGCTTACCTTCCTCACTAGACCCTGAGCTCTTCGAAGAAAGAATTATCATATGCAACTCGGCATCCCCAATACCCATTTGGTTTCTTGCTTAACAAATGTTTGCTGCAAGAATATAAAGAGAGGACGTGGTTAAAAAAATATGACAGAAATAAACAAGAAGAGAATAAAATTGTGGTGAGAACACGTTACATCCTGTCCACAACTGTTAAAGATAACATACCCTAGTAGAAAAGGACGAGAGAGAAGCATACTTTATCAGTGCTCGGAAAAACCTACAATTCCCGCCCATCAACTCATGTCTTTCCACTGTCGACACAGGAATCAAATCCATAAAAAGTGTTAATGCCTGTATTCTTCTCTCTCCGATTTCAGGCTTGTGGGTACCACTTTTTATCCTCTCCCAAGATCAGTTGTCCAAACTTGATCATGGTAACGTCATCAGTGCAGGTATACAAGATGCCCAAAGGCTGGGGACTTCCCTGGTGGTCCAGGGGTTAAGACTCCGTGCTTCCAGTGCAGGGGGCCCGGGTTCGATCCCTGGTTGGGGAACTAGTATCCCACATGCCCTGCAGCGCAGCCGGAAAAAGAAAAAAGATGCCCAAAGGCTCAATGCCTAAATTAAATTTGCCTGTTGCTAGCAGATATCAGGCTTCAGACAGAAGAGTCAAAACCTGGCACTAGAGCTGAACTCAGGTGCAGGAGGCATGCAGATGTGTTAAGAGTGATCATACTTGGGGAGAAAATAAAGAGGTAAGATTATTTAAAGCAATTTTATAAATCCTCTCATCTCATCCTCCATTGTGCAAACACTCTAAGAAAATAGACCTGTTGTCCCTGCTTACCTGTTCTTGCTTCACGACAAGCCAACATATATCATTCAGATTGGGGTAGGCTAACTGCTAAATAAAGCCATCAGCACAGCCTTATTTACCTGGGTTTGTACTTTCTCAGACAAAGAGCAGGGAGCTCATGCACGAAAAAGAGCAGCCAGGACCAGAAATTAACATTCTCTATTGATTGTTGCCAACTGAATTCAAATGGAAGGAATGGCCTTGGCAAAGATGAAGAAAGACCTCAAAAGGCCAATTAGTAGAGACTTGAATCCTAAGGGCTCTCTTTTGGAAGTGGTAGTTTCCCTCAAGTTCTATCACTTTTTTGCCTTACAGAAATTTATTTAGCCACTGGTTTAGCTGGAGCAGCCCATGGGGTAGAGCTCTTCCTTCAGGGTAATCTAGGAGGAAAGGAGGGATAACACAGTTATGAGGAGTAGGTATAATGCCAACTTCCATTCAGTATTTTCTTTGACTTAAATGTCAAGAAAACTTGGCAGTGGGTTAACATACCAAAACCTAAAAGAAAGGCAGTAGGCGTCAAGGAAAGTAATACAGTCTGCCTCTCTGTTCTAAATTCATTTAATTAGCTTTGCATGGGTGTCCATATTTTAAGGAATCCCTTGTATACCCCTACCTGCTGAGATATAGAGAACTAATGAAAGCTGATCAGAAAGGTTATGAGAAAAAAGATGGCACTGAAAATTTAGGGTAGGATCCACAAGCGAAAGAATGATATCATGGTATTTAAGAATGGATTATAGTGTTTAAAAATGGAACGTTGGTTTAAGTCCTGGCTCTACCACTTCCTGTCTATGTGATCTCTGGCATCATGTCTGTATGTCCCAGTTTCTGCAACTATAAAATGTGGATGAAAGTAATTTATTCTACATAAGGTTCTCATGGTGATTAAATAAAATAATAAAAAGCTCTATAATATATGATACAAATGGTATTTTAGTTGTAATAAAATAATAAGAATGCGGAGTTCAAGGTACTTTGTTTACTTCCCGACTTATGAGATAGCTATGTCAACCTCACCAGGAAAGGGGAAATTTTTGGAAAAAGACTTTGTATCAGCTCTCTACTTCCAAACAACTTGAGGAACTTGTTCTGAGGATTCAACTGAATAAAGACATGAGCATGAAAAGCTCAGGGTCCCAGCATAGAAGTCTGGGGAAAACATAAGACAAAGCAATGACGGAGACCGTCATGTCCGGCTACAATGGCTATGGGGCTGACACTGTGGAATTGTGTTCAATTGTGAGCACAATGCAGCTGAGAGGCCTGACTGAGAGACAGGGGCTTTATATCTGGGAGGCCGTACTTCAAACCTGATAGTAATAAAAGAAGTCCTGCCTTGAGTTCATCTTTTTTTCCCTTTTCCCCAAGATGCATAAAAGTGTCCTTGGCTTCAAAACCAGGCCAAGTAAACTGCCCGAACCAGATAGACAAGAAAAAAGAATACAGAGAGAAAACACACATGGACGCCCCATTAGAGAGAAAGGAAGGAAACTGGCTTCTGCTTTTCTCTTAATGGACTGTCAATCCTTCGTTTCCCCAGGTCTTTGAACATACATCCATATGGCGCATGTCAATGCTCTCAATTGCTCTCTGCTTCAGAGCCGAAGATACCTTTTTACAGTCACTGCAGGGAGTATTCTCTGACTAGTAAGCCTGTTCAGTTCTGGAGGGAAAGATCAGCCTCTACAAGGCTAGCCGGCAGGAAGAAGAGTTCCTTTCTGAGTCCCACTGTCCCATCCATCCCTCCTTCTGAAGTCAGAACTGACTCAATCGCAGTCTTTACCGTTATCCGCTCTTGACTGCTAGACTTGTCAAAACAGCATTTTAGAGGTTAATAGATGGTGAATCATACAAACATTCAATGCATATGGCAAAAGAACTCACAAATACCCTATTAGATACAAACATGTGCATGGGAAGGGACAAGTCTTTTGAATAGCCTGTCATTTTCACATCTGCCCAACCAACCTTGTCTTATTAACTAGCCCCCTTAACACGCACTGCTGTTGTTGTTGTTTTCCCTCCAAAAGAATGGTTATGCGCAAAGGGACGTGCATTTAATTGCTACTCAACCTCCCGGGACTTAAGGAAGTAAGTCTAAACCAACCATGTCTAAGCCAACAAAGCATTATCTGCTCTGTGTTCTAACCAGGAACAAGACGTACAACGTCATTACTCTTGCCACCTAAGCACGGTCACACCAGCAAAGTACACACGAGCTTCCCTGACCTGACCAACAAACAGGGCAAGCACCCAAATTCTACGCAAGGCTTCCACTCAGGGCAAGTTCAGCCAAAGTGAACCCTTTACTGCCATCAACGAGATCTCCAAGGAGAACTGGACCAAGTCTCACAAAGGCTGGAATCAAAGCCAGTGCCAAAAAAAAAAAAAAAGGTATGGGAGGGGAAACACTGTGCTCCTCCAGAAATCATTTAACTGGAATTTCTCCTGTTAAGAAGCCCAAGTGAGCCAGTGGACAAGGTTCCTTCCTGGCTTCTGTCCACCCTCCTCCAAGCAGCTCCTCTGAAAGCCCAGGCTTCTCCTGAGGATGCCTTCTTATCTGATTAAAGGGAATATTATGGGAAATATTCAGCCACCCCGGCACTGGCTGTGTGGGTGCGCTGGATAAAATCTGCATGAAAATGCCATCGCAGGTCATTTGTTTAATTTCAATTCTGCACAATGTAAAAATAGAACGAGCTGCCACGAAGGGTTGAGGCTTGACAGCTTCAATGAGAAGAGGCTCCAAGAGCACAAAAACCACACTGCTCTGCTGGGTCGCCTGCTTCCTCCCCCTGACGGAGGAAAAAGGGGAAGAGAAGAAACCTGAAAGCCAGGTACAGCTTTCACGATATTCTGCTCTCTTCCCCCTTTCTTGCACTTCTCCACGTTTTTCCTCTTTACTCCATCTGTTCCCGCTCTCTCCTCGCACTTGGCTTGCTTCCTCTCTCTGTCGCCCCACACGCCTGCCCCTCCTTCATCGTTTCTATGTGTCATTTCTTTTGCTCCTTCCCGGGGACTGGCTCTCCTCACCATGCTCCACACCCTCACCGGGGCTGCCCTTGCCTCCCCGGGCTGCCAGGCTCCCGGGGTCTCATCAACTTTTCTAGGAATTGCTCTCCTATACGCTGTTCCCCTCTTTATCCCCCACCCCTTCCACCAACTCCCAGACACCGAAAATGTTTAGAAAGATGGAATTTCAGAGGTCAGTTCTATCAGATGGCAGATGAGCTTCAGGGGCTGCCTTTTTTCATACTCCCTCATCTGGCCAAATATGTTTATTATTCATGGAGCTCAGCAGCTCCTGGCAGGTGCGCAGGCAGGAGGTACCTCGCTGGTCTTGCGTTCTGGACAAATTAGTTTTTAATTTTGTTAAGTTTTTAAAAATAAATGCCCAAGTTGCCCTCTCCAATTCTGACCCCTGAAGCCCGTAGCCACCTCCACATCAACCTTAGCACAATCCCGGCTCAGAAAGGGAAACTTCTCTTTAACCAGGGGCTCCAGAGCTGCACCAGAAGTCCACATGGGTGCTGAGAGGGCAGACATGCTTCCTGCTTCATTCACCCCCACTGGGGTCTCAGAATGGTCCCACTATCTGACCTAGTTTCAAACCAAAGGGTTAGGCTGTTTCAAGTCTGTTAATACGGCTAATGGAACCAACGCAGCTGAGCTCCTTCTCTATGCCCAGAACGGGCCCCTCGCCTGCGGAGCCATCTTTCTCTGCTACGGTGGATTGCCAGGAACTTCCTCTCTGACGACAGAACTTCACAGTTGCTTTGAGGAAAGCCTATCAGAAAAGCTGGTTAGCGGATCACTAACTCACAGATTCAACGTCAACCCAGTCTGAAAAAGCACTCCTATTTTTATTGCTATCTTCCAGATCTGTACTCGAGTCCAATGCCAGGTGTTCCCCTATCTAAAGAACTTCATTTTCACACACACCAAATGAGGCTTCAGTACATCAGGGGGACCCTCATAACAGCATATCCCATTTCCTAAAACACCCCGCTCTGATGTTAACACTGTTTCCATCCTCCTGCCTTTTATTATTGGCCATGTTCATTCTATAGGCAGATGTGCAATGTGTACCCACAAAGCAGAGTGGGCACAAGGGCATCCCTTAGAAGCCAGAGTCTTGTATACACCAAAATAAAGGGTATATGGAACCCTGACATCTCAAAGATACATGTGGTGTTTCTGCTTTGTGCCTGTTAGGGTTCTGGACCAAGTCAAGGACATGATGATTTTAGTACAATTTGAAGAATACTTATGCCTAGGCAGAAAATGAAATGTGCTTCCCGATGTACCAATCCACAGGTGCAAAAGGGGGAAAGGAGAGGAAGAAAGAAAGGATCCTGATCAGGGTTAAAGGACCATGAAAGTTAAAACAGGGTATAAACCACAGCAGGCACCCCAAGAGAAAGAAAGCACCCTCTTGGCCGGGCAATCGGAATGGGTGATAATTCCTAGCAAAATTGTAAATAGCAGCCCCAAACCACCAACAGCTGAAAACGATGTGCCGCCTGTGTGAAAGCAGCAGACAGTGGAAGCAGAGCAGTGGAAACGCCTCTGGACGGCAGCTGCAGCCCTGGGCTGGTGGTTTCAGTTACAGATGTACACACTACAGATGTGTCTGACCGCAGAGCCCTGAGGGTGGAGTCAACAGTGAGCTGAACTGCAAAGACATCATGTGACTGTGACGGTCCAAAAGCAAAGACAGGAAGGTGGTGGCAGGGACCCCCTTTATTATTTGGTCTCCGTATACAGACGAGATTTCATTCAAGGCCTATCATCCTTGAAAACAACTGAGCAAGAAACCAAATAAGGCACTCACATTTGGTGACGATGGCACATCAGGGTATTATAGTAGCGCCCCAGTTTGGCTAAGTGTTGATCAGTTGCTCGTAATGGTTTCTTTCCACCACTAACACCAAAGCCTGGCCCCAAATCTCCAAAACCTAGCAGCCTTTGAGTGTGGACAGGGGAAACCAGAACTTCCCCATGCCCACTGGAGACCCTGGATCTCCTGAACACCAACGATGCCTCGCAGAGCTCTTGGCCCAAGTTGCAAGTTGAGGACAAGGTCTTCTGAGCAAGTTACAAAGTACATGAGTCTAGGGCAGGGGCCTCAGGCAAACACTGGTGACCTCACTATACACCATCAACGGCAGCCAGTTCAAGTTGCAAGAAGCAGTGAAGGTGGCATGGATAGGGGCATCTGGTATGGGCAAGAGACCTGATCTTCAAGTAAGAAACAAAGGCAGAGGCACCGCTGAATAGGCAGAATAAACATTATCCTCAGCCAGAGCACAAGATTGAATTCCTCACACAAGAGATACACGGTCTATACGCTGCCCTCTAACCTTCTAAATGCCGTTTAATGAAGAAAAAGAGAGAAACGGGTCACGTCAGAACAGTGTGGACACCCTTCTTTGAGTGCACCTGTTCCATAGTGAGCCTCGAGATCAGATTAGGGGCAAAGTGGGACACAAATGCAGCATTTCCAACTTGTTTCCAACATTAGTTTCCTGAGCTCAAAGAGACAGCCCCAGCTGAGAAACTTCCCTCCTGAAAAGCCCCCAGGCAGAGGGCTCTTCATCCATAAGGCATCCTTCTGTAGCTCCAAAAGGTGATGTGCCCACGTGGGCACTGGCAGGGGAGACAGCTCAGCCCTCTGCACTAATGTCTTCGTTCTCACCCAGAGTGGTGGGAGTTTTACATCTGTTGCTGTCATGAAAACATTTTATTATTTTTTTTACAAGTTTTTTTTTTTTTTTTTTTTTTCCTCCTTGGATAAAGCTAGGGATCTTCTAAGTATATATGATGTGCACAATCCTCCCAACCTCTCCCTCTCCAATTCTGGGTGTGTGATGGAGCTGCCTCTCACAGCTGCTCTGTCCACCAGCACTCAGAGCCTGGGAGTACGCTCTCAGCTGTTGGTTCACACAAGGCCTCGGAGCCTAGGCACCTGCTAAGGAACTTCTGGGGGAATGAAGTTTCTCCACGCATAAGGCTAGCTGATGGTTGCAAACAACTTGTTGGGGCTCCATCATCCTCATTCCAATGGCCACACCTTCTCATCCCTTCATCTACTGCGTAAGAGTAACTCCGTTTCTTCTAGAACGGGACTCCATGCATCCCTCGGTCCAAACCAGGAATTCCTCCAATTACTAGACCTCCACCTCCACCCTACAAGGAAATGAGGAGAA
This sequence comes from Lipotes vexillifer, assembly GCF_000442215.2. NCBI lineage: Eukaryota > Metazoa > Chordata > Mammalia > Artiodactyla > Lipotidae > Lipotes > Lipotes vexillifer. The sequence continues at coordinate 557,242 of NW_006789773.1, forward strand.
GCAGAACCTCTCCCTAGTCTTATTAGGTACCAGCAGATAAACCTCATGATGTCTACTTTTTCTTCCAAATCTCGGACTTTCACCATGCGAGGGGAACAGGCACGGACTGATGGGGGTGGCCAGGTGGGGTCAGGGAGGCACTGCCCAGAACAAGGAACGCCAGTGTCCCCAGTTCAAACTTTTGCCAGAAATCTGGAGAGGAGCAGACACAACGCCGTGCCCACAGTCCTGCCCTCACCACCCGCCTGAGCACGTCTCCAGAACTGAATGGACCATGAAGCCAGCTTAGCTATCTCTGGAAACTCATGAAGAAGCAGTCGCTCCCAGGGGTTTCCTGGGGACGCCAAGTCTCAGGCGTGGACACCACAGCCGGGCCACAATCCATGTTAATAGCTTTACTGTGCCCTCCAGTAACTTTGAGGTCGCTCGAAGAAAATTCAGACGAGAACGGCACCCCCGCCCCCCACTATGTTCCCACAGCCTCCAGGTTCCCGGGGATCCCTCAGCCTCTCCGCCAGCATCCAGGTGTGCCCCTCGTGGGGCTCAGGAAGGTCAGGAAGTTCTTACCTGGCTCTGCTGGGAGAGGCACTCATGTGGCCTGGCGGGCCCGGCGCGCCGGTCGGCGGCGTCCAAGGCACTCTGGGCTGCCAGCGACCGCTCAGCACGTCTCCCCGGGAGCCTGGCTCTTTGGACAGGAGAGCCAGTGCCACCTGGGGGAGGAAGGGGAGGGGCGCGGAGCCCGGCTGGGCTGGGGGCCGCGGGGCACCCGGGCGGGCGGGCGGCCGTCTGCGCGGGGGGCGGGGGCGCCGGCGGAGGAAGAGGAACCCCCTCCCCCTCCGCGGGCCGCGAGGCTCCCGCTGGCTCGGCGTCTACGTGTCGCGGCGTCGCCTTCCCGCTTTCTATAAATATATATTTGCCCGCTCCCGGCGCTCCTGCGCCGCTCTCCGAGTCGTCCCCGACTCTACCTCCGTGGCTTCCGCTCCCCTCAGTCTCTCCCTCCTCCCCTCCCCCTCCCTCCGCGGGTGAAGCCGGCCGCCTGCCTGGATATTCCCGGTGTTGCCTCGCTCCAACATTTAGCACTGCAGTGTAACTCGGGGACACGCGACCAGACAGTTCCTTTAAAACCAGACCATCAAATTTAGTGCGGAAACCAAGCCCAGAAGTGCAGCTCCCCGTGGCTGGGAGGAGACGTTAGCCCGTTTGAAAGCCAGATCGCCGCGTTCCACGCAAAGCTATTAGCGAGCAGGCGTGTGAGGAAGGCGAATGGCAGAGATTCGCACGAGTCCACAGGTGACCCGCAGGGTCTCCAGAACGGGGCGGAATCTGGATGGATGGTGTGGAAATCTGGGTACTGCAAAGCAGGACAGGACCTGACGAGTCATCGGGTTCAAAGCCCTCATTTTGCAGCTGAGAAAACAAGCTCAGAGAGGTGCATTGACTGGCTCAGGGTCACACAGCTGGCGAGGGAAGTGGAGACCTTTAGTTAATGCGATTGTCAGGGCATTCATGTTTCCATACCTAAAAAAGAACTGTCTGGGTGCCCAGGGCACCCGTGTCTCAGGGAGGTCACCTGAGCCCAGGAAGAAAACATAATTAGCCAATTTACAGGTTAACACTCCATTCTCACCAGAACCACTTCTAAAGCCAACCCGTCTTCCAGGAAGGCGGTGAGGAAGGAAAAGCACCAAAGGAGCAGCAAAATGCTTAACCCACAAAACAGTGAAATGGCAAATCCTTCTCACTGCCGTCTTCCAGAGACCCAGCTAACAAGATCTGCTTTAAAACCCCCATTTTCCACTTATGTTTTCCACTTTCCTCTCCATCCTGCACATCATTCTGATCACTCTCTGACACAGATATTTATACATTACGCACAAAAGAGCACACATTTTCCCCATCTACTGCTTACGCCTACACTAATACTACCTGGCAGTATTAGCCTATAAATCAAAGGGGCTTTCTCAGTGGAAGACTGGTGAGGGGGTCATAGCATTAATTCCCTTCCCAGAAGATGTTATTATGCCTGGCAGAGTCTTCTCACATATGTCCTTCCCTCGGGCATTTCACGACCTCAATGACAGAGCTCCTCTGGAAGGGCTTCCCAGGGCAATGGTATGTGGTGCCATTCACACCTCCTTCTGGCCAGGTGGGGTCCAATATTTTGGATGCACTCATACACTCTCTTTGGGGAGGTTATGACAGCTATTTCACAAGTATGTGCACCGAGGTAACTCAGAGAAAAATGAAACCTCCCCAGGAGTTATACTGTAAATCGAGAAGGGGTCCTTTTGTCAAATGCCATTAAGAAGGAGGTAGCAGAGTGAGGAAGAGTGAACTCTGAGCAGGTACCCCAGCACCACCCTTGACCAGATTTGTCAGCTTGGACAGTTTACTTAACCTCTCTAAGCCTTAGTTTCCCTAAATGAAAACTGGAGAAAGTAACCAACCTTGCCCCAGGAGTAAATGAGATTCTGAATGCACACTACCTGGAATGTGATACGTCTTAGCTGTTATTCATATTGCTTTTCAGGGCCAGACAGTCCTCTTAGCGACCTCATACTTCCACTTACTAGCTAGGTAGCTCTGACCAAGTTGCTTAATCCCTCCCTGATTCTCTCTTAATCCAAGCTATCTTAATCTCCAAAATGGGGATAATTACATGTCCTTTGTAGGACTGTTAGAGGATTAAATTAAATAATGCATGTCAAACACCTAGCATGGTACCTGATACAATAATGAACGTCCAAGATAATATATTCGTTCCAGCCTCTTCATCTCCAGTTAACCAAATGTGTAATCCTGCGCAAGTTAACTTTTCTAAGCCTCATAGGACAGCAAAGATTCATATAACATGTGCGTATTATCTGGCACCTTTTGAAACTGCTCAAAATTTACTTTTACCTGGAAGCATTCCCACCACATCTCAGTCACTCATGATCTCATGCATTCTTTAGTTATACCACTTTTGTTTCACTGAAATGTGTTTACATTTTTCTCACATCCCCTCATTTATTTAGCAAAACTTTCTTGAGCGCTTATGTGCTGCCAGGCACTGTGCTCTGCTCTGGCATGCATGTATTTCTTTTGAATGATTTTAAATTCCCAGGAGCTGGGAAATCTTTCACCACCTCCTACAGATGTAGCCATAGTCAGAGAGTCATTGAGCTAGAAGGAGACCTAGAGATTATGTTGGTCGACATTCTCATTTTACAGCCAGAGTGAATAATTGATCTATACACATTTTAATGCTAAAGATGGTGGTTTCTTGCCTCCTTAGCCAGGGCTCCTTGAACTATGCAAACTGTTCCATGAACACCAGTTCTTGCCACCTGTTGCATGAACACTAATTCCTTGGAATGTTAATAGGCGGCACTCCAAAAAAGAGTTCTATGGCCAAGTGTGTTTGAGAAATAATGGGTTAAAGAAAGTAAACCAAGTTTTATTTTGTTTGTTTGTTTGTTTTTCCTGACAGACTTTTCAGAACCTTTATTATGTGTATGAGCATTGTGAATTTCCAAGGGATATAGTGCACCTCACTTGTTCAATGCAGTCAATCAGGAAACCCTTTCTCATAAAGCATTTGGGGAACTAGGGATCGAACACCCAGATTTAGGGAACACGATGATGAACACTGGAAATGCGACCAACCAACGTGACTGCTCTGTTTGTGTGACCTCCAGAGAAGAGTCTAGTGTTAACACATCCTGGGCATTTGTCAGTCCCCTTTCGAGGTCTAGGAACTTGTCTTCTAGATGCGATCCTCAGATGAAGGGGGCATGAGTCGCCATGGGTCCCCTCTTCCCTGAGCAACTTGCTTGTCGTGGGGAACGGGACAGACTCATCACAGCTATCAGGACACAGTTCTTCCTTCCCTGCTTTGATTCAGAGCAAGTTTCCAGGCTGCTTGGGCTATAGAGCACAGTGGTTTGAACGTGGGCTTTTGAGCTAGACAGTCCTTAGGCATCAATCCCATCTCTGCTTCTCACTAGCTGTTGGATATTTATTAGGCAAGTTGCTGAGCCTCTTAAGCCTCAGTTCTTTCATTTATGAAATTAGCATAATTATGCTGGATGGAAATATTGCACTCAAACCCCTGGCACAGAGGAAGCACCCCAAAACTCTGGCGGTATTACTAAGAATGACAATGGTGTATGGCAGAGTACTTGTGGCACTTAGTTGTCAACAGATAGCACAGTGATACAGCTGAGTTTTGCTGAACCCCAAAGCTCAGTCCTTCTCTTCCTTCTCCCCCGTCACAGGGTTATGCCAATTACAGTCACCCCCATCAACTACTCTGCTCCCTCAGATCTGGGAGGAAACGAGCGGTAGATACTCTTTGAGCAAACTCAGAAATGAGCTAAAAAGGATATTAATCACTGACATAATAAAAAGCTTCCTTTAATTGAGCAGCTGCTAGACACCAGACACTGAGCTAAGTGATTTCTATTTCTGCTTCTGTTCATTATCTATTTATGTCTCTATCTGTCTGTACTCCTTAACAACCACTTGAAGAGGAAAGCGTCCACCTCCCCCTTGTGAAAATAAAAAAACTGAGGTTCAGAAAGTTTATGGGGCAAGAGGCCAAATTCACCCAAGGGTAAAATGAGTACCAGTTCCCTGTTGCCATTCCAGTCCTTGGGGAGCATAAGTACATTGTGTGTTGATGTGCTGTGGACTAGAACACACGTTGTGGGACGTGGCTGAGCTGGGACGATCTCTCTCTCTCTCTTATGGACGGGGCAGCTGTGGAACAGATGTTAATTAATGCCCAGTTAAGTAAGAAATGGAGCCAAGAAAATTCCTTTCTCAGTTGCTTCCTCCAAGGGCTCATTGACTGGACTCTGCCTGTCAGCCTATTATATGTGAAGGATGCAGGACTCCCATTAGCCTACTGGAGGAAGCTATGCTTATTGTGCTAATCTTCTCACAATGTATGTAAGTTGAGTCATTATGCTGTACACCTCAAGCTTACACAGCACTGTGTGTCAATCATATCTCAGTAAAACTAGAAAAATAAATAAAAGGAACTATGGTGTCAGCGGATCAGAGAAGACATTTTATATAAACAGAGAAATGAAGACATAATTTCTTCCCACCGGTAGCAGGAACCCAGGCATGTGGAACCAGGACAGTGAATTAATGCGTCCTCTTTCCC
>NW_006789773.1:562429-576695 GCF_000442215.2 Lipotes vexillifer
CTTCTTTCCCTTTCACTCTCACGCACAGTATACTTTCAGACTCCTCCACCCCCACCTCATCCTTCATCCGTGGCAAGAAAGCCATGCCCAGGGTGAACATGTGACTCCTTCCAGACTAAATCTTCCTAATAACCCGTAGTTCACTCTTCCCAGTCTGTTCCTCATGGAGTCCAGTCAAAGCACCAGACACCCTTCAGCTGCATCCTCAGCTGAGAAAAGGACTGATTCTGCCTCTTCCAGGAGGTCAGAACCCTAAAGGCAGCCATGGCTGGCTCCAACTCCTGGCAGAAAACATAACCAGGCTATTTTTTTTTCAAGGGGATTTGGAAAGAAACCAAGCTAATAAGAGAGAAAAGGCACGAGAAGAGAGAACAACTTTGCTATTTCTTCAGGCAAAATATAACAAGAAGCTTCCGTGATAAAAATTGCACCTGCATGGCTGAGACTGGAGGGTACAGAACCTCCCAAAGTCCACGTTCTCTCACCAGAGAATTCTACTGTGTCTGTAGTTCTCAGAAACACCTGCTGTGTGGCTATGTGGGCTGCATGTATTAAGGGGCTGGGGCGCAGGATGGGCATAACCCTAACATAATAACTACTACAGCGCATCAGATCTTGTGCTGAATGCTCGTAGTATAAGATTTGCTGGGCTTCCCTGGTGGCGCAATGGTTAAGAATCCGCCTGCCAAAGGGGACACGGATTCGAGCCCTGGTCTGGGAAGATCCCACAGGCCGCGGAGCAATTAAGTCCGTGCACCACAACTACTGAGCCTGCTCTCTAGAGCCCGCGAGCCACAACTACCGAGCCTGAGCTCTAGAGCCCACGAGCCACAACTACTGAGCCGGCGTGCCTACAGCCCATGCTCCACAAGAGAAGCCACCACAATGAGAAGCCCACACACAGCAATGAAGAGTAGCCCCTGCTCGCTGCAACTAGAGAAATGAAGCCCACGCACAGCAATGAAGACCCAACAGCAGCCATAAATAAATAAATAAATAAATAAATAAATAAATAAATTTATATATTATATATTTATATATATAATATATATTTATATTTATATATAATATATAATATATTTATATTATATTATATATTATATATTTTACATATATATAATATATATATTAAATATATATATTTAATTTATAAATAAATAAATTTATATATTATAATAAATAAATTTATATATTAAAAAAAGATTTGCTGCCATCCTTATTGTAGTCCTATGAAGTTACTTTCATTATCCCCACTTTATAGAAGAGAACGCTGAGTTTATCAAAGGTTAAGCAACTTGGCCAAAGCCACGCGGTATTTGATGTGGGAATCTAATTCTGTATCTGTGGCAAATAATCATCTCAGCTACCTCATATTTCAAAGATGTTCTTCCTGGATAGCGAACAACCTTGTGAGGTCCGTCAAACACTTCTCCCAGTGTGCACAGCGAGGAAACTGAGGCTCAGAGCGTGGAAGGAAGACTATTGAATTCAAACAGGTAGAAAACGACACAGTTGGGTCTTGAATTTTAGGCTTATTCTGCCACTGAGTCACGCTAGCAAACAGAGACTTTCCAGGTTTGGGGATCCTGATGCCCCAAGAATCTGAAAACATGTCACTCCTTGAACAATGCCCCTGCTAATATTCCCACGGCCAAGCCAGTCACCGTGAACAACAAATGCTAGAGGGGGAAAAAAAGCCACAGAAGAATCCCTGGGATTTCCAGTCACTGGGCAGGAGGTTCCGGGAGCCGGATCTTCTTTGTTTCTGTCTCTCACGGACCTTCAGGCCAAATGTTCAGTTTTTCCTGTGTAGACAAACATATGAAACGTTAATGATCACAACAATAAAAGCATACCCTCTTACAAATTTCAGGCACTGTTAAAAGGGATTTACATTTTATTTACTCATTGAATCTGGAGTCATGCTATGATGTAGGGACGTTGTTATCTCCATTTTGTAGATGGGGAAAATAAGGCACAGAGAGGTGAGGGAACTTGCCCAATTGCAAACACTGCTAGGAAGGATAGAGATGGGATTTAAACCCAGGGAGGCTGGTGCCAGCTTCCAAGTGCAAAAGAGCTAGTGGCTATCCAGGATATCATTAGCTGCTCTGATGAGGTCCTCTGGGCACCAGTTTACTGGAATAGATAAGGGAGACCCTGGGGGTAAATGCCTGCATCTGAGGGAGAGATGCTCTGGGACCATCTTTCCCCCTCCTGCAGGCTGGTCTCTGCCCACAGGCAGTAGGCTAATTCCTCTGCCCATCTCCCTGCCAGAGTCACCACCTGCCCCTTGTCAGCCCAGCACAAAGGGAAGCCAGATTGGCTGGGTGTGGGGTAGCGGTGCCTCTCCCTCCTCTTGCCAAGCAGGGGACTTCTCTTCCCCTCCCCCTTCTCCTGGGAGTGCTCATCTGGCCTAGATCACCAGCTGATGTGTGCTTAGTAAAGCCTGCTTTCAAGTGAGGGCAATGGGATTCAGTTCCCGGAACCATGTCTGTTAATCCAATCGGGGGCATTTTCCCTGACTGTGAACACCCCGCAATCCTGCAAGATCTACTGCTTTGAAACACAGCACCACCGGGAGTGCAGCCGCAGAGGGGGATCGGGCATCTAGGCCTCTCTTCGTGGGCACATTTGACCTCAGGGATTTTAGGATGACTTCCTCCACCCTCCCTTTCCCCACTGGGTGTTGTGACACATTGTTGAGAAATAGAGGCAAAAGGATATGGGTGGGGTATGGAAGAGTGGCAGCCTGAGGTGGTGGGTAAATCAGAGCTCAGGAAGCCCAAACTCAAGTCCGAAGTTCTCTGGAAACAAGCTGTTTGAACTTGGGAAAATAATTTCTCTTCTTCAGGCCTCACTTTTCTCACCTAGAAAATGGGAGAGTGGGATTAGATAGACCCTGTGAGATTCCTTCCATGTTATGTGAAATGGAAAGACTCCTCTAAGGGGCACTTTTTTAAGGAGACGATGGGAAAGGTTGCTCTCCATCCCACAGCTCCTTCTCCCAGGGCATCTCCTAAAACACAGAACTCCTGTCCTCCAGGACTCCACCATCGACAGGACACGGTAGGCGCTGGGCAGGCTGCTGGGCCAAAGTCCCTATTCCTGGAGGAGGGACTACAGGGCTTCACTTTGACTCCAAGCAGCAAGCGCTCGGAGTCTGGGTTCTAAGAGATATCCTGTCCCAGGCTCCCTGATCCTCTCAGCTGAGCCTCCTTGGCTGCCAATCTTAGAGTTAGGTCTTTATTTGCCTTCTAACTTTGCTTTCCTCTTCTGATCAATACAAAGAAAAAAACCTGATGGGCCCTTACGGGTACAGGCAATGAGCTAATCAGAAATCTGGTTAATAAGCTTTGCAACGCGAAGTGTCTCACGGAGAAAATCTATCAGGCTCCTCAGCCACGTCAGGCTCTCTCCCTGACAGGCAGTGGCTACTGAGGACTTAGATGCTTTATTTTTAAAAGGCTTTTTCTGGCTCTAATTTCCTCTACTCTGAAAGAAATGAGACGAGGCTAAAAAGAAAACCAAGTCAGAGCAAGTGAGGGAAAAGCTGAATTAGGAAACCAACATGGTATCTTGGGGTGTACTATAAATCTCAGGGGTGGGTGCTGAGTCTTGATTGGATGGCTTCGAACCACACTAAGTATGGCACCAAATACCTACGAGCAATCAATAAAGGCTTTTAGTACTGAGGACTGGTGATGAAATGCCCTGTCCTTTGTCAAAGTCCCATCACTCATTCTGTGTCCCCAGGTGTTTCGCCTAATGGCAGGGGCCACCAGAACTGGAGTTTGGCTGCAGGACATTGCAAACGAAGAGTCTAGGACCCAGTAGTTAAGTCTTCTGCCACAGAGGCGGCCTGTGCTTGGGGATAGATATGGCAGCAGACAGAGAGAAAAGGCCATCCAGACAGATGGCACACGACATCTGGAGGGGATGGTGACAGGCACTAGGCAGCGATCCAGGCAGGGAGGTCCCCAGACGGGAGATGCTCTGAAAGGAGAACAGTGACAGCAGCAGGAAGGTCTGTGGGGCGCCCAGCTTCTGGGTCCCATTCCAGAAAGGGCTACAGAGGAGAAAAAAGGGTCCTAGCCTAGAAAAGCTGGGTACTGGGAAGCTTACAAAGTCAGGACCATTTACAGATGAGAAAACTGAAGACCAAGGTTACATCACCAGCACGTGGCAGAGCTGGGATGCAAACTCAGGACCCAGATCCTGGAGGCTTCACCCCTCTACCACTGACTCCCAGAGCAAGGCTGGGGCTCTGTGTTTAGGCAGCTTAGGGGCCTGACGGGGGAGCGTGGGAGGTCATTACAGAGCCCATCCTGCAAAATGTTTACCGAATAATAAACCATTACGTAAAGAGCCTCTCCTGAGGGTCCTAACGGGATACTACAGGCTCAGAAGGCACACGATAAGAACCAGGAAGTGAAACCTCAATTCAGTGAAGAGACACTAAGGAGAGCCTCTAGTCACTCTAATTCCAGGGTCCAGGCTCAGACAGTTTCATCCCAGAGTGCCGAAATAAAGTACCAAATGCAACCTTAGACCCAGAGTCAATGATTCTGAGAAATCGTAGGAAAGTGAAGGACAAAATCCCTGAGCTAAATTGTAGTTTCCAGAAAAGTGGAGATCGGAGAATCTCTAATGAGGTGCTAGGAGAGATGATTAAATACATAACTTAATGCTAGCAAAGGAGGGTCAACCTAGAGTCCCTAGGAACCAGTCACGCCAACAAAAGTTAACTTACCATTTGGATAGACTTACTATGGAAGTCAAAATATGCTTGTTAATCCTTGTGTATATCTTTCATTCAACAAACATTAATTGAGAATCTGCCACGTGGGATAACATTAATTAACAAGACAATTAAACATCTTTTTGTGCACTCCTATATTCATCGCGGCACTGTTTACAATAGCCAAGATATGGAAACATAGCTGGATGAACGGGTAAAGGAGATGTGGTGTATATATATACAATGGAACATTACTCGGCCACAGAAAAGATGAAACCTTGCCATTTGTGACGACATGGATGGACCTTGAGGGCATTAGGCTAAGTGAAGTAAGTCAGACGGAGAAAAACAAATACTATTTCACTCACATGTGGAATCTAAAAAACAAAACAAATGAACAAACAAAACACCACATAACCAGACTCATAGGTACAGAGAAAAGGTGGTGGTTACCAGAGGGAAGGGGGCTGGGGAGTGGGCAAAATGGGTGAAGGGGATCAAGAGGTATAGACTTCCAGTTGTAAAATAAATAAGTCATTGGGGTGTAATGAACAGCATGGGGGGGTTAGTCAATAACATTGTATTAACTTTGTATGGTGACAGTTGATAGCTAGACTTACTGTGTGATCATTCTGCAATGTATATAAATGTTGAGTCACTAATATAATAATGTATGTTAATTATACTTCAATTAAAAAATCTTTTCTCTCACTGAGTCTCCTGGGAAGAGTCAGAAAACAAACACGTAAACAAACAAAATTTCAAATAAGGGTAAGTGCTAAGAAGAAAATTAAGCACAGCCATGGACTAGAGAATGATTGTGAGTGAATTCTTAGCTGGCTAATGATTATTAGCCAGAACGATGGGGAAGCTTCTCTAACGGTATTTGAGCTGAGGCTGGGGTGATGAGAAGGGGTCGCATGTGTGGAGATCTGGGAAGAGGAAACAGTAGGTGCAAAGTTCCAGATACTTGAGTGAGTTTGGCATGTTTCAGAAACCCAAAGAAGGCCACCGTGTCTGACCTACAGCGAGGGAAGGGGACGTTGCCCCAGGTGAGCAGGGATTCGGGCAGCTTGGCAAAGCTTTGTAGACTGTAGTCAGGAATTCAGGTTTTGTCCTCAGTGAAATGGGAAGCAGGAGAATGACATGATTGAAATTACTTTTAAGAGATGGCTCTGGCTGCTCTGTGGAGAGCTGTTTGGAAGTAGAGCAGAGTGGACACAGGAAACCAGTGAGAGACCCAATGGGTTTGTTTAGGAGAGAGAAGTTGGTGGCTTGACCAGGGGTGGTCCCAATAGAGAAGGTGCAGTGGGTCAGATTCAGGGTGTATTTTAGAGAGATAGATAATACCTTCAGCTTTTGAGCAAATACAATTTTTTAAATTATTTTTTATTTTTTTTGAATTTACCATCTTAACCATTTTTTTAAAATTTTATTTATTTATTTGTTTATTTTTGGCTGTGTTGGGTCTTCGTTTCTGTGCGTGGGCTTTCTCTAGTTGCGGCGAGCAGGGGCCACTCTTCATTGCGGTGCGTAGGCCTCTCACTGTCGCGGCCTCTCTTGTTGCGGAGCACAAGCTCCAGACGCGCAGGCTCAGTAGTTGTGGCTCACGGGCCTAGTTGCTCCGCGGCATGTGGGATCTCCCCAGACCAGGGCTCGAACCCGTGTCCCCTGCATTGGCAGGCAGATTCTCAACCACTGTGCCACCAGGGAAGCCCCCACAAATTTATTTTTAATTTTTATATTTATTTTTTTAATGAGCTGGAGCTCCCTTGGGCAGAATTCTGAAGGAGTGCTACTAGATTTTGGCCTCGGCCTTCTCCTGTTTGTCAGTACCACGCACCCCCCTTTAGGGTTATGACCTGCACAGTAGCTTCCAGTACGGTGTCTCCCTCATGGCCATCCCAGTAACAGACCTAACCTGGCTCCCGTATTTGTGAACTGCACCTCTGATGGGATACAACACACTTGCACTGCAGCCAACCTCTAACCAGCTCTGGCCAGGGTGATGGGGGGTTAGGCAGCAGTGTATAATGTATAGCGTATAATGGCTGTTGCAGAGGGGAATCCAGTACTGGGTGAGAATTTATGAGTCTCTGGCCCGTTTTACCATGTTTACAGTCTAACTGGGTTTCTCGATCATTCCCACGGTTTCTAAGTTACAGATTTGGTTGGCCTCCTTCTTCCTAGACTGTGTACCATTTACATACAGTCTTTTGTTTTTTCCTGCACCACCCACAAAAGCAGCCTGGATGCATGTGGCTCTTTCATTAACTGGGCACAGAAAGTTTGGCTATCGCTAGGCCCACAAAGAGTGGAGCCAGTTGCTATAGTGAGAAAAAGGGCTTCCGGAGGATCTGAGGTGTTCCTTTTCCTCTCAATATGCCCGTGAAAGAGAGTTCTAACAGGGGGGAAAAAAACTTTTATGAAGTTCAAAGATTATATAAATGACCAGTCTTACGCCAAGAGACTAACTTCTGATTTCGCTGGAGTTGCAATTACGGAGTCTACACTAGAAGCCTATTTCTCTTGCTAAGAATCTGGCATCTTTTATTACCCATCCCCCCGAAAAAAGGAGCAGTTTACTCTGGAGACAGAGAATCAGGTAGGATAATAATCCCAGCAGACAAATGGGAAGAGACAGCAGTAGTAAATATTCCTGCTAAAAGAGCATAAAGGAAGTAAAAGCTTGGAGCAACTTGGGAGCACCAACTGCTTAATAATAAAGGCAATGATTCCTTGGCCAGACTGCAAACACAGTTTTTAGTTATAGGTGTCAAAACCCGAGTGTCAGGCCCTTGCTTTATTACTGTCATTTAGTAAGCTGTTGGTGTCTACTCCCAACACAGACATTTTTCTCTGATACCAGAAACACAAGGCTTTTTCTCTCTGAATTCCCAAAGTCTCCCAATCCTGAGGCCCGTTTCCTTCTCAATTTTCTCCTAACCCAAGATTGCCTGGTTCTTTTGCTACAAAGAGAAAGGAAACTTGCTTTCCAGAAAGGCTTAGATGATTGCATCTGTGTTCATTGAACTGTTAAGCCCTAGTCTGTCTGAGGGCTGGGGTGGGATATACAGTTACAAAAATGAGGATAGTAAACAAAAGCTATTTTCTTTTTAATTAATTCCATTTATTTGTCAATAGTAAAAACAGCAACTGTTTTCTTTTTAACTCAATTCCATTTGTTGATCACAAGTCTCAAGAGTTATAAGAAGTGAGACAGCTCCCTCAAGGAATTTGCAATCCAGGAAGAAGGCTGAGGTAAGCACAGCATCATAGTATTATTTATTTTTAATTGGGGCATAGCTGTTTTACAATGTTGTGTTAGTTTCTACTGTACAGCGTAGTGGAGTTCCCTGTGTTATACAGCAGGTTCTCATTAGTTATCTATTTTATACCTATTAATGTACATATTGCACAGGATTATAGTATTGTAAGTAGGAAGTACATGGAATGAAAATAAGTGATCCTATGGGCTATAGGATGGTAGCATGTGAGGTGAGTCTTAAGAGTTGGGATGGAGGTAGGGATTAGTACAAGGACGCTGAGGGAAATGAACCAGGCCTGGACGAGAAGAGAAATTGTCTTAGCTCTAGAGCTATTAAGGACAGCTGGGCAGTCCTAGGCCCATGGCTATGGATGAAGAAAACTTAGGTGTAATTCAGAAAAGGATTGATACCAGGAAAGTCTTCTCTTTCCTGGACACAGAAATGTGAAATTCCAGGTGGCCAGGTAAGAATATTGAGAAAAAGGAAGCTTCACTATGATTCTAGGAGATCTGAGTGATGCTTCCTGGGAATAACTAGAGTTATAGGAATTAGAATCCCATTCACCAGGTGAGAGGGCTGGCAAGCATGGTAGGAGTCCCTGTCAGGTGGGCAGGGTTTAGGGCCAACATTCTAATCTTGAAGAGAGTATGGAGAATTATGCAGGGTAACAGATAGACTTTAGAAAGGGGAGTAAGGTCCAAAGCAAGAGCCCAATTTGGGGACCTGAATCAAATTGCGGAATCCAAGGGGCTATTCCTCAGAGGTGTCCTAGCATCCGAACTCAGCCCGATCACATCAGATACTCATTTCTGTGTAGCAATATGACTCAATGCCAAGCCACACCAGATGGTAAAGCTGAGGTGCTGACATTTTTTCTTCCCTGAGCAGGCACTAGGGCTCGTATATCTGCGGGCAATGCCCTGTGTGTGTAGTGTCAGAGATGAGAACAGCAGGGGAAGGGAGACAAGGCAAACTTCTTTCTCTTCTGGCTATGTCTGACTGTGTGCTCCAAGGGGTTCCTGCTACAGGACAGCAACGCCTGGTTAGGATACATTATTTGAGACATTATCAGCCTCACAAGAGCGAAGAGATAAGAAGCAAGCAAGAAAGAAAAAATGAGAGAGAGGTCAAGGCTGACCTATCAGAGGGTGAACACTGGTTGTAGTAGTGGTGCCAAGAGACTGAGCTTTGGGCCAGACTTGAGGGGCGGAATGGAAGTCTGGGACTCCACCATACACTGAAGCCCTCAAAGGAGAGCAAGGAGCGTACAAGGGGTGGGGCAAGGTCACCAACATGGTCCCAAATTGGCTGCACCCCTTCATTACTGGCAAAAGCAAAAGCAAATCTTCTCTGCAAGAAAACTTCTCCAATCCCCAATTTAAGCCCTCAGATGTTCCATCTATTATAACAAACAATGAGCTCACAAGGATCACTAGATATAGAATGCAAGCCACTGTTACTGAGAGTTGGTGGAAATAACGTACAATGAATTTAACACCTTATGGATTACAGATATGAGATCCGTCAAATATAGAACATAGAACAGCTATGCAAACACAAGGATGATCAAACCCACAAGAGACTTTTGAGAGTAAAAAAATGTATTTGTGGGAAAAAATGAAACTGTAAGAAATTAACATTGTAATTGTTGCTATAGAAATATTAATGAGTTAATTAGCAGATTAGACACAGCTAAAGACAGAATTAATGATTCGACAGTTATACCTGGACAAATTACCCAGAATGCAATGCAGAGAAGGGGATAAAAAAATATGAAACAGACATTAAGAGACTTGGGAAGTGTAATTACACATCTACTCAGAGTACCAGAAAGAGAGAGTAGATGAAGTGGAGAAGAGAATTACTTAAAGTGATATTGACTACAAATTTTCACAACTTGTAAAAAATATGGATTTACAGATTCAAAAAGAGCAGCCTATGCCTAGTAAGTCAACAGTTAAAAATCCAGGCAGAACATCAAAGACAAAGACAAGATCTTAAAATCATCCAGAGAGTGAGTGGAGCTGAGGAATTCGTGTAGAAGTCAGAGTGGAGGCAGGTATGAATGGGCTGAGAGGTGAAATCCAGCAAAAGAAACACAGCTGCCAAAGTTGTTAAGTCCACTGGCAAGTTCAGCCTGGCCTTAGAATTGAGCAGAAATGGTCAGTGTGAATACTGGCCACAGGGCTGTTACCTTTGTGTGGTTCTGTAAAGTTCAGGACATTGTAGTAGGCAAAAGGACTAATTTTCTTATCTCTTAGGAAGAGAAGCCAATCATCCTTGACTGCTACATAATGCACCAGTAACCCCTGGAAAGAAAAATTTATAGAATGTCAATGTCATGCTTTGCATCCTTTTCCAGCCAATTGCCAGAGTTTCCTCACATCTTCATCAACAACAGAGAGAGCTAGGTCAAGCATGGGCTTCCATCCATCACTATGGAGATCCTCAAGTGAATGGTGGCTCATCTTGATGTCAGAAAACCAACCATGCAGAGACAGCTGGTCCCAGACAGGTGAACAATGAATTATCCAACATGTCCTTGACACATTTGACCACTGGGATGAAATTTTCAGAGCAGGAAAAAACCAAATAGTGGCACAGCAGAAAGCAGAGGAGGTCAGATTTGTGATAGAAAAGACTAAGAAATAAACAAGGCAGTGTCAACAAAATTCAATTAACAATCAAGTTAAGAAGAAAAAAGGGAATTTTATTCAGGCCAAACTGAGGATTATAACCTAGGAGACAGACTCTCAGAAAGCTCTGAGAACTGTTCTGCCTGTTAGAAGTTAAAGGCACAGCCATACACATTTTTGAGACAAAGGATCGCACATCAGAATGACATAATGACATTTTACATAAAGTTCACCAAAGGTGCATAGTCCAGGTAAGCACATACAAAGCGAGCAGCAAGTCACCGTGATTCCCTATAGAGCTGGGAAAAAACACTAGTCGTTTAAGAAAGTACATTGCTAGCATCAGAAGAAAACAAAAAAATTGATCTTTGCAGTCAAGCAGACATTCCCATCTTTGAGGCGGTCTGGCTAATGTGTGTCATGTAGATGAGCACGACATTTTACAGAGGGAGAGAGGAGACCCAAATAGACACAGAAAGAATTTTATGCTTTCATTTTCTTGTCCTGCCTTAAAATATAAATTTTTTTTTCACCAGCAGGTATCATATCTGCCAAGGATGACTTCAAAGCAGCTGAATTGGGCAACAGTCTGAGCTGCACAGGCTGGAAGTTCAGAGGACATTGTGCACCTGCTTTTTTGCTTTTGAAACATTAGCTGCCTGCCTACCTCAGTGAGGTCTGTTCTAATCACAACTCCTACAGGTGACCAGGCCACAGCTCCATGCTTAACATAGCCTTCCTCCTGCCTTTTCCCCACCAAATCATTGTGAAATTTCATGACTGACTTAAAATAAAGGGGGAAAATTATTTTAAGATCTCAGAGGAAAAAAAAAAAACACCCATAAGGAAAAAGAACAGGCTACCTTGAAGAAATAATAATTAGAATGACAGAGCAACTCCCCAGCAGCAGCACTGGAAAAGCCAAGAGACAGCAAAACAATAACATCAAAGTGTTGTTAGAAAAAATATTTTCAACCTAAAGTGGTATACTCAGCTAAATTATCTTTCAAAACTATAAATAACAAATGAGAAGGTTTAGATGAAGAAAACTGCTGTAATAAAACTTCTGAACGGTATATTCCAGGAAAAGGAAATATGATTCCAGAAGGACAACCTGAAATACAAAAAGAAATGGTAATAAAGCAGGGGAAATATGCCAAACTACCATAAAAACAGAAAAGAAGCAGAGGGGACAAGAAAGGATTTACATAGACAGTAGCTAGAAGAGTGTTGCAAATAGAGTGAGACCAAAAAAAAAAAAAAAAAAAGCAGAGATAAGAAAATCTGAGGAATGTTGAAGACATGACAGATCTTTGTAAGAGCTTGCAAGAGACATCCTCTTGCTCTTTTTTTGTTTTTTTTGTTTTTTTGCGGTACGCGGGCCTCTCACTGTTGTGGCCTCTCCCGTTGCGGAGCACAGGCTCCGGACGCACAGGCTCAGCGGCCATGGCTCACGGGCCCAGCCGCTCCGCAGCACGTGGGATCTTCCCGGACCGGGGCACGAACCCGTGTCCCCTGCATCGGCAGGCAGACTCTCAGCCACTGCACCACCAGAGAAGCCCTCTCTTTCTTTTTTTTTTTTTTTTAAACATCTTTATTGGAGTATAATTGCTTTAGAATGGTGTATTAGTTTCTGCTGTATAACAGTGAATCAGCTATACGTATACATATATCCCCATATCTCCTCCCTCTTGAGACACGTCCTTTCTTCTTTCATTATTATCACTAGTGCGGGTCTTAAGTAGATGCCTTCAGGACTTCTCTGCTACTCCTTCCCTTCCCTCTTCTGCCTCCTTCCCAGGAGCGGGTCTGGTTGGTTAGGTTCCAGATAAAACCTTGCTTGCTGGGGTCTTTTGCTTCCGGTTAGTCACTGCATGAGGCTGAAGTAGGGAAGTCGGGGCCAGCAGCTCTTTCTTAGAAGCAGCCTCTATGTTGGTCTTTCTTTGACTGGTTGTCACTTTTATGCAACGGTAGTAAGTTTCCTCAAATACTCTTCACCCAGGTGACAGCCAGGTAAACCTAGAGCTCCAACAACAGCCCAAATCAATTCAATCCTAAGCTGTTCAGGACTTTTTTTTTTTTTTTTTTTTTTTTTTTTTTAACAACTGTTGCTCTCTGGTTCCACCTGCTATAATGTGTAGGCTTGTATTGCCCATCTTAAGGGTAAGATCTGTGGGTCAGGCATAGGACAGAGGGAAGCAGGGTAGGAGGATAGTGAATAGAGCAAAACCCTCATAATCTGTTTTAGACTGGCATTCATGCTATTGAGGCCTAACTAGCATGGGAAAAAAGGACTCTTATTTTATCCAGCAAAGGACATTGGAATTCTATGCCCCCACGGGGAAGATCACCTGTGATCTAGGATTTGGGCATTTAGGGGTCCCTTGTCTATGGCACCTACTTACACTAAGAATTCTAACTATTCACTGAGACCATTGTAGTTTAAAGGAAGCTTTAAAAGACAGCTTTATTGAGGTATCATTGACATAAATAAACCATATACATTTAAAATATACCTTTGAAAATTCTGATATATGATAATATATACATGGAAACTTAATCCACCATAAACGAAGTGAACTTATCCATCACCTTCAAAAGTTTCCTTGAGCCCCTTTGTAATCCTTTCCTCCCATCCCGTCCTATGTCCCCCTCCAACTCCATCTCCAGACAACCACGGATCTGCTTCTGTCACTAGAGATTAGTTTCCATTTTCCAGAATTTTATATCAAAGGAATCATATATACTTACTCTTCTTTTGTCTGGCTTCTTTCATCCTACATAATTATTTTGAGATTCATCCATGCTTTTGTGTACACCAATAATTCGACATCTTTGTTCCCAACTAGTATTCTATTATATAAACATACCACCCTTTGTTTATCTGTTGACCAATTGATGTTCATTTGGGGTTGTTTCCAGTTTGGGGCTATTACAGATAAAGCTACTCTGAGTACTTATTTAAAAGTCTTTGAATGGACAAAAACATTTACCCATTTCTCTTGAGTAAACACATAGGAATGGAAGGCCTGTATCATATAATAGATGTAAGTTTAACTGCTTTGGAAGCTGCTAAACTATTTTCTAAAATGGTGAGAGTTCTCCTTCACATCTTCATCAACACTTGGTGTGGTAAGTCTCTTACATTTCAGCCATTCTTAAAGGTGTGTAGTGATCTCTCATTGTGGTTTTTTTTTTTTTTTTTTTTTTTTTTTTTTTTTTTGTTTTTTTTTTTTTTTTTCTTGCGTTATGCGGGCCTCTCACTGTCGTGGCCTCTCCCATTTGCGGAGCACAGGCTCCGGACGCGCAGGCTCAGCGGCCATGGCTCACGGGCCCAGCCGCTCCGCGGCATGTGGGATCTTCCCGAAACGGGGCACGAACCCGCGTCTTCTGCATCGGCAGGCGGACTCTCAAGCACTGCGCCACCAGGGAAGCCCTCATTGTGGTTTTGATTCGATTTCCCTAATGACTAGTGATTTGGCACATTTTTTCATGTGTGTATTTGTCAGATATATATCTTCTTTGATGTGGTGTCTGTTCAGATCTTTAGCTCATTTTTAAATTGGGTTGTTTGCTTTTATATTATTGAGGTTTTTTTTTTTTTTTTTTTTTTTTTTTGG
>NW_006789773.1:576734-580217 GCF_000442215.2 Lipotes vexillifer
TACGTAGGCCTCTCACTGTTGTGGCCTCTCCCGTTGTTGAGCACAGGCTCCAGACGCGCAGGCTCAGCGGCCATGGCTCACGGGGCCAGCCGCTCCGCGGCATGTGGGATCTTCCCAGACCAGGGCACGAACCCGTGTCCCCTACATCGGCAGGCGGACTCTCAACCACTGCACCACCAGGGAAGCCCTATTATTGAGTTTTAAGATACTACTATTGACTGAATTTTGTCTCCCCCCAAATTCATATGTTGAAGCACTAACCCCTACTTGATTGTATTTGAAGACAGGAGTTTTAGAGGTTAATTAAGGTTAAATGAGGTCATAAGGTTGGAGTCCTAAGAATTAGTGGCCTTACAAGAAGAGAATGCATGTGCATGCCATTTGAGGACATAGCAAGCAGGTTGCCGTCTGCAAGCCAGAAATAGAGTCCTCACCAGAACTCAACCCTGCTGGCATTCTGATCTCAGATTACCAGCCTCCAGAACTGTGAGAAAATAAATTTCTGTTGGTTAAGCCACCCAGTCTATGGGATTTTGTTATGGAAGCCCAAGCAGACTAAGACAGATAACATATATCTGATTTACAAGGATATGTAGACATAGATATATACATACACACATGTATATAACATATGTATATTTTCTTGGTACAAGCCCTTTATGAGATATATGCATTGCAAATACTTTCTCCCAGTCTGGGGCTTTTCTTGCCATTTTTAAAACTGTTTTTAAAAGAGCAGATGTTTTTAATTTTGATAGAGTTCAATTTATTAATTCTTTCCTTTTTGGATCATGCTTTGTGTGTCAAATATAAGAAATCATCGCCTAACTCAGGGTCACAAAGATTCTCTCCTGTGTTTTCCCTTAGAAGTTTTATAGGTTTATGTTTTACGTTTAGGTCTATGATTCATTTTGAGTTAATATTTGTGTATGCTGCAAAGTATGAATCAAAGTCTGCTGGCACTTTGATTGAGATTTCATTGAATATATACATCACTTGGGGAGAATTAACATTTTAGCAACAATGTGTATTCTGAAACTTGAACACAGTATGTCTCTCTATTTACTTAGGTATTTATGTTCTCTCACTGATGTTCTCATTGTGCAGGTCTTATACATCTTTTGCCAGATTTAGCCTTCTGTATTTCATTTTTTGAATGTTAATTGTAAATGATTTTTTAAATTATTTCAGTTCCCAATTATTCATTACTAGTAAACAGAAATACAATTTTTAAAATATTAATCTTGTATCCTGCAAACTTGCTTAATTCACTTACTAGTTCTAACAGCTTTTTTTGGTAAATTCCAACAGATTTTCTACCCAGACAATCATGGTATCTGTGAATAAAGACAGTTTTATTTCTTCCTTTCCAACCTAGATGCTTCTTTTTTTCTCTGTGCTTCAAGAAACTTTTGATCACACTTAGTACAACTCATAATTGTACAGATGCAACTAAAGCCCAGAGAGGTGATATTTCAAGTCTCCTTGTACGGCATCTAAAAGACAAAAATGAGATTCTAACAAAAGCAACAGAACCTGCCAAAAGGAACACTTCTAGGCTGGTATGTACTGTCATAATAATAGTATGCGACAAGCAATCTCAAAACCTCAGTAGCATACAGCAATACTCATTTATGTAGCTCGTGAATCTGCGGGGTTTACCTGATCTAGGTTAAGCATCTGCTACAGGTTGGCTAGGTCACTCTACCCTGTCTGGGCTCACTCTCAGGCATGGTGCTGGCTGGCTGGTGGCTGATCTAGGGCACAGTTGGAATGACTGGGGTGAATAAACTGTTCGACATGTCTCTCACCCTGTATCAAGCTAGCCAGGTATAATCTTCTCATGGTAATGACAGAAGGCAAGAGTAATAAACGGAAATACACAAACCTTTTTTCAAGACTGTGAACTTTTTGCTAACATCCCACTGATCAAAGCCATGGCCAAAGCCACAGAGTGGGAGGACCCTATGAAGTTACAAGACAAAGGACACGGGTATAGGGAGGCATGAAGAATAGGAGTCATTAATGGTTAGAACCAAGGGATTAGTACAGATGATAGCAAGGAAATACCATAAATCTTGGCTCTGAAGCAATTACATTTGCATTTTACCTTCTTTGGTAGAGTGACTACTAACATTTACCATTAATTCTTTCCCAAATTGCTGTGGCGAGATCTGAGGAGTTCATAAGTACAGAGAGTAAAAGGTGGGTTCTGAGTGGACAGTTGGATACGTACAGTTTTCAAGAAATCTTCAAAGGCAGAGGAGCCCAGGCAATACTGAGGGATTCATTAAATAAGCGGATTCCAGCGTCCAGAATATCATATGTCAATTGGAACATTTTTTGTTGCAAGTGACAGAACTCCAAGTGAAACTGGTTCAAGCCGAAAGGAACTTTATTGCTCCCGTAACTGAGAAAAGTTAGGAATATATCAGGCTTCAGCTACAGCAGGATCCGAAACCTCAAATAATGACGTTGTGACAGTTTCTGTCCATCTCTGGACTTGGAATTTCTCTGCCTTCTCTCTCAGGCAAGCTCTCCCCAAAGATGGCTGCCAGCAGCTCTAAGCTTACATCCTCCATTTTAACAATTCTGTGGGGAAAGAGCTTCATTTTCCTAATAATTCCAATAAAGCTCTAAATTAATTTCATTGTTCTAATTTCTATTACCTTCCCAATGCTGAATCTGATCTTAACCAAGGGAATGGAAAATGCTTATTGGCCAGCCCTGCCCTGCCTTGGACTTGAACTTTAGAGAACCCTGCACATCACAAACACACATAACACACCACATATTTATTTATGAACACTGTGCCACTCAGGAATTGGTTCTCAGCATGGGCACAGCACAACCCATAAACCTAAACTAAACCTAAACTCCTGTGACCCAAGTTGGCCCAAGGGAAATATTCTCACATGTCTTGACCTGTGTCCTCAAAACAAAGGAAAAACTGCATCAAGATGTTATGTTTTGTGGCCTATGCTACCCCTGACATTGGAGATAGATACTATTGTACTTTGGAGTAAGTAGAGGAATACAGTGGCAGAATTATTTAAGGTAAGAGAATAAGCACTTAGGTAATTTTTTATTTTTAATATTTTATTAATATGCTATGTTCTTCCTCCCAGATAGCATGAATGCTATAGATCTTTGCGTAATGAAATATCGTTTCCCAGTACTTCTAATTGCCCGCGTTCTTATTTCTCTTCATGTTTCATTTCACGGCTCCACAGATACAAATTAGCTTCATAATCACAAGCTGGTGTCTGAGCAATTTTACAATATTAAATTATTCAGGGCTTCCCTGGTGGCGCAGTGGTTGAGAGTCCGCCTGCCGATGCAGGGGACACGGGTTCGTGCCCCGGTCCGGGAAGATCCCACACGCTGTGGAGCGGCTGGGCCCGTGAGCCATGGCCGCTGAGCCTGTGCGTCCGGAGCCTGTGCTCCGCAACGGGAGAGGCCACAACAGTGAGAGGCCCGCGT